>NW_027436622.1:1200000-1539459 GCF_031877795.1 Strix aluco | reverse complement strand
CTAGCAAGGAATTCTCTGCCTGCCTTTCCCCAGTGCTCTGCAAGCTCTCCAGGACAACATAGAATCTGGGGCTCTGTGCTTTCTTTCCTTCTGAACAAGTGTTACTGTTTTCTGCACAAAAGCGATTCTGCAAAGCAATGTGAACACTTCTGCTTCCCAGGCACAGAGAAGGTGCTAGCAGGGAATTCTCTGCCTGCCTTTCCCCAGTGCTCTGCAAGCTCTCCAGGACAACATAGAATCTGGGGCTCTGTGCTTTCTTTCGTTCTGAACAAGTGTTACTGTTTTCTGCACAAAAGCGATTCTGCGAAGCAATGTGAACAGGCACAGAGAAGGTGCTATCAGGGAATACTCTGCCTGCCTTTCCCCAGTGCTCTGCAAGCTCTCCAGGACAACATAGAATCTGGGGCTCTGTGCTTTCTTTCGTTCTGAACAAGTGTTACTGTTTTCTGCACAAAAGCGATTCTGCGAAGCAATGTGAACACTTCTGCTTCCCAGGCACAGAGAAGGTGCTAGCAGGGAATTCTCTGCCTGCCTTTCCCCAGTGCTCTGCAAGCTCTCCAGGACAACATAGAATCTGGGGCTCTGTGCTTTCTTTCGTTCTGAACAAGTGTTACTGTTTTCTGCACAAAAGCGATTCTGCGAAGCAATGTGAACACTTCTGCTTCCCAGGCACAGAGAAGGTGCTAGCAAGGAATTCTCTGCCTGCCTTTCCCCAGTGCTCTGCAAGCTCTCCAGGACAACATAGAATCTGGGGCTCTGTGCTTTCTTTCCTTCTGAACAAGTGTTAGTGTTTTCTGCACAAAAGCGATTCTGCGAAGCAATGTGAACAGGCACAGAGAAGGTGCTAGCAGGGAATTCTCTGCCTGCCTTTCCCCAGTGCTCTGCAAGCTCTCCAGGACAACATAGAATCTGGGGCTCTGTGCTTTCTTTCGTTCTGAACAAGTGTTACTGTTTTCTGCACAAAAGCGATTCTTGCGAAGCAATGTGAACACTTCTGCTTCCCAGGCACAGAGAAGGTGCTAGCAAGGAATTCTCTGCCTGCCTTTCCCCAGTGCTCTGCAAGCTCTCCAGGACAACATAGAATCTGGGGCTCTGTGCTTTCTTTCCTTCTGAACAAGTGTTAGTGTTTTCTGCACAAAAGCGATTCTGCGAAGCAATGTGAACACTTCTGCTTCCCAGGCACAGAGAAGGTGCTAGCAGGGAATTCTCTGCCTGCCTTTCCCCAGTGCTCTGCAAGCTCTCCAGGGCAACATAAAATCTGGGGCTCTGTGCTTTCTTTCGTTCTGAGCAAGTGTTACTGTTTTCTGCACAAAAGCGATTCTGCGAAGCAATGTGAACAGGCACAGAGAAGGTGCTAGCAGGGAATTCTCTGCCTGACTTTCCCCAGTGCTCTGCAAGCTCTCCAGGACAACATAAAATCTGGGGCTCTGTGCTTTCTTTCGTTCTGAACAAGTGTTACTGTTTTCTGCACAAAAGCGATTCTGCGAAGCAATGTGAACAGGCACAGAGAAGGTGCTATCAGGGAATTCTCTGCCTGCCTTTCCCCAGTGCTCTGCAAGCTCTCCAGGACAACATAAAATCTGGGGCTCTGTGCTTTCTTTCGTTCTGAACAAGTGTTACTGTTTTCTGCACAAAAGCGATTCTTGCGAAGCAATGTGAACACTTCTGCTTCCCAGGCACAGAGAAGGTGCTAGCAGGGAATTCTCTGCCTGCCTTTCCCCAGTGCTCTGCAAGCTCTCCAGGACAACATAGAATCTGGGGCTCTGTGCTTTCTTTCCTTCTGAACAAGTGTTACTGTTTTCTGCACAAAAGCGATTCTGCGAAGCAATGTGAACAGGCACAGAGAAGGTGCTATCAGGGAATTCTCTGCCTGCCTTTCCCCAGTGCTCTGCAAGCTCTCCAGGACAACATAAAATCTGGGGCTCTGTGCTTTCTTTCCTTCTGAACAAGTGTTACAGTTTTCTGCACAAAAGCGATTCTGCGAAGCAATGTGAACACTTCTGCTTCCCAGGCACAGAGAAGGTGCTAGCAAGGAATTCCCTGCCTGCCTTTCCCCAGTGCTCTGCAAGCTCTCCAGGACAACATAGAATCTGGGGCTCTGTGCTTTCTTTCGTTCTGAACAAGTGTTACTGTTTTCTGCACAAAAGCGATTCTGCGAAGCAATGTGAACAGGCACAGAGAAGGTGCTATCAGGGAATTCTCTGCCTGCCTTTCCCCAGTGCTCTGCAAGCTCTCCAGGACAACATAGAATCTGGGGCTCTGTGCTTTCTTTCCTTCTGAACAAGTGTTAGTGTTTTCTGCACAAAAGCGATTCTGCGAAGCAATGTGAACACTTCTGCTTCCCAGGCACAGAGAAGGTGCTAGCAGGGAATTCTCTGCCTGCCTTTCCCCAGTGCTCTGCAAGCTCTCCAGGACAACATAAAATCTGGGGCTCTGTGCTTTCTTTCGTTCTGAGCAAGTGTTACTGTTTTCTGCACAAAAGCGATTCTGCGAAGCAATGTGAACAGGCACAGAGAAGGTGCTAGCAGGGAATTCTCTGCCTGCCTTTCCCCAGTGCTCTGCAAGCTCTCCAGGACAACATAAAATCTGGGGCTCTGTGCTTTCTTTCGTTCTGAACAAGTGTTACTGTTTTCTGCACAAAAGCGATTCTGCGAAGCAATGTGAACAGGCACAGAGAAGGTGCTATCAGGGAATTCTCTGCCTGCCTTTCCCCAGTGCTCTGCAAGCTCTCCAGTACAACATAGAATCTGGGGCTCTGTGCTTTCTTTCGTTCTGAACAAGTGTTACTGTTTTCTGCACAAAAGCGATTCTTGCGAAGCAATGTGAACACTTCTGCTTCCCAGGCACAGAGAAGGTGCTAGCAGGGAATTCTCTGCCTGCCTTTCCCCAGTGCTCTGCAAGCTCTCCAGGACAACAGCAAATCTGGGGCTCTGTGCTTTCTTTCGTTCTGAACAAGTGTTACTGTTTTCTGCACAAAAGCGATTCTGCGAAGCAATGTGAACAGGCACAAAGAAGGTGCTATCAGGGAATTCTCTGCCTGCCTTTCCCCAGTGCTCTGCAAGCTCTCCAGGACAACATAGAATCTGGGGCTCTGTGCTTTCTTTCCTTCTGAACAAGTGTTAGTGTTTTCTGCACAAAAGCGATTCTTGCGAAGCAATGTGAACACTTCTGCTTCCCAGGCACAGAGAAGGTGCTAGCAGGGAATTCTCTGCCTGCCTTTCCCCAGTGCTCTGCAAGCTCTCCAGGACAACATAGAATCTGGGGCTCTGTGCTTTCTTTCGTTCTGAACAAGTGTTACTGTTTTCTGCACAAAAGCGATTCTGCGAAGCAATGTGAACAGGCACAGAGAAGGTGCTAGCAGGGAATTCTCTGCCTGCCTTTCCCCAGTGCTCTGCAAGCTCTCCAGGACAACATAGAATCTGGGGCTCTGTGCTTTCTTTCGTTCTGAACAAGTGTTAGTGTTTTCTGCACAAAAGCGATTCTTGCGAAGCAATGTGAACACTTCTGCTTCCCAGGCACAGAGAAGGTGCTAGCAGGGAATTCTCTGCCTGCCTTTCCCCAGTGCTCTGCAAGCTCTCCAGGACAACATAGAATCTGGGGCTCTGTGCTTTCTTTCCTTCTGAACAAGTGTTACTGTTTTCTGCACAAAAGCGATTCTGCGAAGCAATGTGAACAGGCACAGAGAAGGTGCTATCAGGGAATTCTCTGCCTGCCTTTCCCCAGTGCTCTGCAAGCTCTCCAGGACAACATAAAATCTGGGGCTCTGTGATTTCTTTCCTTCTGAACAAGTGTTACTGTTTTCTGCACAAAAGCGATTCTTGCGAAGCAATGTGAACACTTCTGCTTCCCAGCCACAGAGAAGGTGCTAGCAAGGAATTCTCTGCCTGCCTTTCCCCAGTGCTCTGCAAGCTCTCCAGGACAACAGCAAATCTGGGGCTCTGTGCTTTCTTTACTTCTGAACAAGTGTTACTGTTTTCTGCACAAAAGCGATTCTGCGAAGCAATGTGAACAGGCACAGAGAAGGTGCTAGCAGGGAATTCTCTGCCTGCCTTTCCCCAGTGCTCTGCAAGCTCTCCAGGACAACATAGAATCTGGGGCTCTGTGCTTTCTTTCCTTCTGAACAAGTGTTACTGTTTTCTGCACAAAAGCGATTCTGCGAAGCAATGTGAACACTTCTGCTTCCCAGGCACAGAGAAGGTGCTAGCAAGGAATTCTCTGCCTGCCTTTCCCCAGTGCTCTGCAAGCTCTCCAGGACAACATAGAATCTGGGGCTCTGTGCTTTCTTTCGTTCTGAACAAGTGTTAGTGTTTTCTGCACAAAAGCGATTCTGCGAAGCAATGTGAACACTACTGCTTCCCAGGCACAGAGAAGGTGCTAGCAGGGAATTCTCTGCCTGCCTTTCCCCGGTGCTCTGCAAGCTCTCCAGGGCAACATAAAATCTGGGGCTCTGTGCTTTCTTTCGTTCTGAGCAAGTGTTACTGTTTTCTGCACAAAAGCGATTCTGCGAAGCAATGTGAACAGGCACAGAGAAGGTGCTAGCAGGGAATTCTCTGCCTGCCTTTCCCCAGTGCTCTGCAAGCTCTCCAGGACAACATAAAATCTGGGGCTCTGTGCTTTCTTTCGTTCTGAACAAGTGTTACTGTTTTCTGCACAAAAGCGATTCTGCGAAACAATGTGAACAGGCACAGAGAAGGTGCTAGCAGGGAATTCTCTGCCTGCCTTTCCCCAGTGCTCTGCAAGCTCTCCAGGACAACATAGAATCTGGGGCTCTGTGCTTTCTTTCGTTCTGAACAAGTGTTACTGTTTTCTGCACAAAAGCGATTCTTGCGAAGCAATGTGAACACTTCTGCTTCCCAGGCACAGAGAAGGTGCTATCAGGGAATTCTCTGCCTGCCTTTCCCCAGTGCTCTGCAAGCTCTCCAGGGCAACATAAAATCTGGGGCTCTGTGCTTTCTTTCGTTCTGAGCAAGTGTTACTGTTTTCTGCACAAAAGCGATTCTGCGAAGCAATGTGAACAGGCACAGAGAAGGTGCTATCAGGGAATTCTCTGCCTGCCTTTCCCCAGTGCTCTGCAAGCTCTCCAGGACAACATAAAATCTGGGGCTCTGTGCTTTCTTTCGTTCTGAACAAGTGTTACTGTTTTCTGCACAAAAGCGATTCTGCGAAACAATGTGAACAGGCACAGAGAAGGTGCTATCAGGGAATTCTCTGCCTGCCTTTCCCCAGTGCTCTGCAAGCTCTCCAGGACAACATAGAATCTGGGGCTCTGTGCTTTCTTTCGTTCTGAACAAGTGTTACTGTTTTCTGCACAAAAGCGATTCTTGCGAAGCAATGTGAACACTTCTGCTTCCCAGGCACAGAGAAGGTGCTAGCAGGGAATTCTCTGCCTGCCTTTCCCCAGTGCTCTGCAAGCTCTCCAGGACAACAGAGAATCTGGGGCTCTGTGCTTTCTTTCCTTCTGAACAAGTGTTAGTGTTTTCTGCACAAAAGCGATTCTGCGAAGCAATGTGAACACTTCTGCTTCCCAGGCACAGAGAAGGTGCTAGCAGGGAATTCTCTGCCTGCCTTTCCCCAGTGCTCTGCAAGCTCTCCAGGACAACAGCAAATCTGGGGCTCTGTGCTTTCTTTCGTTCTGAACAAGTGTTACTGTTTTCTGCACAAAAGTGATTCTTGCGAAGCAATGTGAACACTTCTGCTTCCCAGGCACAGAGAAGGTGCTAGCAGGGAATTCTCTGCCTGCCTTTCCCCAGTGCTCTGCAAGCTCTCCAGGACAACATAGAATCTGGGGCTCTGTGCTTTCTTTCGTTCTGAACAAGTGTTACTGTTTTCTGCACAAAAGCGATTCTGCGAAGCAATGTGAACAGGCACAGAGAAGGTGCTATCAGGGAATACTCTGCCTGCCTTTCCCCAGTGCTCTGCAAGCTCTCCAGGACAACATAGAATCTGGGGCTCTGTGCTTTCTTTCCTTCTGAACAAGTGTTACTGTTTTCTGCACAAAAGCGATTCTTGCGAAGCAATGTGAACAGGCACAGAGAAGGTGCTATCAGGGAATTCTCTGCCTGCCTTTCCCCAGTGCTCTGCAAGCTCTCCAGGACAACATAGAATCTGGGGCTCTGTGCTTTCTTTCGTTCTGAACAAGTGTTACTGTTTTCTGCACAAAAGCGATTCTTGCGAAGCAATGTGAACACTTCTGCTTCCCAGGCACAGAGAAGGTGCTATCAGGGAATTCTCTGCCTGCCTTTCCCCAGTGCTCTGCAAGCTCTCCAGGACAACATAGAATCTGGGGCTCTGTGCTTTCTTTCGTTCTGAACAAGTGTTAGTGTTTTCTGCACAAAAGCGATTCTGCGAAGCAATGTGAACACTTCTGCTTCCCAGGCACAGAGAAGGTGCTAGCAGGGAATTCTCTGCCTGCCTTTCCCCAGTGCTCTGCAAGCTCTCCAGGACAACAGCAAATCTGGGGCTCTGTGCTTTCTTTCGTTCTGAACAAGTGTTACTGTTTTCTGCACAAAAGTGATTCTTGCGAAGCAATGTGAACACTTCTGCTTCCCAGGCACAGAGAAGGTGCTATCAGGGAATTCTCTGCCTGCCTTTCCCCAGTGCTCTGCAAGCTCTCCAGGACAACATAGAATCTGGGGCTCTGTGCTTTCTTTCATTCTGAACAAGTGTTACTGTTTTCTGCACAAAAGCGATTCTGCGAAGCAATGTGAACAGGCACGAAGAAGGTCCTAGCAGGGAATTCTCTGCCTGCCTTTCCCCAGTGCTCTGCAAGCTCTCCAGGACAACATAGAATCTGGGGCTCTGTGCTTTCTTTCCTTCTGAACAAGTGTTACTGTTTTCTGCACAAAAGCGATTCTTGCGAAGCAATGTGAACACTTCTGCTTCCCAGGCACAGTGAAGGTGCTAGCAAGGAATTCTCTGCCTGCCTTTCCCCAGTGCTCTGCAAGCTCTCCAGGACAACATAGAATCTGGGGCTCTGTGCTTTCTTTCGTTCTGAGCAAGTGTTACTGTTTTCTGCACAAAAGCGATTCTTGCGAAGCAATGTGAACACTTCTGCTTCCCAGGCACAGAGAAGGTGCTAGCAGGGAATTCTCTGCCTGCCTTTCCCCAGTGCTCTGCAAGCTCTCCAGGACAACATAGAATCTGGGGCTCTGTGCTTTCTTTCGTTCTGAACAAGTGTTAGTGTTTTCTGCACAAAAGCGATTCTGCGAAGCAATGTGAACACTTCTGCTTCCCAGGCACAGAGAAGGTGCTAGCAGGGAATTCTCTGCCTGCCTTTCCCCAGTGCTCTGCAAGCTCTCCAGGACAACAGCAAATCTGGGGCTCTGTGCTTTCTTTCGTTCTGAACAAGTGTTACTGTTTTCTGCACAAAAGCGATTCTTGCGAAGCAATGTGAACACTTCTGCTTCCCAGGCACAGAGAAGGTGCTATCAGGGAATTCTCTGCCTGCCTTTCCCCAGTGCTCTGCAAGCTCTCCAGGACAACATAGAATCTGGGGCTCTGTGCTTTCTTTCATTCTGAACAAGTGTTACTGTTTTCTGCACAAAAGCGATTCTGCGAAGCAATGTGAACAGGCACGAAGAAGGTCCTAGCAGGGAATTCTCTGCCTGCCTTTCCCCAGTGCTCTGCAAGCTCTCCAGGACAACATAGAATCTGGGGCTCTGTGCTTTCTTTCCTTCTGAACAAGTGTTACTGTTTTCTGCACAAAAGCGATTCTTGCGAAGCAATGTGAACACTTCTGCTTCCCAGGCACAGTGAAGGTGCTAGCAAGGAATTCTCTGCCTGCCTTTCCCCAGTGCTCTGCAAGCTCTCCAGGACAACATAGAATCTGGGGCTCTGTGCTTTCTTTCGTTCTGAGCAAGTGTTACTGTTTTCTGCACAAAAGCGATTCTGCGAAGCAATGTGAACACTTCTGCTTCCCAGGCACAGAGAAGGTGCTAGCAGGGAATTCTCTGCCTGCCTTTCCCCAGTGCTCTGCAAGCTCTCCAGGGCAACATAAAATCTGGGGCTCTGTGCTTTCTTTCGTTCTGAGCAAGTGTTACTGTTTTCTGCACAAAAGCGATTCTGCGAAGCAATGTGAACAGGCACAGAGAAGGTGCTAGCAGGGAATTCTCTGCCTGCCTTTCCCCAGTGCTCTGCAAGCTCTCCAGGACAACATAGAATCTGGGGCTCTGTGCTTTCTTTCCTTCTGAACAAGTGTTAGTGTTTTTGCACAAAAGCGATTCTGCGAAGCAATGTGAACACTTCTGCTTCCCAGGCACAGAGAAGGTGCTAGCAGGGAATTCTCTGCCTGCCTTTCCCCAGTGCTCTGCAAGCTCTCCAGGACAACATAAAATCTGGGGCTCTGTGCTTTCTTTCGTTCTGAGCAAGTGTTACTGTTTTCTGCACAAAAGCGATTCTGCGAAGCAATGCGAACAGGCACAGAGAAGGTGCTAGCAGGGAATTCTCTGCCTGCCTTTCCCCAGTGCTCTGCAAGCTCTCCAGGACAACAGCAAATCTGGGGCTCTGTGCTTTCTTTCGTTCTGAACAAGTGTTACTGTTTTCTGCACAAAAGCGATTCTGCGAAGCAATGTGAACAGGCACAGAGAAGGTGCTATCAGGGAATTCTCTGCCTGCCTTTCCCCAGTGCTCTGCAAGCTCTCCAGTACAACATAGAATCTGGGGCTCTGTGCTTTCTTTCGTTCTGAACAAGTGTTACTGTTTTCTGCACAAAAGCGATTCTGCGAAGCAATGTGAACACTTCTGCTTCCCAGGCACAGAGAAGGTGCTAGCAGGGAATTCTCTGCCTGCCTTTCCCCAGTGCTCTGCAAGCTCTCCAGGACAACAGCAAATCTGGGGCTCTGTGCTTTCTTTCGTTCTGAACAAGTGTTACTGTTTTCTGCACAAAAGCGATTCTGCGAAGCAATGTGAACACTTCTGCTTCCCAGGCACAGAGAAGGTGCTATCAGGGAATTCTCTGCCTGCCTTTCCCCAGTGCTCTGCAAGCTCTCCAGGACAACATAGAATCTGGGGCTCTGTGCTTTCTTTCATTCTGAACAAGTGTTACTGTTTTCTGCACAAAAGCGATTCTGCGAAGCAATGTGAACAGGCACGAAGAAGGTCCTAGCAGGGAATTCTCTGCCTGCCTTTCCCCAGTGCTCTGCAAGCTCTCCAGGACAACATAGAATCTGGGGCTCTGTGCTTTCTTTCCTTCTGAACAAGTGTTACTGTTTTCTGCACAAAAGCGATTCTTGCGAAGCAATGTGAACACTTCTGCTTCCCAGGCACAGTGAAGGTGCTAGCAAGGAATTCTCTGCCTGCCTTTCCCCAGTGCTCTGCAAGCTCTCCAGGACAACATAGAATCTGGGGCTCTGTGCTTTCTTTCGTTCTGAGCAAGTGTTACTGTTTTCTGCACAAAAGCGATTCTGCGAAGCAATGCGAACAGGCACAGAGAAGGTGCTAGCAGGGAATTCTCTGCCTGCCTTTCCCCAGTGCTCTGCAAGCTCTCCAGGACAACAGCAAATCTGGGGCTCTGTGCTTTCTTTCGTTCTGAACAAGTGTTACTGTTTTCTGCACAAAAGCGATTCTGCGAAGCAATGTGAACAGGCACAGAGAAGGTGCTATCAGGGAATTCTCTGCCTGCCTTTCCCCAGTGCTCTGCAAGCTCTCCAGTACAACATAGAATCTGGGGCTCTGTGCTTTCTTTCGTTCTGAACAAGTGTTACTGTTTTCTGCACAAAAGCGATTCTTGCGAAGCAATGTGAACACTTCTGCTTCCCAGGCACAGAGAAGGTGCTAGCAGGGAATTCTCTGCCTGCCTTTCCCCAGTGCTCTGCAAGCTCTCCAGGACAACAGCAAATCTGGGGCTCTGTGCTTTCTTTCGTTCTGAACAAGTGTTACTGTTTTCTGCACAAAAGCGATTCTGCGAAGCAATGTGAACAGGCACAGAGAAGGTGCTATCAGGGAATTCTCTGCCTGCCTTTCCCCAGTGCTCTGCAAGCTCTCCAGGACAACATAGAATCTGGGGCTCTGTGCTTTCTTTCCTTCTGAACAAGTGTTAGTGTTTTCTGCACAAAAGCGATTCTGCGAAGCAATGTGAACACTTCTGCTTCCCAGGCACAGAGAAGGTGCTAGCAGGGAATTCTCTGCCTGCCTTTCCCCAGTGCTCTGCAAGCTCTCCAGGACAACAGCAAATCTGGGGCTCTGTGCTTTCTTTCGTTCTGAACAAGTGTTACTGTTTTCTGCACAAAAGCGATTCTTGCGAAGCAATGTGAACACTTCTGCTTCCCAGGCACAGAGAAGGTGCTAGCAGGGAATTCTCTGCCTGCCTTTCCCCAGTGCTCTGCAAGCTCTCCAGGACAACATAGAATCTGGGGCTCTGTGCTTTCTTTCATTCTGAACAAGTGTTACTGTTTTCTGCACAAAAGCGATTCTGCGAAGCAATGTGAACAGGCACGAAGAAGGTCCTAGCAGGGAATTCTCTGCCTGCCTTTCCCCAGTGCTCTGCAAGCTCTCCAGGACAACATAGAATCTGGGGCTCTGTGCTTTCTTTCCTTCTGAACAAGTGTTACTGTTTTCTGCACAAAAGCGATTCTTGCGAAGCAATGTGAACACTTCTGCTTCCCAGGCACAGAGAAGGTGCTAGCAGGGAATTCTCTGCCTGCCTTTCCCCAGTGCTCTGCAAGCTCTCCAGGGCAACATAAAATCTGGGGCTCTGTGCTTTCTTTCGTTCTGAGCAAGTGTTACTGTTTTCTGCACAAAAGCGATTCTGCGAAGCAATGTGAACAGGCACAGAGAAGGTGCTATCAGGGAATTCTCTGCCTGCCTTTCCCCAGTGCTCTGCAAGCTCTCCAGGACAACATAAAATCTGGGGCTCTGTGCTTTCTTTCGTTCTGAACAAGTGTTACTGTTTTCTGCACAAAAGCGATTCTGCGAAACAATGTGAACAGGCACAGAGAAGGTGCTATCAGGGAATTCTCTGCCTGCCTTTCCCCAGTGCTCTGCAAGCTCTCCAGGACAACATAGAATCTGGGGCTCTGTGCTTTCTTTCGTTCTGAACAAGTGTTACTGTTTTCTGCACAAAAGCGATTCTTGCGAAGCAATGTGAACACTTCTGCTTCCCAGGCACAGAGAAGGTGCTAGCAGGGAATTCTCTGCCTGCCTTTCCCCAGTGCTCTGCAAGCTCTCCAGGACAACATAGAATCTGGGGCTCTGTGCTTTCTTTCGTTCTGAACAAGTGTTAGTGTTTTCTGCACAAAAGCGATTCTGCGAAGCAATGTGAACACTTCTGCTTCCCAGGCACAGAGAAGGTGCTAGCAGGGAATTCTCTGCCTGCCTTTCCCCAGTGCTCTGCAAGCTCTCCAGGACAACAGCAAATCTGGGGCTCTGTGCTTTCTTTCGTTCTGAACAAGTGTTACTGTTTTCTGCACAAAAGTGATTCTTGCGAAGCAATGTGAACACTTCTGCTTCCCAGGCACAGAGAAGGTGCTATCAGGGAATTCTCTGCCTGCCTTTCCCCAGTGCTCTGCAAGCTCTCCAGGACAACATAGAATCTGGGGCTCTGTGCTTTCTTTCATTCTGAACAAGTGTTACTGTTTTCTGCACAAAAGCGATTCTGCGAAGCAATGTGAACACTTCTGCTTCCCAGGCACAGAGAAGGTGCTAGCAGGGAATTCTCTGCCTGCCTTTCCCCAGTGCTCTGCAAGCTCTCCAGGACAACAGCAAATCTGGGGCTCTGTGCTTTCTTTCGTTCTGAACAAGTGTTACTGTTTTCTGCACAAAAGCGATTCTGCGAAGCAATGTGAACAGGCACAGAGAAGGTGCTATCAGGGAATTCTCTGCCTGCCTTTCCCCAGTGCTCTGCAAGCTCTCCAGTACAACATAGAATCTGGGGCTCTGTGCTTTCTTTCGTTCTGAACAAGTGTTACTGTTTTCTGCACAAAAGCGATTCTTGCGAAGCAATGTGAACACTTCTGCTTCCCAGGCACAGAGAAGGTGCTAGCAGGGAATTCTCTGCCTGCCTTTCCCCAGTGCTCTGCAAGCTCTCCAGGACAACAGCAAATCTGGGGCTCTGTGCTTTCTTTCGTTCTGAACAAGTGTTACTGTTTTCTGCACAAAAGCGATTCTGCGAAGCAATGTGAACAGGCACAGAGAAGGTGCTATCAGGGAATTCTCTGCCTGCCTTTCCCCAGTGCTCTGCAAGCTCTCCAGGACAACATAGAATCTGGGGCTCTGTGCTTTCTTTCCTTCTGAACAAGTGTTAGTGTTTTCTGCACAAAAGCGATTCTGCGAAGCAATGTGAACACTTCTGCTTCCCAGGCACAGAGAAGGTGCTAGCAGGGAATTCTCTGCCTGCCTTTCCCCAGTGCTCTGCAAGCTCTCCAGGACAACAGCAAATCTGGGGCTCTGTGCTTTCTTTCGTTCTGAACAAGTGTTACTGTTTTCTGCACAAAAGCGATTCTTGCGAAGCAATGTGAACACTTCTGCTTCCCAGGCACAGAGAAGGTGCTATCAGGGAATTCTCTGCCTGCCTTTCCCCAGTGCTCTGCAAGCTCTCCAGGACAACATAGAATCTGGGGCTCTGTGCTTTCTTTCATTCTGAACAAGTGTTACTGTTTTCTGCACAAAAGCGATTCTGCGAAGCAATGTGAACAGGCACGAAGAAGGTCCTAGCAGGGAATTCTCTGCCTGCCTTTCCCCAGTGCTCTGCAAGCTCTCCAGGACAACATAGAATCTGGGGCTCTGTGCTTTCTTTCCTTCTGAACAAGTGTTACTGTTTTCTGCACAAAAGCGATTCTTGCGAAGCAATGTGAACACTTCTGCTTCCCAGGCACAGAGAAGGTGCTAGCAGGGAATTCTCTGCCTGCCTTTCCCCAGTGCTCTGCAAGCTCTCCAGGGCAACATAAAATCTGGGGCTCTGTGCTTTCTTTCGTTCTGAGCAAGTGTTACTGTTTTCTGCACAAAAGCGATTCTGCGAAGCAATGTGAACAGGCACAGAGAAGGTGCTATCAGGGAATTCTCTGCCTGCCTTTCCCCAGTGCTCTGCAAGCTCTCCAGGACAACATAAAATCTGGGGCTCTGTGCTTTCTTTCGTTCTGAACAAGTGTTACTGTTTTCTGCACAAAAGCGATTCTGCGAAAAAATGTGAACAGGCACAGAGAAGGTGCTATCAGGGAATTCTCTGCCTGCCTTTCCCCAGTGCTCTGCAAGCTCTCCAGGACAACATAGAATCTGGGGCTCTGTGCTTTCTTTCGTTCTGAACAAGTGTTACTGTTTTCTGCACAAAAGCGATTCTTGCGAAGCAATGTGAACACTTCTGCTTCCCAGGCACAGAGAAGGTGCTAGCAGGGAATTCTCTGCCTGCCTTTCCCCAGTGCTCTGCAAGCTCTCCAGGACAACATAGAATCTGGGGCTCTGTGCTTTCTTTCGTTCTGAACAAGTGTTAGTGTTTTCTGCACAAAAGCGATTCTGCGAAGCAATGTGAACACTTCTGCTTCCCAGGCACAGAGAAGGTGCTAGCAGGGAATTCTCTGCCTGCCTTTCCCCAGTGCTCTGCAAGCTCTCCAGGACAACAGCAAATCTGGGGCTCTGTGCTTTCTTTCGTTCTGAACAAGTGTTACTGTTTTCTGCACAAAAGTGATTCTTGCGAAGCAATGTGAACACTTCTGCTTCCCAGGCACAGAGAAGGTGCTATCAGGGAATTCTCTGCCTGCCTTTCCCCAGTGCTCTGCAAGCTCTCCAGGACAACATAGAATCTGGGGCTCTGTGCTTTCTTTCATTCTGAACAAGTGTTACTGTTTTCTGCACAAAAGCGATTCTGCGAAGCAATGTGAACACTTCTGCTTCCCAGGCACAGAGAAGGTGCTAGCAGGGAATTCTCTGCCTGCCTTTCCCCAGTGCTCTGCAAGCTCTCCAGGACAACAGCAAATCTGGGGCTCTGTGCTTTCTTTCGTTCTGAACAAGTGTTACTGTTTTCTGCACAAAAGCGATTCTGCGAAGCAATGTGAACAGGCACAGAGAAGGTGCTATCAGGGAATTCTCTGCCTGCCTTTCCCCAGTGCTCTGCAAGCTCTCCAGTACAACATAGAATCTGGGGCTCTGTGCTTTCTTTCGTTCTGAACAAGTGTTACTGTTTTCTGCACAAAAGCGATTCTTGCGAAGCAATGTGAACACTTCTGCTTCCCAGGCACAGAGAAGGTGCTAGCAGGGAATTCTCTGCCTGCCTTTCCCCAGTGCTCTGCAAGCTCTCCAGGACAACATAGAATCTGGGGCTCTGTGCTTTCTTTCCTTCTGAACAAGTGTTACTGTTTTCTGCACAAAAGCGATTCTTGCGAAGCAATGTGAACACTTCTGCTTCCCAGGCACAGTGAAGGTGCTAGCAAGGAATTCTCTGCCTGCCTTTCCCCAGTGCTCTGCAAGCTCTCCAGGACAACATAAAATCTGGGGCTCTGTGCTTTCTTTCGTTCTGAACAAGTGTTAGTGTTTTCTGCACAAAAGCGATTCTGCGAAGCAATGTGAACACTTCTGCTTCCCAGGCACAGAGAAGGTGCTAGCAGGGAATTCTCTGCCTGCCTTTCCCCAGTGCTCTGCAAGCTCTCCAGGACAACAGAGAATCTGGGGCTCTGTGCTTTCTTTCCTTCTGAACAAGTGTTACTGTTTTCTGCACAAAAGCGATTCTTGCGAAGCAATGTGAACACTTCTGCTTCCCAGGCACAGTGAAGGTGCTAGCAAGGAATTCTCTGCCTGCCTTTCCCCAGTGCTCTGCAAGCTCTCCAGGACAACATAGAATCTGGGGCTCTGTGCTTTCTTTCCTTCTGAACAAGTGTTACTGTTTTCTGCACAAAAGCGATTCTGCAAAGCAATGTGAACACTTCTGCTTCCCAGGCACAGAGAAGGTGCTAGCAGGGAATTCTCTGCCTGCCTTTCCCCAGTGCTCTGCAAGCTCTCCAGGACAACATAGAATCTGGGGCTCTGTGCTTTCTTTCGTTCTGAACAAGTGTTACTGTTTTCTGCACAAAAGCGATTCTGCGAAGCAATGTGAACAGGCACAGAGAAGGTGCTATCAGGGAATACTCTGCCTGCCTTTCCCCAGTGCTCTGCAAGCTCTCCAGGACAACATAGAATCTGGGGCTCTGTGCTTTCTTTCGTTCTGAACAAGTGTTACTGTTTTCTGCACAAAAGCGATTCTGCGAAGCAATGTGAACACTTCTGCTTCCCAGGCACAGAGAAGGTGCTAGCAGGGAATTCTCTGCCTGCCTTTCCCCAGTGCTCTGCAAGCTCTCCAGGACAACATAGAATCTGGGGCTCTGTGCTTTCTTTCGTTCTGAACAAGTGTTACTGTTTTCTGCACAAAAGCGATTCTGCGAAGCAATGTGAACACTTCTGCTTCCCAGGCACAGAGAAGGTGCTAGCAAGGAATTCTCTGCCTGCCTTTCCCCAGTGCTCTGCAAGCTCTCCAGGACAACATAGAATCTGGGGCTCTGTGCTTTCTTTCCTTCTGAACAAGTGTTAGTGTTTTCTGCACAAAAGCGATTCTGCGAAGCAATGTGAACAGGCACAGAGAAGGTGCTAGCAGGGAATTCTCTGCCTGCCTTTCCCCAGTGCTCTGCAAGCTCTCCAGGACAACATAGAATCTGGGGCTCTGTGCTTTCTTTCGTTCTGAACAAGTGTTACTGTTTTCTGCACAAAAGCGATTCTTGCGAAGCAATGTGAACACTTCTGCTTCCCAGGCACAGAGAAGGTGCTAGCAAGGAATTCTCTGCCTGCCTTTCCCCAGTGCTCTGCAAGCTCTCCAGGACAACATAGAATCTGGGGCTCTGTGCTTTCTTTCGTTCTGAACAGGTGTTAGTGTTTTCTGCACAAAAGCGATTCTGCGAAGCAATGTGAACACTTCTGCTTCCCAGGCACAGAGAAGGTGCTAGCAGGGAATTCTCTGCCTGCCTTTCCCCAGTGCTCTGCAAGCTCTCCAGGGCAACATAAAATCTGGGGCTCTGTGCTTTCTTTCGTTCTGAGCAAGTGTTACTGTTTTCTGCACAAAAGCGATTCTGCGAAGCAATGTGAACAGGCACAGAGAAGGTGCTAGCAGGGAATTCTCTGCCTGACTTTCCCCAGTGCTCTGCAAGCTCTCCAGGACAACATAAAATCTGGGGCTCTGTGCTTTCTTTCGTTCTGAACAAGTGTTACTGTTTTCTGCACAAAAGCGATTCTGCGAAGCAATGTGAATAGGCACAGAGAAGGTGCTATCAGGGAATTCTCTGCCTGCCTTTCCCCAGTGCTCTGCAAGCTCTCCAGGACAACATAAAATCTGGGGCTCTGTGCTTTCTTTCGTTCTGAACAAGTGTTACTGTTTTCTGCACAAAAGCGATTCTTGCGAAGCAATGTGAACACTTCTGCTTCCCAGGCACAGAGAAGGTGCTAGCAGGGAATTCTCTGCCTGCCTTTCCCCAGTGCTCTGCAAGCTCTCCAGGACAACATAGAATCTGGGGCTCTGTGCTTTCTTTCCTTCTGAACAAGTGTTACTGTTTTCTGCACAAAAGCGATTCTGCGAAGCAATGTGAACAGGCACAGAGAAGGTGCTATCAGGGAATTCTCTGCCTGCCTTTCCCCAGTGCTCTGCAAGCTCTCCAGGACAACATAAAATCTGGGGCTCTGTGCTTTCTTTCCTTCTGAACAAGTGTTACAGTTTTCTGCACAAAAGCGATTCTGCGAAGCAATGTGAACACTTCTGCTTCCCAGGCACAGAGAAGGTGCTAGCAAGGAATTCCCTGCCTGCCTTTCCCCAGTGCTCTGCAAGCTCTCCAGGACAACATAGAATCTGGGGCTCTGTGCTTTCTTTCGTTCTGAACAAGTGTTACTGTTTTCTGCACAAAAGCGATTCTGCGAAGCAATGTGAACAGGCACAGAGAAGGTGCTATCAGGGAATTCTCTGCCTGCCTTTCCCCAGTGCTCTGCAAGCTCTCCAGGACAACATAGAATCTGGGGCTCTGTGCTTTCTTTCCTTCTGAACAAGTGTTAGTGTTTTCTGCACAAAAGCGATTCTGCGAAGCAATGTGAACACTTCTGCTTCCCAGGCACAGAGAAGGTGCTAGCAGGGAATTCTCTGCCTGCCTTTCCCCAGTGCTCTGCAAGCTCTCCAGGACAACATAAAATCTGGGGCTCTGTGCTTTCTTTCGTTCTGAGCAAGTGTTACTGTTTTCTGCACAAAAGCGATTCTGCGAAGCAATGTGAACAGGCACAGAGAAGGTGCTAGCAGGGAATTCTCTGCCTGCCTTTCCCCAGTGCTCTGCAAGCTCTCCAGGACAACATAAAATCTGGGGCTCTGTGCTTTCTTTCGTTCTGAACAAGTGTTACTGTTTTCTGCACAAAAGCGATTCTGCGAAGCAATGTGAACAGGCACAGAGAAGGTGCTATCAGGGAATTCTCTGCCTGCCTTTCCCCAGTGCTCTGCAAGCTCTCCAGTACAACATAGAATCTGGGGCTCTGTGCTTTCTTTCGTTCTGAACAAGTGTTACTGTTTTCTGCACAAAAGCGATTCTTGCGAAGCAATGTGAACACTTCTGCTTCCCAGGCACAGAGAAGGTGCTAGCAGGGAATTCTCTGCCTGCCTTTCCCCAGTGCTCTGCAAGCTCTCCAGGACAACAGCAAATCTGGGGCTCTGTGCTTTCTTTCGTTCTGAACAAGTGTTACTGTTTTCTGCACAAAAGCGATTCTGCGAAGCAATGTGAACAGGCACAAAGAAGGTGCTATCAGGGAATTCTCTGCCTGCCTTTCCCCAGTGCTCTGCAAGCTCTCCAGGACAACATAGAATCTGGGGCTCTGTGCTTTCTTTCCTTCTGAACAAGTGTTAGTGTTTTCTGCACAAAAGCGATTCTTGCGAAGCAATGTGAACACTTCTGCTTCCCAGGCACAGAGAAGGTGCTAGCAGGGAATTCTCTGCCTGCCTTTCCCCAGTGCTCTGCAAGCTCTCCAGGACAACATAGAATCTGGGGCTCTGTGCTTTCTTTCGTTCTGAACAAGTGTTACTGTTTTCTGCACAAAAGCGATTCTGCGAAGCAATGTGAACAGGCACAGAGAAGGTGCTAGCAGGGAATTCTCTGCCTGCCTTTCCCCAGTGCTCTGCAAGCTCTCCAGGACAACATAGAATCTGGGGCTCTGTGCTTTCTTTCGTTCTGAACAAGTGTTACTGTTTTCTGCACAAAAGCGATTCTTGCGAAGCAATGTGAACACTTCTGCTTCCCAGGCACAGAGAAGGTGCTAGCAGGGAATTCTCTGCCTGCCTTTCCCCAGTGCTCTGCAAGCTCTCCAGGACAACATAGAATCTGGGGCTCTGTGCTTTCTTTCCTTCTGAACAAGTGTTACTGTTTTCTGCACAAAAGCGATTCTGCGAAGCAATGTGAACAGGCACAGAGAAGGTGCTATCAGGGAATTCTCTGCCTGCCTTTCCCCAGTGCTCTGCAAGCTCTCCAGGACAACATAAAATCTGGGGCTCTGTGATTTCTTTCCTTCTGAACAAGTGTTACTGTATTCTGCACAAAAGCGATTCTTGCGAAGCAATGTGAACACTTCTGCTTCCCAGCCACAGAGAAGGTGCTAGCAAGGAATTCTCTGCCTGCCTTTCCCCAGTGCTCTGCAAGCTCTCCAGGACAACATAGAATCTGGGGCTCTGTGCTTTCTTTCCTTCTGAACAAGTGTTACTGTTTTCTGCACAAAAGCGATTCTGCGAAGCAATGTGAACACTTCTGCTTCCCAGGCACAGAGAAGGTGCTAGCAAGGAATTCTCTGCCTGCCTTTCCCCAGTGCTCTGCAAGCTCTCCAGGACAACATAGAATCTGGGGCTCTGTGCTTTCTTTCGTTCTGAACAAGTGTTAGTGTTTTCTGCACAAAAGCGATTCTGCGAAGCAATGTGAACACTACTGCTTCCCAGGCACAGAGAAGGTGCTAGCAGGGAATTCTCTGCCTGCCTTTCCCCGGTGCTCTGCAAGCTCTCCAGGGCAACATAAAATCTGGGGCTCTGTGCTTTCTTTCGTTCTGAGCAAGTGTTACTGTTTTCTGCACAAAAGCGATTCTGCGAAGCAATGTGAACAGGCACAGAGAAGGTGCTAGCAGGGAATTCTCTGCCTGCCTTTCCCCAGTGCTCTGCAAGCTCTCCAGGACAACAGCAAATCTGGGGCTCTGTGCTTTCTTTCGTTCTGAACAAGTGTTACTGTTTTCTGCACAAAAGCGATTCTGCGAAACAATGTGAACAGGCACAGAGAAGGTGCTAGCAGGGAATTCTCTGCCTGCCTTTCCCCAGTGCTCTGCAAGCTCTCCAGGACAACATAGAATCTGGGGCTCTGTGCTTTCTTTCCTTCTGAACAAGTGTTACTGTTTTCTGCACAAAAGCGATTCTTGCGAAGCAATGTGAACACTTCTGCTTCCCAGGCACAGAGAAGGTGCTATCAGGGAATTCTCTGCCTGCCTTTCCCCAGTGCTCTGCAAGCTCTCCAGGGCAACATAAAATCTGGGGCTCTGTGCTTTCTTTCGTTCTGAGCAAGTGTTACTGTTTTCTGCACAAAAGCGATTCTGCGAAGCAATGTGAACAGGCACAGAGAAGGTGCTATCAGGGAATTCTCTGCCTGCCTTTCCCCAGTGCTCTGCAAGCTCTCCAGGACAACATAAAATCTGGGGCTCTGTGCTTTCTTTCGTTCTGAACAAGTGTTACTGTTTTCTGCACAAAAGCGATTCTGCGAAACAATGTGAACAGGCACAGAGAAGGTGCTATCAGGGAATTCTCTGCCTGCCTTTCCCCAGTGCTCTGCAAGCTCTCCAGGACAACATAGAATCTGGGGCTCTGTGCTTTCTTTCGTTCTGAACAAGTGTTACTGTTTTCTGCACAAAAGCGATTCTTGCGAAGCAATGTGAACACTTCTGCTTCCCAGGCACAGAGAAGGTGCTAGCAGGGAATTCTCTGCCTGCCTTTCCCCAGTGCTCTGCAAGCTCTCCAGGACAACATAAAATCTGGGGCTCTGTGCTTTCTTTCGTTCTGAACAAGTGTTACTGTTTTCTGCACAAAAGCGATTCTGCGAAGCAATGTGAACAGGCACAGAGAAGGTGCTATCAGGGAATTCTCTGCCTGCCTTTCCCCAGTGCTCTGCAAGCTCTCCAGTACAACATAGAATCTGGGGCTCTGTGCTTTCTTTCGTTCTGAACAAGTGTTACTGTTTTCTGCACAAAAGCGATTCTTGCGAAGCAATGTGAACACTTCTGCTTCCCAGGCACAGAGAAGGTGCTAGCAGGGAATTCTCTGCCTGCCTTTCCCCAGTGCTCTGCAAGCTCTCCAGGACAACAGCAAATCTGGGGCTCTGTGCTTTCTTTCGTTCTGAACAAGTGTTACTGTTTTCTGCACAAAAGCGATTCTGCGAAGCAATGTGAACAGGCACAAAGAAGGTGCTATCAGGGAATTCTCTGCCTGCCTTTCCCCAGTGCTCTGCAAGCTCTCCAGGACAACATAGAATCTGGGGCTCTGTGCTTTCTTTCCTTCTGAACAAGTGTTAGTGTTTTCTGCACAAAAGCGATTCTTGCGAAGCAATGTGAACACTTCTGCTTCCCAGGCACAGAGAAGGTGCTAGCAGGGAATTCTCTGCCTGCCTTTCCCCAGTGCTCTGCAAGCTCTCCAGGACAACATAGAATCTGGGGCTCTGTGCTTTCTTTCGTTCTGAACAAGTGTTACTGTTTTCTGCACAAAAGCGATTCTGCGAAGCAATGTGAACAGGCACAGAGAAGGTGCTAGCAGGGAATTCTCTGCCTGCCTTTCCCCAGTGCTCTGCAAGCTCTCCAGGACAACATAGAATCTGGGGCTCTGTGCTTTCTTTCGTTCTGAACAAGTGTTACTGTTTTCTGCACAAAAGCGATTCTTGCGAAGCAATGTGAACACTTCTGCTTCCCAGGCACAGAGAAGGTGCTAGCAGGGAATTCTCTGCCTGCCTTTCCCCAGTGCTCTGCAAGCTCTCCAGGACAACATAGAATCTGGGGCTCTGTGCTTTCTTTCCTTCTGAACAAGTGTTACTGTTTTCTGCACAAAAGCGATTCTGCGAAGCAATGTGAACAGGCACAGAGAAGGTGCTATCAGGGAATTCTCTGCCTGCCTTTCCCCAGTGCTCTGCAAGCTCTCCAGGACAACATAAAATCTGGGGCTCTGTGATTTCTTTCCTTCTGAACAAGTGTTACTGTATTCTGCACAAAAGCGATTCTTGCGAAGCAATGTGAACACTTCTGCTTCCCAGCCACAGAGAAGGTGCTAGCAAGGAATTCTCTGCCTGCCTTTCCCCAGTGCTCTGCAAGCTCTCCAGGACAACATAGAATCTGGGGCTCTGTGCTTTCTTTCCTTCTGAACAAGTGTTACTGTTTTCTGCACAAAAGCGATTCTGCGAAGCAATGTGAACACTTCTGCTTCCCAGGCACAGAGAAGGTGCTAGCAAGGAATTCTCTGCCTGCCTTTCCCCAGTGCTCTGCAAGCTCTCCAGGACAACATAGAATCTGGGGCTCTGTGCTTTCTTTCGTTCTGAACAAGTGTTAGTGTTTTCTGCACAAAAGCGATTCTGCGAAGCAATGTGAACACTACTGCTTCCCAGGCACAGAGAAGGTGCTAGCAGGGAATTCTCTGCCTGCCTTTCCCCGGTGCTCTGCAAGCTCTCCAGGGCAACATAAAATCTGGGGCTCTGTGCTTTCTTTCGTTCTGAGCAAGTGTTACTGTTTTCTGCACAAAAGCGATTCTGCGAAGCAATGTGAACAGGCACAGAGAAGGTGCTAGCAGGGAATTCTCTGCCTGCCTTTCCCCAGTGCTCTGCAAGCTCTCCAGGACAACAGCAAATCTGGGGCTCTGTGCTTTCTTTCGTTCTGAACAAGTGTTACTGTTTTCTGCACAAAAGCGATTCTGCGAAACAATGTGAACAGGCACAGAGAAGGTGCTAGCAGGGAATTCTCTGCCTGCCTTTCCCCAGTGCTCTGCAAGCTCTCCAGGACAACATAGAATCTGGGGCTCTGTGCTTTCTTTCCTTCTGAACAAGTGTTACTGTTTTCTGCACAAAAGCGATTCTTGCGAAGCAATGTGAACACTTCTGCTTCCCAGGCACAGAGAAGGTGCTATCAGGGAATTCTCTGCCTGCCTTTCCCCAGTGCTCTGCAAGCTCTCCAGGGCAACATAAAATCTGGGGCTCTGTGCTTTCTTTCGTTCTGAGCAAGTGTTACTGTTTTCTGCACAAAAGCGATTCTGCGAAGCAATGTGAACAGGCACAGAGAAGGTGCTATCAGGGAATTCTCTGCCTGCCTTTCCCCAGTGCTCTGCAAGCTCTCCAGGACAACATAAAATCTGGGGCTCTGTGCTTTCTTTCGTTCTGAACAAGTGTTACTGTTTTCTGCACAAAAGCGATTCTGCGAAACAATGTGAACAGGCACAGAGAAGGTGCTATCAGGGAATTCTCTGCCTGCCTTTCCCCAGTGCTCTGCAAGCTCTCCAGGACAACATAGAATCTGGGGCTCTGTGCTTTCTTTCGTTCTGAACAAGTGTTACTGTTTTCTGCACAAAAGCGATTCTTGCGAAGCAATGTGAACACTTCTGCTTCCCAGGCACAGAGAAGGTGCTAGCAGGGAATTCTCTGCCTGCCTTTCCCCAGTGCTCTGCAAGCTCTCCAGGACAACAGAGAATCTGGGGCTCTGTGCTTTCTTTCCTTCTGAACAAGTGTTAGTGTTTTCTGCACAAAAGCGATTCTGCGAAGCAATGTGAACACTTCTGCTTCCCAGGCACAGAGAAGGTGCTAGCAGGGAATTCTCTGCCTGCCTTTCCCCAGTGCTCTGCAAGCTCTCCAGGACAACAGCAAATCTGGGGCTCTGTGCTTTCTTTCGTTCTGAACAAGTGTTACTGTTTTCTGCACAAAAGTGATTCTTGCGAAGCAATGTGAACACTTCTGCTTCCCAGGCACAGAGAAGGTGCTAGCAGGGAATTCTCTGCCTGCCTTTCCCCAGTGCTCTGCAAGCTCTCCAGGACAACATAGAATCTGGGGCTCTGTGCTTTCTTTCGTTCTGAACAAGTGTTACTGTTTTCTGCACAAAAGCGATTCTGCGAAGCAATGTGAACAGGCACAGAGAAGGTGCTATCAGGGAATACTCTGCCTGCCTTTCCCCAGTGCTCTGCAAGCTCTCCAGGACAACATAGAATCTGGGGCTCTGTGCTTTCTTTCCTTCTGAACAAGTGTTACTGTTTTCTGCACAAAAGCGATTCTTGCGAAGCAATGTGAACAGGCACAGAGAAGGTGCTATCAGGGAATTCTCTGCCTGCCTTTCCCCAGTGCTCTGCAAGCTCTCCAGGACAACATAGAATCTGGGGCTCTGTGCTTTCTTTCGTTCTGAACAAGTGTTACTGTTTTCTGCACAAAAGCGATTCTTGCGAAGCAATGTGAACACTTCTGCTTCCCAGGCACAGAGAAGGTGCTATCAGGGAATTCTCTGCCTGCCTTTCCCCAGTGCTCTGCAAGCTCTCCAGGACAACATAGAATCTGGGGCTCTGTGCTTTCTTTCGTTCTGAACAAGTGTTACTGTTTTCTGCACAAAAGCGATTCTGCGAAGCAATGTGAACACTTCTGCTTCCCAGGCACAGAGAAGGTGCTAGCAGGGAATTCTCTGCCTGCCTTTCCCCAGTGCTCTGCAAGCTCTCCAGGACAACAGCAAATCTGGGGCTCTGTGCTTTCTTTCGTTCTGAACAAGTGTTACTGTTTTCTGCACAAAAGTGATTCTTGCGAAGCAATGTGAACACTTCTGCTTCCCAGGCACAGAGAAGGTGCTATCAGGGAATTCTCTGCCTGCCTTTCCCCAGTGCTCTGCAAGCTCTCCAGGACAACATAGAATCTGGGGCTCTGTGCTTTCTTTCATTCTGAACAAGTGTTACTGTTTTCTGCACAAAAGCGATTCTGCGAAGCAATGTGAACAGGCACGAAGAAGGTCCTAGCAGGGAATTCTCTGCCTGCCTTTCCCCAGTGCTCTGCAAGCTCTCCAGGACAACATAGAATCTGGGGCTCTGTGCTTTCTTTCCTTCTGAACAAGTGTTACTGTTTTCTGCACAAAAGCGATTCTTGCGAAGCAATGTGAACACTTCTGCTTCCCAGGCACAGTGAAGGTGCTAGCAAGGAATTCTCTGCCTGCCTTTCCCCAGTGCTCTGCAAGCTCTCCAGGACAACATAGAATCTGGGGCTCTGTGCTTTCTTTCGTTCTGAGCAAGTGTTACTGTTTTCTGCACAAAAGCGATTCTTGCGAAGCAATGTGAACACTTCTGCTTCCCAGGCACAGAGAAGGTGCTAGCAGGGAATTCTCTGCCTGCCTTTCCCCAGTGCTCTGCAAGCTCTCCAGGACAACATAGAATCTGGGGCTCTGTGCTTTCTTTCGTTCTGAGCAAGTGTTACTGTTTTCTGCACAAAAGCGATTCTGCGAAGCAATGTGAACACTTCTGCTTCCCAGGCACAGAGAAGGTGCTAGCAGGGAATTCTCTGCCTGCCTTTCCCCAGTGCTCTGCAAGCTCTCCAGGGCAACATAAAATCTGGGGCTCTGTGCTTTCTTTCGTTCTGAGCAAGTGTTACTGTTTTCTGCACAAAAGCGATTCTGCGAAGCAATGTGAACAGGCACAGAGAAGGTGCTAGCAGGGAATTCTCTGCCTGCCTTTCCCCAGTGCTCTGCAAGCTCTCCAGGACAACATAGAATCTGGGGCTCTGTGCTTTCTTTCCTTCTGAACAAGTGTTAGTGTTTTTGCACAAAAGCGATTCTGCGAAGCAATGTGAACACTTCTGCTTCCCAGGCACAGAGAAGGTGCTAGCAGGGAATTCTCTGCCTGCCTTTCCCCAGTGCTCTGCAAGCTCTCCAGGACAACATAAAATCTGGGGCTCTGTGCTTTCTTTCGTTCTGAGCAAGTGTTACTGTTTTCTGCACAAAAGCGATTCTGCGAAGCAATGCGAACAGGCACAGAGAAGGTGCTAGCAGGGAATTCTCTGCCTGCCTTTCCCCAGTGCTCTGCAAGCTCTCCAGGACAACAGCAAATCTGGGGCTCTGTGCTTTCTTTCGTTCTGAACAAGTGTTACTGTTTTCTGCACAAAAGCGATTCTGCGAAGCAATGTGAACAGGCACAGAGAAGGTGCTATCAGGGAATTCTCTGCCTGCCTTTCCCCAGTGCTCTGCAAGCTCTCCAGGACAACATAGAATCTGGGGCTCTGTGCTTTCTTTCGTTCTGAACAAGTGTTAGTGTTTTCTGCACAAAAGCGATTCTGCGAAGCAATGTGAACACTTCTGCTTCCCAGGCACAGAGAAGGTGCTAGCAGGGAATTCTCTGCCTGCCTTTCCCCAGTGCTCTGCAAGCTCTCCAGGACAACAGCAAATCTGGGGCTCTGTGCTTTCTTTCGTTCTGAACAAGTGTTACTGTTTTCTGCACAAAAGCGATTCTTGCGAAGCAATGTGAACACTTCTGCTTCCCAGGCACAGAGAAGGTGCTATCAGGGAATTCTCTGCCTGCCTTTCCCCAGTGCTCTGCAAGCTCTCCAGGACAACATAGAATCTGGGGCTCTGTGCTTTCTTTCATTCTGAACAAGTGTTACTGTTTTCTGCACAAAAGCGATTCTGCGAAGCAATGTGAACAGGCACGAAGAAGGTCCTAGCAGGGAATTCTCTGCCTGCCTTTCCCCAGTGCTCTGCAAGCTCTCCAGGACAACATAGAATCTGGGGCTCTGTGCTTTCTTTCCTTCTGAACAAGTGTTACTGTTTTCTGCACAAAAGCGATTCTTGCGAAGCAATGTGAACACTTCTGCTTCCCAGGCACAGTGAAGGTGCTAGCAAGGAATTCTCTGCCTGCCTTTCCCCAGTGCTCTGCAAGCTCTCCAGGACAACATAGAATCTGGGGCTCTGTGCTTTCTTTCGTTCTGAGCAAGTGTTACTGTTTTCTGCACAAAAGCGATTCTGCGAAGCAATGTGAACACTTCTGCTTCCCAGGCACAGAGAAGGTGCTAGCAGGGAATTCTCTGCCTGCCTTTCCCCAGTGCTCTGCAAGCTCTCCAGGGCAACATAAAATCTGGGGCTCTGTGCTTTCTTTCGTTCTGAGCAAGTGTTACTGTTTTCTGCACAAAAGCGATTCTGCGAAGCAATGTGAACAGGCACAGAGAAGGTGCTAGCAGGGAATTCTCTGCCTGCCTTTCCCCAGTGCTCTGCAAGCTCTCCAGGACAACATAGAATCTGGGGCTCTGTGCTTTCTTTCCTTCTGAACAAGTGTTAGTGTTTTTGCACAAAAGCGATTCTGCGAAGCAATGTGAACACTTCTGCTTCCCAGGCACAGAGAAGGTGCTAGCAGGGAATTCTCTGCCTGCCTTTCCCCAGTGCTCTGCAAGCTCTCCAGGACAACATAAAATCTGGGGCTCTGTGCTTTCTTTCGTTCTGAGCAAGTGTTACTGTTTTCTGCACAAAAGCGATTCTGCGAAGCAATGCGAACAGGCACAGAGAAGGTGCTAGCAGGGAATTCTCTGCCTGCCTTTCCCCAGTGCTCTGCAAGCTCTCCAGGACAACAGCAAATCTGGGGCTCTGTGCTTTCTTTCGTTCTGAACAAGTGTTACTGTTTTCTGCACAAAAGCGATTCTGCGAAGCAATGTGAACAGGCACAGAGAAGGTGCTATCAGGGAATTCTCTGCCTGCCTTTCCCCAGTGCTCTGCAAGCTCTCCAGTACAACATAGAATCTGGGGCTCTGTGCTTTCTTTCGTTCTGAACAAGTGTTACTGTTTTCTGCACAAAAGCGATTCTGCGAAGCAATGTGAACACTTCTGCTTCCCAGGCACAGAGAAGGTGCTAGCAGGGAATTCTCTGCCTGCCTTTCCCCAGTGCTCTGCAAGCTCTCCAGGACAACAGCAAATCTGGGGCTCTGTGCTTTCTTTCGTTCTGAACAAGTGTTACTGTTTTCTGCACAAAAGCGATTCTTGCGAAGCAATGTGAACACTTCTGCTTCCCAGGCACAGAGAAGGTGCTATCAGGGAATTCTCTGCCTGCCTTTCCCCAGTGCTCTGCAAGCTCTCCAGGACAACATAGAATCTGGGGCTCTGTGCTTTCTTTCATTCTGAACAAGTGTTACTGTTTTCTGCACAAAAGCGATTCTGCGAAGCAATGTGAACAGGCACGAAGAAGGTCCTAGCAGGGAATTCTCTGCCTGCCTTTCCCCAGTGCTCTGCAAGCTCTCCAGGACAACATAGAATCTGGGGCTCTGTGCTTTCTTTCCTTCTGAACAAGTGTTACTGTTTTCTGCACAAAAGCGATTCTTGCGAAGCAATGTGAACACTTCTGCTTCCCAGGCACAGTGAAGGTGCTAGCAAGGAATTCTCTGCCTGCCTTTCCCCAGTGCTCTGCAAGCTCTCCAGGACAACATAGAATCTGGGGCTCTGTGCTTTCTTTCGTTCTGAGCAAGTGTTACTGTTTTCTGCACAAAAGCGATTCTGCGAAGCAATGTGAACACTTCTGCTTCCCAGGCACAGAGAAGGTGCTAGCAGGGAATTCTCTGCCTGCCTTTCCCCAGTGCTCTGCAAGCTCTCCAGGGCAACATAAAATCTGGGGCTCTGTGCTTTCTTTCGTTCTGAGCAAGTGTTACTGTTTTCTGCACAAAAGCGATTCTGCGAAGCAATGTGAACAGGCACAGAGAAGGTGCTAGCAGGGAATTCTCTGCCTGCCTTTCCCCAGTGCTCTGCAAGCTCTCCAGGACAACATAGAATCTGGGGCTCTGTGCTTTCTTTCCTTCTGAACAAGTGTTAGTGTTTTTGCACAAAAGCGATTCTGCGAAGCAATGTGAACACTTCTGCTTCCCAGGCACAGAGAAGGTGCTAGCAGGGAATTCTCTGCCTGCCTTTCCCCAGTGCTCTGCAAGCTCTCCAGGACAACATAAAATCTGGGGCTCTGTGCTTTCTTTCGTTCTGAGCAAGTGTTACTGTTTTCTGCACAAAAGCGATTCTGCGAAGCAATGCGAACAGGCACAGAGAAGGTGCTAGCAGGGAATTCTCTGCCTGCCTTTCCCCAGTGCTCTGCAAGCTCTCCAGGACAACAGCAAATCTGGGGCTCTGTGCTTTCTTTCGTTCTGAACAAGTGTTACTGTTTTCTGCACAAAAGCGATTCTGCGAAGCAATGTGAACAGGCACAGAGAAGGTGCTATCAGGGAATTCTCTGCCTGCCTTTCCCCAGTGCTCTGCAAGCTCTCCAGGACAACATAGAATCTGGGGCTCTGTGCTTTCTTTCGTTCTGAACAAGTGTTACTGTTTTCTGCACAAAAGCGATTCTTGCGAAGCAATGTGAACACTTCTGCTTCCCAGGCACAGAGAAGGTGCTAGCAGGGAATTCTCTGCCTGCCTTTCCCCAGTGCTCTGCAAGCTCTCCAGGACAACAGCAAATCTGGGGCTCTGTGCTTTCTTTCGTTCTGAACAAGTGTTACTGTTTTCTGCACAAAAGCGATTCTGCGAAGCAATGTGAACAGGCACAGAGAAGGTGCTATCAGGGAATTCTCTGCCTGCCTTTCCCCAGTGCTCTGCAAGCTCTCCAGGACAACATAGAATCTGGGGCTCTGTGCTTTCTTTCCTTCTGAACAAGTGTTAGTGTTTTCTGCACAAAAGCGATTCTGCGAAGCAATGTGAACACTTCTGCTTCCCAGGCACAGAGAAGGTGCTAGCAGGGAATTCTCTGCCTGCCTTTCCCCAGTGCTCTGCAAGCTCTCCAGGACAACAGCAAATCTGGGGCTCTGTGCTTTCTTTCGTTCTGAACAAGTGTTACTGTTTTCTGCACAAAAGCGATTCTTGCGAAGCAATGTGAACACTTCTGCTTCCCAGGCACAGAGAAGGTGCTATCAGGGAATTCTCTGCCTGCCTTTCCCCAGTGCTCTGCAAGCTCTCCAGGACAACATAGAATCTGGGGCTCTGTGCTTTCTTTCATTCTGAACAAGTGTTACTGTTTTCTGCACAAAAGCGATTCTGCGAAGCAATGTGAACAGGCACGAAGAAGGTCCTAGCAGGGAATTCTCTGCCTGCCTTTCCCCAGTGCTCTGCAAGCTCTCCAGGACAACATAGAATCTGGGGCTCTGTGCTTTCTTTCCTTCTGAACAAGTGTTACTGTTTTCTGCACAAAAGCGATTCTTGCGAAGCAATGTGAACACTTCTGCTTCCCAGGCACAGAGAAGGTGCTAGCAGGGAATTCTCTGCCTGCCTTTCCCCAGTGCTCTGCAAGCTCTCCAGGGCAACATAAAATCTGGGGCTCTGTGCTTTCTTTCGTTCTGAGCAAGTGTTACTGTTTTCTGCACAAAAGCGATTCTGCGAAGCAATGTGAACAGGCACAGAGAAGGTGCTATCAGGGAATTCTCTGCCTGCCTTTCCCCAGTGCTCTGCAAGCTCTCCAGGACAACATAAAATCTGGGGCTCTGTGCTTTCTTTCGTTCTGAACAAGTGTTACTGTTTTCTGCACAAAAGCGATTCTGCGAAACAATGTGAACAGGCACAGAGAAGGTGCTATCAGGGAATTCTCTGCCTGCCTTTCCCCAGTGCTCTGCAAGCTCTCCAGGACAACATAGAATCTGGGGCTCTGTGCTTTCTTTCGTTCTGAACAAGTGTTACTGTTTTCTGCACAAAAGCGATTCTTGCGAAGCAATGTGAACACTTCTGCTTCCCAGGCACAGAGAAGGTGCTAGCAGGGAATTCTCTGCCTGCCTTTCCCCAGTGCTCTGCAAGCTCTCCAGGACAACATAGAATCTGGGGCTCTGTGCTTTCTTTCGTTCTGAACAAGTGTTAGTGTTTTCTGCACAAAAGCGATTCTGCGAAGCAATGTGAACACTTCTGCTTCCCAGGCACAGAGAAGGTGCTAGCAGGGAATTCTCTGCCTGCCTTTCCCCAGTGCTCTGCAAGCTCTCCAGGACAACAGCAAATCTGGGGCTCTGTGCTTTCTTTCGTTCTGAACAAGTGTTACTGTTTTCTGCACAAAAGTGATTCTTGCGAAGCAATGTGAACACTTCTGCTTCCCAGGCACAGAGAAGGTGCTATCAGGGAATTCTCTGCCTGCCTTTCCCCAGTGCTCTGCAAGCTCTCCAGGACAACATAGAATCTGGGGCTCTGTGCTTTCTTTCATTCTGAACAAGTGTTACTGTTTTCTGCACAAAAGCGATTCTGCGAAGCAATGTGAACACTTCTGCTTCCCAGGCACAGAGAAGGTGCTAGCAGGGAATTCTCTGCCTGCCTTTCCCCAGTGCTCTGCAAGCTCTCCAGGACAACATAAAATCTGGGGCTCTGTGCTTTCTTTCGTTCTGAACAAGTGTTACTGTTTTCTGCACAAAAGCGATTCTGCGAAGCAATGTGAACAGGCACAGAGAAGGTGCTATCAGGGAATTCTCTGCCTGCCTTTCCCCAGTGCTCTGCAAGCTCTCCAGTACAACATAGAATCTGGGGCTCTGTGCTTTCTTTCGTTCTGAACAAGTGTTACTGTTTTCTGCACAAAAGCGATTCTTGCGAAGCAATGTGAACACTTCTGCTTCCCAGGCACAGAGAAGGTGCTAGCAGGGAATTCTCTGCCTGCCTTTCCCCAGTGCTCTGCAAGCTCTCCAGGACAACAGCAAATCTGGGGCTCTGTGCTTTCTTTCGTTCTGAACAAGTGTTACTGTTTTCTGCACAAAAGCGATTCTGCGAAGCAATGTGAACAGGCACAGAGAAGGTGCTATCAGGGAATTCTCTGCCTGCCTTTCCCCAGTGCTCTGCAAGCTCTCCAGGACAACATAGAATCTGGGGCTCTGTGCTTTCTTTCCTTCTGAACAAGTGTTAGTGTTTTCTGCACAAAAGCGATTCTGCGAAGCAATGTGAACACTTCTGCTTCCCAGGCACAGAGAAGGTGCTAGCAGGGAATTCTCTGCCTGCCTTTCCCCAGTGCTCTGCAAGCTCTCCAGGACAACAGCAAATCTGGGGCTCTGTGCTTTCTTTCGTTCTGAACAAGTGTTACTGTTTTCTGCACAAAAGTGATTCTTGCGAAGCAATGTGAACACTTCTGCTTCCCAGGCACAGAGAAGGTGCTATCAGGGAATTCTCTGCCTGCCTTTCCCCAGTGCTCTGCAAGCTCTCCAGGACAACATAGAATCTGGGGCTCTGTGCTTTCTTTCATTCTGAACAAGTGTTACTGTTTTCTGCACAAAAGCGATTCTGCGAAGCAATGTGAACAGGCACGAAGAAGGTCCTAGCAGGGAATTCTCTGCCTGCCTTTCCCCAGTGCTCTGCAAGCTCTCCAGGACAACATAGAATCTGGGGCTCTGTGCTTTCTTTCCTTCTGAACAAGTGTTACTGTTTTCTGCACAAAAGCGATTCTTGCGAAGCAATGTGAACACTTCTGCTTCCCAGGCACAGAGAAGGTGCTAGCAGGGAATTCTCTGCCTGCCTTTCCCCAGTGCTCTGCAAGCTCTCCAGGGCAACATAAAATCTGGGGCTCTGTGCTTTCTTTCGTTCTGAGCAAGTGTTACTGTTTTCTGCACAAAAGCGATTCTGCGAAGCAATGTGAACAGGCACAGAGAAGGTGCTATCAGGGAATTCTCTGCCTGCCTTTCCCCAGTGCTCTGCAAGCTCTCCAGGACAACATAAAATCTGGGGCTCTGTGCTTTCTTTCGTTCTGAACAAGTGTTACTGTTTTCTGCACAAAAGCGATTCTGCGAAACAATGTGAACAGGCACAGAGAAGGTGCTATCAGGGAATTCTCTGCCTGCCTTTCCCCAGTGCTCTGCAAGCTCTCCAGGACAACATAGAATCTGGGGCTCTGTGCTTTCTTTCCTTCTGAACAAGTGTTACTGTTTTCTGCACAAAAGCGATTCTTGCGAAGCAATGTGAACACTTCTGCTTCCCAGGCACAGAGAAGGTGCTAGCAGGGAATTCTCTGCCTGCCTTTCCCCAGTGCTCTGCAAGCTCTCCAGGACAACATAGAATCTGGGGCTCTGTGCTTTCTTTCGTTCTGAACAAGTGTTAGTGTTTTCTGCACAAAAGCGATTCTGCGAAGCAATGTGAACACTTCTGCTTCCCAGGCACAGAGAAGGTGCTAGCAGGGAATTCTCTGCCTGCCTTTCCCCAGTGCTCTGCAAGCTCTCCAGGACAACAGCAAATCTGGGGCTCTGTGCTTTCTTTCGTTCTGAACAAGTGTTACTGTTTTCTGCACAAAAGTGATTCTTGCGAAGCAATGTGAACACTTCTGCTTCCCAGGCACAGAGAAGGTGCTATCAGGGAATTCTCTGCCTGCCTTTCCCCAGTGCTCTGCAAGCTCTCCAGGACAACATAGAATCTGGGGCTCTGTGCTTTCTTTCATTCTGAACAAGTGTTACTGTTTTCTGCACAAAAGCGATTCTGCGAAGCAATGTGAACAGGCACGAAGAAGGTCCTAGCAGGGAATTCTCTGCCTGCCTTTCCCCAGTGCTCTGCAAGCTCTCCAGGACAACATAGAATCTGGGGCTCTGTGCTTTCTTTCCTTCTGAACAAGTGTTACTGTTTTCTGCACAAAAGCGATTCTTGCGAAGCAATGTGAACACTTCTGCTTCCCAGGCACAGTGAAGGTGCTAGCAAGGAATTCTCTGCCTGCCTTTCCCCAGTGCTCTGCAAGCTCTCCAGGACAACATAGAATCTGGGGCTCTGTGCTTTCTTTCGTTCTGAACAAGTGTTAGTGTTTTCTGCACAAAAGCGATTCTGCGAAGCAATGTGAACACTTCTGCTTCCCAGGCACAGAGAAGGTGCTAGCAGGGAATTCTCTGCCTGCCTTTCCCCAGTGCTCTGCAAGCTCTCCAGGACAACAGAGAATCTGGGGCTCTGTGCTTTCTTTCCTTCTGAACAAGTGTTACTGTTTTCTGCACAAAAGCGATTCTTGCGAAGCAATGTGAACACTTCTGCTTCCCAGGCACAGTGAAGGTGCTAGCAAGGAATTCTCTGCCTGCCTTTCCCCAGTGCTCTGCAAGCTCTCCAGGACAACATAGAATCTGGGGCTCTGTGCTTTCTTTCGTTCTGAACAAGTGTTACTGTTTTCTGCACAAAAGCGATTCTGCGAAGCAATGTGAACACTTCTGCTTCCCAGGCACAGAGAAGGTGCTATCAGGGAATTCTCTGCCTGCCTTTCCCCAGTGCTCTGCAAGCTCTCCAGGACAACATAGAATCTGGGGCTCTGTGCTTTCTTTCGTTCTGAACAAGTGTTACTGTTTTCTGCACAAAAGCGATTCTGCGAAGCAATGTGAACAGGCACAGAGAAGGTGCTATCAGGGAATACTCTGCCTGCCTTTCCCCAGTGCTCTGCAAGCTCTCCAGGACAACATAGAATCTGGGGCTCTGTGCTTTCTTTCGTTCTGAACAAGTGTTACTGTTTTCTGCACAAAAGCGATTCTGCGAAGCAATGTGAACACTTCTGCTTCCCAGGCACAGAGAAGGTGCTAGCAGGGAATTCTCTGCCTGCCTTTCCCCAGTGCTCTGCAAGCTCTCCAGGACAACATAGAATCTGGGGCTCTGTGCTTTCTTTCGTTCTGAACAAGTGTTACTGTTTTCTGCACAAAAGCGATTCTGCGAAGCAATGTGAACACTTCTGCTTCCCAGGCACAGAGAAGGTGCTAGCAAGGAATTCTCTGCCTGCCTTTCCCCAGTGCTCTGCAAGCTCTCCAGGACAACATAGAATCTGGGGCTCTGTGCTTTCTTTCCTTCTGAACAAGTGTTACTGTTTTCTGCACAAAAGCGATTCTGCGAAGCAATGTGAACAGGCACAGAGAAGGTGCTATCAGGGAATTCTCTGCCTGCCTTTCCCCAGTGCTCTGCAAGCTCTCCAGGACAACATAGAATCTGGGGCTCTGTGCTTTCTTTCGTTCTGAACAAGTGTTACTGTTTTCTGCACAAAAGCGATTCTTGCGAAGCAATGTGAACACTTCTGCTTCCCAGGCACAGAGAAGGTGCTAGCAAGGAATTCTCTGCCTGCCTTTCCCCAGTGCTCTGCAAGCTCTCCAGGACAACATAGAATCTGGGGCTCTGTGCTTTCTTTCGTTCTGAACAGGTGTTAGTGTTTTCTGCACAAAAGCGATTCTGCGAAGCAATGTGAACACTTCTGCTTCCCAGGCACAGAGAAGGTGCTAGCAGGGAATTCTCTGCCTGCCTTTCCCCAGTGCTCTGCAAGCTCTCCAGGGCAACATAAAATCTGGGGCTCTGTGCTTTCTTTCGTTCTGAGCAAGTGTTACTGTTTTCTGCACAAAAGCGATTCTGCGAAGCAATGTGAACAGGCACAGAGAAGGTGCTAGCAGGGAATTCTCTGCCTGACTTTCCCCAGTGCTCTGCAAGCTCTCCAGGACAACATAAAATCTGGGGCTCTGTGCTTTCTTTCGTTCTGAACAAGTGTTACTGTTTTCTGCACAAAAGCGATTCTGCGAAACAATGTGAACAGGCACAGAGAAGGTGCTATCAGGGAATTCTCTGCCTGCCTTTCCCCAGTGCTCTGCAAGCTCTCCAGGACAACATAAAATCTGGGGCTCTGTGCTTTCTTTCGTTCTGAACAAGTGTTACTGTTTTCTGCACAAAAGCGATTCTTGCGAAGCAATGTGAACACTTCTGCTTCCCAGGCACAGAGAAGGTGCTAGCAGGGAATTCTCTGCCTGCCTTTCCCCAGTGCTCTGCAAGCTCTCCAGGACAACATAGAATCTGGGGCTCTGTGCTTTCTTTCCTTCTGAACAAGTGTTACTGTTTTCTGCACAAAAGCGATTCTGCGAAGCAATGTGAACAGGCACAGAGAAGGTGCTATCAGGGAATTCTCTGCCTGCCTTTCCCCAGTGCTCTGCAAGCTCTCCAGGACAACATAAAATCTGGGGCTCTGTGCTTTCTTTCCTTCTGAACAAGTGTTACAGTTTTCTGCACAAAAGCGATTCTGCGAAGCAATGTGAACACTTCTGCTTCCCAGGCACAGAGAAGGTGCTAGCAAGGAATTCTCTGCCTGCCTTTCCCCAGTGCTCTGCAAGCTCTCCAGGACAACATAGAATCTGGGGCTCTGTGCTTTCTTTCGTTCTGAACAAGTGTTACTGTTTTCTGCACAAAAGCGATTCTGCGAAGCAATGTGAACAGGCACAGAGAAGGTGCTATCAGGGAATTCTCTGCCTGCCTTTCCCCAGTGCTCTGCAAGCTCTCCAGGACAACATAGAATCTGGGGCTCTGTGCTTTCTTTCCTTCTGAACAAGTGTTAGTGTTTTCTGCACAAAAGCGATTCTGCGAAGCAATGTGAACACTTCTGCTTCCCAGGCACAGAGAAGGTGCTAGCAGGGAATTCTCTGCCTGCCTTTCCCCAGTGCTCTGCAAGCTCTCCAGGACAACATAAAATCTGGGGCTCTGTGCTTTCTTTCGTTCTGAGCAAGTGTTACTGTTTTCTGCACAAAAGCGATTCTGCGAAGCAATGTGAACAGGCACAGAGAAGGTGCTAGCAGGGAATTCTCTGCCTGCCTTTCCCCAGTGCTCTGCAAGCTCTCCAGGACAACATAAAATCTGGGGCTCTGTGCTTTCTTTCGTTCTGAACAAGTGTTACTGTTTTCTGCACAAAAGCGATTCTGCGAAGCAATGTGAACAGGCACAGAGAAGGTGCTATCAGGGAATTCTCTGCCTGCCTTTCCCCAGTGCTCTGCAAGCTCTCCAGTACAACATAGAATCTGGGGCTCTGTGCTTTCTTTCGTTCTGAACAAGTGTTACTGTTTTCTGCACAAAAGCGATTCTTGCGAAGCAATGTGAACACTTCTGCTTCCCAGGCACAGAGAAGGTGCTAGCAGGGAATTCTCTGCCTGCCTTTCCCCAGTGCTCTGCAAGCTCTCCAGGACAACATAGAATCTGGGGCTCTGTGCTTTCTTTCGTTCTGAACAAGTGTTACTGTTTTCTGCACAAAAGCGATTCTGCGAAGCAATGTGAACAGGCACAGAGAAGGTGCTAGCAGGGAATTCTCTGCCTGCCTTTCCCCAGTGCTCTGCAAGCTCTCCAGGACAACATAGAATCTGGGGCTCTGTGCTTTCTTTCCTTCTGAACAAGTGTTAGTGTTTTCTGCACAAAAGCGATTCTGCGAAGCAATGTGAACACTTCTGCTTCCCAGGCACAGAGAAGGTGCTAGCAGGGAATTCTCTGCCTGCCTTTCCCCAGTGCTCTGCAAGCTCTCCAGGACAACATAGAATCTGGGGCTCTGTGCTTTCTTTCGTTCTGAACAAGTGTTACTGTTTTCTGCACAAAAGCGATTCTGCGAAACAATGTGAACAGGCACAGAGAAGGTGCTATCAGGGAATTCTCTGCCTGCCTTTCCCCAGTGCTCTGCAAGCTCTCCAGGACAACATAGAATCTGGGGCTCTGTGCTTTCTTTCGTTCTGAACAAGTGTTACTGTTTTCTGCACAAAAGCGATTCTTGCGAAGCAATGTGAACACTTCTGCTTCCCAGGCACAGAGAAGGTGCTAGCAGGGAATTCTCTGCCTGCCTTTCCCCAGTGCTCTGCAAGCTCTCCAGGACAACATAGAATCTGGGGCTCTGTGCTTTCTTTCGTTCTGAACAAGTGTTACTGTTTTCTGCACAAAAGCGATTCTGCGAAGCAATGTGAACAGGCACAGAGAAGGTGCTATCAGGGAATTCTCTGCCTGCCTTTCCCCAGTGCTCTGCAAGCTCTCCAGGACAACATAAAATCTGGGGCTCTGTGATTTCTTTCCTTCTGAACAAGTGTTACTGTATTCTGCACAAAAGCGATTCTTGCGAAGCAATGTGAACACTTCTGCTTCCCAGGCACAGAGAAGGTGCTAGCAGGGAATTCTCTGCCTGCCTTTCCCCAGTGCTCTGCAAGCTCTCCAGGACAACAGCAAATCTGGGGCTCTGTGCTTTCTTTCGTTCTGAACAAGTGTTACTGTTTTCTGCACAAAAGCGATTCTTGCGAAGCAATGTGAACACTTCTGCTTCCCAGGCACAGAGAAGGTGCTATCAGGGAATTCTCTGCCTGCCTTTCCCCAGTGCTCTGCAAGCTCTCCAGGACAACATAGAATCTGGGGCTCTGTGCTTTCTTTCATTCTGAACAAGTGTTACTGTTTTCTGCACAAAAGCGATTCTGCGAAGCAATGTGAACAGGCACGAAGAAGGTCCTAGCAGGGAATTCTCTGCCTGCCTTTCCCCAGTGCTCTGCAAGCTCTCCAGGACAACATAGAATCTGGGGCTCTGTGCTTTCTTTCCTTCTGAACAAGTGTTACTGTTTTCTGCACAAAAGCGATTCTTGCGAAGCAATGTGAACACTTCTGCTTCCCAGGCACAGAGAAGGTGCTAGCAGGGAATTCTCTGCCTGCCTTTCCCCAGTGCTCTGCAAGCTCTCCAGGGCAACATAAAATCTGGGGCTCTGTGCTTTCTTTCGTTCTGAGCAAGTGTTACTGTTTTCTGCACAAAAGCGATTCTGCGAAGCAATGTGAACAGGCACAGAGAAGGTGCTATCAGGGAATTCTCTGCCTGCCTTTCCCCAGTGCTCTGCAAGCTCTCCAGGACAACATAAAATCTGGGGCTCTGTGCTTTCTTTCGTTCTGAACAAGTGTTACTGTTTTCTGCACAAAAGCGATTCTGCGAAACAATGTGAACAGGCACAGAGAAGGTGCTATCAGGGAATTCTCTGCCTGCCTTTCCCCAGTGCTCTGCAAGCTCTCCAGGACAACATAGAATCTGGGGCTCTGTGCTTTCTTTCGTTCTGAACAAGTGTTACTGTTTTCTGCACAAAAGCGATTCTTGCGAAGCAATGTGAACACTTCTGCTTCCCAGGCACAGAGAAGGTGCTAGCAGGGAATTCTCTGCCTGCCTTTCCCCAGTGCTCTGCAAGCTCTCCAGGACAACATAGAATCTGGGGCTCTGTGCTTTCTTTCGTTCTGAACAAGTGTTAGTGTTTTCTGCACAAAAGCGATTCTGCGAAGCAATGTGAACACTTCTGCTTCCCAGGCACAGAGAAGGTGCTAGCAGGGAATTCTCTGCCTGCCTTTCCCCAGTGCTCTGCAAGCTCTCCAGGACAACAGCAAATCTGGGGCTCTGTGCTTTCTTTCGTTCTGAACAAGTGTTACTGTTTTCTGCACAAAAGTGATTCTTGCGAAGCAATGTGAACACTTCTGCTTCCCAGGCACAGAGAAGGTGCTATCAGGGAATTCTCTGCCTGCCTTTCCCCAGTGCTCTGCAAGCTCTCCAGGACAACATAGAATCTGGGGCTCTGTGCTTTCTTTCATTCTGAACAAGTGTTACTGTTTTCTGCACAAAAGCGATTCTGCGAAGCAATGTGAACACTTCTGCTTCCCAGGCACAGAGAAGGTGCTAGCAGGGAATTCTCTGCCTGCCTTTCCCCAGTGCTCTGCAAGCTCTCCAGGACAACAGCAAATCTGGGGCTCTGTGCTTTCTTTCGTTCTGAACAAGTGTTACTGTTTTCTGCACAAAAGCGATTCTGCGAAGCAATGTGAACAGGCACAGAGAAGGTGCTATCAGGGAATTCTCTGCCTGCCTTTCCCCAGTGCTCTGCAAGCTCTCCAGTACAACATAGAATCTGGGGCTCTGTGCTTTCTTTCGTTCTGAACAAGTGTTACTGTTTTCTGCACAAAAGCGATTCTTGCGAAGCAATGTGAACACTTCTGCTTCCCAGGCACAGAGAAGGTGCTAGCAGGGAATTCTCTGCCTGCCTTTCCCCAGTGCTCTGCAAGCTCTCCAGGACAACATAGAATCTGGGGCTCTGTGCTTTCTTTCCTTCTGAACAAGTGTTACTGTTTTCTGCACAAAAGCGATTCTTGCGAAGCAATGTGAACACTTCTGCTTCCCAGGCACAGTGAAGGTGCTAGCAAGGAATTCTCTGCCTGCCTTTCCCCAGTGCTCTGCAAGCTCTCCAGGACAACATAGAATCTGGGGCTCTGTGCTTTCTTTCGTTCTGAACAAGTGTTAGTGTTTTCTGCACAAAAGCGATTCTGCGAAGCAATGTGAACACTTCTGCTTCCCAGGCACAGAGAAGGTGCTAGCAGGGAATTCTCTGCCTGCCTTTCCCCAGTGCTCTGCAAGCTCTCCAGGACAACAGAGAATCTGGGGCTCTGTGCTTTCTTTCCTTCTGAACAAGTGTTACTGTTTTCTGCACAAAAGCGATTCTTGCGAAGCAATGTGAACACTTCTGCTTCCCAGGCACAGTGAAGGTGCTAGCAAGGAATTCTCTGCCTGCCTTTCCCCAGTGCTCTGCAAGCTCTCCAGGACAACATAGAATCTGGGGCTCTGTGCTTTCTTTCCTTCTGAACAAGTGTTACTGTTTTCTGCACAAAAGCGATTCTGCAAAGCAATGTGAACACTTCTGCTTCCCAGGCACAGAGAAGGTGCTAGCAGGGAATTCTCTGCCTGCCTTTCCCCAGTGCTCTGCAAGCTCTCCAGGACAACATAGAATCTGGGGCTCTGTGCTTTCTTTCGTTCTGAACAAGTGTTACTGTTTTCTGCACAAAAGCGATTCTGCGAAGCAATGTGAACAGGCACAGAGAAGGTGCTATCAGGGAATACTCTGCCTGCCTTTCCCCAGTGCTCTGCAAGCTCTCCAGGACAACATAGAATCTGGGGCTCTGTGCTTTCTTTCGTTCTGAACAAGTGTTACTGTTTTCTGCACAAAAGCGATTCTGCGAAGCAATGTGAACACTTCTGCTTCCCAGGCACAGAGAAGGTGCTAGCAGGGAATTCTCTGCCTGCCTTTCCCCAGTGCTCTGCAAGCTCTCCAGGACAACATAGAATCTGGGGCTCTGTGCTTTCTTTCGTTCTGAACAAGTGTTACTGTTTTCTGCACAAAAGCGATTCTGCGAAGCAATGTGAACACTTCTGCTTCCCAGGCACAGAGAAGGTGCTAGCAAGGAATTCTCTGCCTGCCTTTCCCCAGTGCTCTGCAAGCTCTCCAGGACAACATAGAATCTGGGGCTCTGTGCTTTCTTTCCTTCTGAACAAGTGTTAGTGTTTTCTGCACAAAAGCGATTCTGCGAAGCAATGTGAACAGGCACAGAGAAGGTGCTAGCAGGGAATTCTCTGCCTGCCTTTCCCCAGTGCTCTGCAAGCTCTCCAGGACAACATAGAATCTGGGGCTCTGTGCTTTCTTTCGTTCTGAACAAGTGTTACTGTTTTCTGCACAAAAGCGATTCTTGCGAAGCAATGTGAACACTTCTGCTTCCCAGGCACAGAGAAGGTGCTAGCAAGGAATTCTCTGCCTGCCTTTCCCCAGTGCTCTGCAAGCTCTCCAGGACAACATAGAATCTGGGGCTCTGTGCTTTCTTTCGTTCTGAACAGGTGTTAGTGTTTTCTGCACAAAAGCGATTCTGCGAAGCAATGTGAACACTTCTGCTTCCCAGGCACAGAGAAGGTGCTAGCAGGGAATTCTCTGCCTGCCTTTCCCCAGTGCTCTGCAAGCTCTCCAGGGCAACATAAAATCTGGGGCTCTGTGCTTTCTTTCGTTCTGAGCAAGTGTTACTGTTTTCTGCACAAAAGCGATTCTGCGAAGCAATGTGAACAGGCACAGAGAAGGTGCTAGCAGGGAATTCTCTGCCTGACTTTCCCCAGTGCTCTGCAAGCTCTCCAGGACAACATAAAATCTGGGGCTCTGTGCTTTCTTTCGTTCTGAACAAGTGTTACTGTTTTCTGCACAAAAGCGATTCTGCGAAGCAATGTGAACAGGCACAGAGAAGGTGCTATCAGGGAATTCTCTGCCTGCCTTTCCCCAGTGCTCTGCAAGCTCTCCAGGACAACATAAAATCTGGGGCTCTGTGCTTTCTTTCGTTCTGAACAAGTGTTACTGTTTTCTGCACAAAAGCGATTCTTGCGAAGCAATGTGAACACTTCTGCTTCCCAGGCACAGAGAAGGTGCTAGCAGGGAATTCTCTGCCTGCCTTTCCCCAGTGCTCTGCAAGCTCTCCAGGACAACATAGAATCTGGGGCTCTGTGCTTTCTTTCCTTCTGAACAAGTGTTACTGTTTTCTGCACAAAAGCGATTCTGCGAAGCAATGTGAACAGGCACAGAGAAGGTGCTATCAGGGAATTCTCTGCCTGCCTTTCCCCAGTGCTCTGCAAGCTCTCCAGGACAACATAAAATCTGGGGCTCTGTGCTTTCTTTCCTTCTGAACAAGTGTTACAGTTTTCTGCACAAAAGCGATTCTGCGAAGCAATGTGAACACTTCTGCTTCCCAGGCACAGAGAAGGTGCTAGCAAGGAATTCCCTGCCTGCCTTTCCCCAGTGCTCTGCAAGCTCTCCAGGACAACATAGAATCTGGGGCTCTGTGCTTTCTTTCGTTCTGAACAAGTGTTACTGTTTTCTGCACAAAAGCGATTCTGCGAAGCAATGTGAACAGGCACAGAGAAGGTGCTATCAGGGAATTCTCTGCCTGCCTTTCCCCAGTGCTCTGCAAGCTCTCCAGGACAACATAGAATCTGGGGCTCTGTGCTTTCTTTCCTTCTGAACAAGTGTTAGTGTTTTCTGCACAAAAGCGATTCTGCGAAGCAATGTGAACACTTCTGCTTCCCAGGCACAGAGAAGGTGCTAGCAGGGAATTCTCTGCCTGCCTTTCCCCAGTGCTCTGCAAGCTCTCCAGGACAACATAAAATCTGGGGCTCTGTGCTTTCTTTCGTTCTGAGCAAGTGTTACTGTTTTCTGCACAAAAGCGATTCTGCGAAGCAATGTGAACAGGCACAGAGAAGGTGCTAGCAGGGAATTCTCTGCCTGCCTTTCCCCAGTGCTCTGCAAGCTCTCCAGGACAACATAAAATCTGGGGCTCTGTGCTTTCTTTCGTTCTGAACAAGTGTTACTGTTTTCTGCACAAAAGCGATTCTGCGAAGCAATGTGAACAGGCACAGAGAAGGTGCTATCAGGGAATTCTCTGCCTGCCTTTCCCCAGTGCTCTGCAAGCTCTCCAGTACAACATAGAATCTGGGGCTCTGTGCTTTCTTTCGTTCTGAACAAGTGTTACTGTTTTCTGCACAAAAGCGATTCTTGCGAAGCAATGTGAACACTTCTGCTTCCCAGGCACAGAGAAGGTGCTAGCAGGGAATTCTCTGCCTGCCTTTCCCCAGTGCTCTGCAAGCTCTCCAGGACAACAGCAAATCTGGGGCTCTGTGCTTTCTTTCGTTCTGAACAAGTGTTACTGTTTTCTGCACAAAAGCGATTCTGCGAAGCAATGTGAACAGGCACAAAGAAGGTGCTATCAGGGAATTCTCTGCCTGCCTTTCCCCAGTGCTCTGCAAGCTCTCCAGGACAACATAGAATCTGGGGCTCTGTGCTTTCTTTCCTTCTGAACAAGTGTTAGTGTTTTCTGCACAAAAGCGATTCTTGCGAAGCAATGTGAACACTTCTGCTTCCCAGGCACAGAGAAGGTGCTAGCAGGGAATTCTCTGCCTGCCTTTCCCCAGTGCTCTGCAAGCTCTCCAGGACAACATAGAATCTGGGGCTCTGTGCTTTCTTTCGTTCTGAACAAGTGTTACTGTTTTCTGCACAAAAGCGATTCTGCGAAGCAATGTGAACAGGCACAGAGAAGGTGCTAGCAGGGAATTCTCTGCCTGCCTTTCCCCAGTGCTCTGCAAGCTCTCCAGGACAACATAGAATCTGGGGCTCTGTGCTTTCTTTCGTTCTGAACAAGTGTTACTGTTTTCTGCACAAAAGCGATTCTTGCGAAGCAATGTGAACACTTCTGCTTCCCAGGCACAGAGAAGGTGCTAGCAGGGAATTCTCTGCCTGCCTTTCCCCAGTGCTCTGCAAGCTCTCCAGGACAACATAGAATCTGGGGCTCTGTGCTTTCTTTCCTTCTGAACAAGTGTTACTGTTTTCTGCACAAAAGCGATTCTGCGAAGCAATGTGAACAGGCACAGAGAAGGTGCTATCAGGGAATTCTCTGCCTGCCTTTCCCCAGTGCTCTGCAAGCTCTCCAGGACAACATAAAATCTGGGGCTCTGTGATTTCTTTCCTTCTGAACAAGTGTTACTGTATTCTGCACAAAAGCGATTCTTGCGAAGCAATGTGAACACTTCTGCTTCCCAGCCACAGAGAAGGTGCTAGCAAGGAATTCTCTGCCTGCCTTTCCCCAGTGCTCTGCAAGCTCTCCAGGACAACATAGAATCTGGGGCTCTGTGCTTTCTTTCCTTCTGAACAAGTGTTACTGTTTTCTGCACAAAAGCGATTCTGCGAAGCAATGTGAACACTTCTGCTTCCCAGGCACAGAGAAGGTGCTAGCAAGGAATTCTCTGCCTGCCTTTCCCCAGTGCTCTGCAAGCTCTCCAGGACAACATAGAATCTGGGGCTCTGTGCTTTCTTTCGTTCTGAACAAGTGTTAGTGTTTTCTGCACAAAAGCGATTCTGCGAAGCAATGTGAACACTACTGCTTCCCAGGCACAGAGAAGGTGCTAGCAGGGAATTCTCTGCCTGCCTTTCCCCGGTGCTCTGCAAGCTCTCCAGGGCAACATAAAATCTGGGGCTCTGTGCTTTCTTTCGTTCTGAGCAAGTGTTACTGTTTTCTGCACAAAAGCGATTCTGCGAAGCAATGTGAACAGGCACAGAGAAGGTGCTAGCAGGGAATTCTCTGCCTGCCTTTCCCCAGTGCTCTGCAAGCTCTCCAGGACAACAGCAAATCTGGGGCTCTGTGCTTTCTTTCGTTCTGAACAAGTGTTACTGTTTTCTGCACAAAAGCGATTCTGCGAAACAATGTGAACAGGCACAGAGAAGGTGCTAGCAGGGAATTCTCTGCCTGCCTTTCCCCAGTGCTCTGCAAGCTCTCCAGGACAACATAGAATCTGGGGCTCTGTGCTTTCTTTCCTTCTGAACAAGTGTTACTGTTTTCTGCACAAAAGCGATTCTTGCGAAGCAATGTGAACACTTCTGCTTCCCAGGCACAGAGAAGGTGCTATCAGGGAATTCTCTGCCTGCCTTTCCCCAGTGCTCTGCAAGCTCTCCAGGGCAACATAAAATCTGGGGCTCTGTGCTTTCTTTCGTTCTGAGCAAGTGTTACTGTTTTCTGCACAAAAGCGATTCTGCGAAGCAATGTGAACAGGCACAGAGAAGGTGCTATCAGGGAATTCTCTGCCTGCCTTTCCCCAGTGCTCTGCAAGCTCTCCAGGACAACATAAAATCTGGGGCTCTGTGCTTTCTTTCGTTCTGAACAAGTGTTACTGTTTTCTGCACAAAAGCGATTCTGCGAAACAATGTGAACAGGCACAGAGAAGGTGCTATCAGGGAATTCTCTGCCTGCCTTTCCCCAGTGCTCTGCAAGCTCTCCAGGACAACATAGAATCTGGGGCTCTGTGCTTTCTTTCGTTCTGAACAAGTGTTACTGTTTTCTGCACAAAAGCGATTCTTGCGAAGCAATGTGAACACTTCTGCTTCCCAGGCACAGAGAAGGTGCTAGCAGGGAATTCTCTGCCTGCCTTTCCCCAGTGCTCTGCAAGCTCTCCAGGACAACAGAGAATCTGGGGCTCTGTGCTTTCTTTCCTTCTGAACAAGTGTTAGTGTTTTCTGCACAAAAGCGATTCTGCGAAGCAATGTGAACACTTCTGCTTCCCAGGCACAGAGAAGGTGCTAGCAGGGAATTCTCTGCCTGCCTTTCCCCAGTGCTCTGCAAGCTCTCCAGGACAACAGCAAATCTGGGGCTCTGTGCTTTCTTTCGTTCTGAACAAGTGTTACTGTTTTCTGCACAAAAGTGATTCTTGCGAAGCAATGTGAACACTTCTGCTTCCCAGGCACAGAGAAGGTGCTAGCAGGGAATTCTCTGCCTGCCTTTCCCCAGTGCTCTGCAAGCTCTCCAGGACAACATAGAATCTGGGGCTCTGTGCTTTCTTTCGTTCTGAACAAGTGTTACTGTTTTCTGCACAAAAGCGATTCTGCGAAGCAATGTGAACAGGCACAGAGAAGGTGCTATCAGGGAATACTCTGCCTGCCTTTCCCCAGTGCTCTGCAAGCTCTCCAGGACAACATAGAATCTGGGGCTCTGTGCTTTCTTTCCTTCTGAACAAGTGTTACTGTTTTCTGCACAAAAGCGATTCTTGCGAAGCAATGTGAACAGGCACAGAGAAGGTGCTATCAGGGAATTCTCTGCCTGCCTTTCCCCAGTGCTCTGCAAGCTCTCCAGGACAACATAGAATCTGGGGCTCTGTGCTTTCTTTCGTTCTGAACAAGTGTTACTGTTTTCTGCACAAAAGCGATTCTTGCGAAGCAATGTGAACACTTCTGCTTCCCAGGCACAGAGAAGGTGCTATCAGGGAATTCTCTGCCTGCCTTTCCCCAGTGCTCTGCAAGCTCTCCAGGACAACATAGAATCTGGGGCTCTGTGCTTTCTTTCGTTCTGAACAAGTGTTACTGTTTTCTGCACAAAAGCGATTCTGCGAAGCAATGTGAACACTTCTGCTTCCCAGGCACAGAGAAGGTGCTAGCAGGGAATTCTCTGCCTGCCTTTCCCCAGTGCTCTGCAAGCTCTCCAGGACAACAGCAAATCTGGGGCTCTGTGCTTTCTTTCGTTCTGAACAAGTGTTACTGTTTTCTGCACAAAAGTGATTCTTGCGAAGCAATGTGAACACTTCTGCTTCCCAGGCACAGAGAAGGTGCTATCAGGGAATTCTCTGCCTGCCTTTCCCCAGTGCTCTGCAAGCTCTCCAGGACAACATAGAATCTGGGGCTCTGTGCTTTCTTTCATTCTGAACAAGTGTTACTGTTTTCTGCACAAAAGCGATTCTGCGAAGCAATGTGAACAGGCACGAAGAAGGTCCTAGCAGGGAATTCTCTGCCTGCCTTTCCCCAGTGCTCTGCAAGCTCTCCAGGACAACATAGAATCTGGGGCTCTGTGCTTTCTTTCCTTCTGAACAAGTGTTACTGTTTTCTGCACAAAAGCGATTCTTGCGAAGCAATGTGAACACTTCTGCTTCCCAGGCACAGTGAAGGTGCTAGCAAGGAATTCTCTGCCTGCCTTTCCCCAGTGCTCTGCAAGCTCTCCAGGACAACATAGAATCTGGGGCTCTGTGCTTTCTTTCGTTCTGAGCAAGTGTTACTGTTTTCTGCACAAAAGCGATTCTTGCGAAGCAATGTGAACACTTCTGCTTCCCAGGCACAGAGAAGGTGCTAGCAGGGAATTCTCTGCCTGCCTTTCCCCAGTGCTCTGCAAGCTCTCCAGGACAACATAGAATCTGGGGCTCTGTGCTTTCTTTCGTTCTGAACAAGTGTTAGTGTTTTCTGCACAAAAGCGATTCTGCGAAGCAATGTGAACACTTCTGCTTCCCAGGCACAGAGAAGGTGCTAGCAGGGAATTCTCTGCCTGCCTTTCCCCAGTGCTCTGCAAGCTCTCCAGGACAACAGCAAATCTGGGGCTCTGTGCTTTCTTTCGTTCTGAACAAGTGTTACTGTTTTCTGCACAAAAGCGATTCTTGCGAAGCAATGTGAACACTTCTGCTTCCCAGGCACAGAGAAGGTGCTATCAGGGAATTCTCTGCCTGCCTTTCCCCAGTGCTCTGCAAGCTCTCCAGGACAACATAGAATCTGGGGCTCTGTGCTTTCTTTCATTCTGAACAAGTGTTACTGTTTTCTGCACAAAAGCGATTCTGCGAAGCAATGTGAACAGGCACGAAGAAGGTCCTAGCAGGGAATTCTCTGCCTGCCTTTCCCCAGTGCTCTGCAAGCTCTCCAGGACAACATAGAATCTGGGGCTCTGTGCTTTCTTTCCTTCTGAACAAGTGTTACTGTTTTCTGCACAAAAGCGATTCTTGCGAAGCAATGTGAACACTTCTGCTTCCCAGGCACAGTGAAGGTGCTAGCAAGGAATTCTCTGCCTGCCTTTCCCCAGTGCTCTGCAAGCTCTCCAGGACAACATAGAATCTGGGGCTCTGTGCTTTCTTTCGTTCTGAGCAAGTGTTACTGTTTTCTGCACAAAAGCGATTCTGCGAAGCAATGTGAACACTTCTGCTTCCCAGGCACAGAGAAGGTGCTAGCAGGGAATTCTCTGCCTGCCTTTCCCCAGTGCTCTGCAAGCTCTCCAGGGCAACATAAAATCTGGGGCTCTGTGCTTTCTTTCGTTCTGAGCAAGTGTTACTGTTTTCTGCACAAAAGCGATTCTGCGAAGCAATGTGAACAGGCACAGAGAAGGTGCTAGCAGGGAATTCTCTGCCTGCCTTTCCCCAGTGCTCTGCAAGCTCTCCAGGACAACATAGAATCTGGGGCTCTGTGCTTTCTTTCCTTCTGAACAAGTGTTAGTGTTTTTGCACAAAAGCGATTCTGCGAAGCAATGTGAACACTTCTGCTTCCCAGGCACAGAGAAGGTGCTAGCAGGGAATTCTCTGCCTGCCTTTCCCCAGTGCTCTGCAAGCTCTCCAGGACAACATAAAATCTGGGGCTCTGTGCTTTCTTTCGTTCTGAGCAAGTGTTACTGTTTTCTGCACAAAAGCGATTCTGCGAAGCAATGCGAACAGGCACAGAGAAGGTGCTAGCAGGGAATTCTCTGCCTGCCTTTCCCCAGTGCTCTGCAAGCTCTCCAGGACAACAGCAAATCTGGGGCTCTGTGCTTTCTTTCGTTCTGAACAAGTGTTACTGTTTTCTGCACAAAAGCGATTCTGCGAAGCAATGTGAACAGGCACAGAGAAGGTGCTATCAGGGAATTCTCTGCCTGCCTTTCCCCAGTGCTCTGCAAGCTCTCCAGTACAACATAGAATCTGGGGCTCTGTGCTTTCTTTCGTTCTGAACAAGTGTTACTGTTTTCTGCACAAAAGCGATTCTGCGAAGCAATGTGAACACTTCTGCTTCCCAGGCACAGAGAAGGTGCTAGCAGGGAATTCTCTGCCTGCCTTTCCCCAGTGCTCTGCAAGCTCTCCAGGACAACAGCAAATCTGGGGCTCTGTGCTTTCTTTCGTTCTGAACAAGTGTTACTGTTTTCTGCACAAAAGCGATTCTTGCGAAGCAATGTGAACACTTCTGCTTCCCAGGCACAGAGAAGGTGCTATCAGGGAATTCTCTGCCTGCCTTTCCCCAGTGCTCTGCAAGCTCTCCAGGACAACATAGAATCTGGGGCTCTGTGCTTTCTTTCATTCTGAACAAGTGTTACTGTTTTCTGCACAAAAGCGATTCTGCGAAGCAATGTGAACAGGCACGAAGAAGGTCCTAGCAGGGAATTCTCTGCCTGCCTTTCCCCAGTGCTCTGCAAGCTCTCCAGGACAACATAGAATCTGGGGCTCTGTGCTTTCTTTCCTTCTGAACAAGTGTTACTGTTTTCTGCACAAAAGCGATTCTTGCGAAGCAATGTGAACACTTCTGCTTCCCAGGCACAGTGAAGGTGCTAGCAAGGAATTCTCTGCCTGCCTTTCCCCAGTGCTCTGCAAGCTCTCCAGGACAACATAGAATCTGGGGCTCTGTGCTTTCTTTCGTTCTGAGCAAGTGTTACTGTTTTCTGCACAAAAGCGATTCTGCGAAGCAATGTGAACACTTCTGCTTCCCAGGCACAGAGAAGGTGCTAGCAGGGAATTCTCTGCCTGCCTTTCCCCAGTGCTCTGCAAGCTCTCCAGGGCAACATAAAATCTGGGGCTCTGTGCTTTCTTTCGTTCTGAGCAAGTGTTACTGTTTTCTGCACAAAAGCGATTCTGCGAAGCAATGTGAACAGGCACAGAGAAGGTGCTAGCAGGGAATTCTCTGCCTGCCTTTCCCCAGTGCTCTGCAAGCTCTCCAGGACAACATAGAATCTGGGGCTCTGTGCTTTCTTTCCTTCTGAACAAGTGTTAGTGTTTTTGCACAAAAGCGATTCTGCGAAGCAATGTGAACACTTCTGCTTCCCAGGCACAGAGAAGGTGCTAGCAGGGAATTCTCTGCCTGCCTTTCCCCAGTGCTCTGCAAGCTCTCCAGGACAACATAAAATCTGGGGCTCTGTGCTTTCTTTCGTTCTGAGCAAGTGTTACTGTTTTCTGCACAAAAGCGATTCTGCGAAGCAATGCGAACAGGCACAGAGAAGGTGCTAGCAGGGAATTCTCTGCCTGCCTTTCCCCAGTGCTCTGCAAGCTCTCCAGGACAACAGCAAATCTGGGGCTCTGTGCTTTCTTTCGTTCTGAACAAGTGTTACTGTTTTCTGCACAAAAGCGATTCTGCGAAGCAATGTGAACAGGCACAGAGAAGGTGCTATCAGGGAATTCTCTGCCTGCCTTTCCCCAGTGCTCTGCAAGCTCTCCAGGACAACATAGAATCTGGGGCTCTGTGCTTTCTTTCGTTCTGAACAAGTGTTACTGTTTTCTGCACAAAAGCGATTCTTGCGAAGCAATGTGAACACTTCTGCTTCCCAGGCACAGAGAAGGTGCTAGCAGGGAATTCTCTGCCTGCCTTTCCCCAGTGCTCTGCAAGCTCTCCAGGACAACAGCAAATCTGGGGCTCTGTGCTTTCTTTCGTTCTGAACAAGTGTTACTGTTTTCTGCACAAAAGCGATTCTGCGAAGCAATGTGAACAGGCACAGAGAAGGTGCTATCAGGGAATTCTCTGCCTGCCTTTCCCCAGTGCTCTGCAAGCTCTCCAGGACAACATAGAATCTGGGGCTCTGTGCTTTCTTTCCTTCTGAACAAGTGTTAGTGTTTTCTGCACAAAAGCGATTCTGCGAAGCAATGTGAACACTTCTGCTTCCCAGGCACAGAGAAGGTGCTAGCAGGGAATTCTCTGCCTGCCTTTCCCCAGTGCTCTGCAAGCTCTCCAGGACAACAGCAAATCTGGGGCTCTGTGCTTTCTTTCGTTCTGAACAAGTGTTACTGTTTTCTGCACAAAAGCGATTCTTGCGAAGCAATGTGAACACTTCTGCTTCCCAGGCACAGAGAAGGTGCTATCAGGGAATTCTCTGCCTGCCTTTCCCCAGTGCTCTGCAAGCTCTCCAGGACAACATAGAATCTGGGGCTCTGTGCTTTCTTTCATTCTGAACAAGTGTTACTGTTTTCTGCACAAAAGCGATTCTGCGAAGCAATGTGAACAGGCACGAAGAAGGTCCTAGCAGGGAATTCTCTGCCTGCCTTTCCCCAGTGCTCTGCAAGCTCTCCAGGACAACATAGAATCTGGGGCTCTGTGCTTTCTTTCCTTCTGAACAAGTGTTACTGTTTTCTGCACAAAAGCGATTCTTGCGAAGCAATGTGAACACTTCTGCTTCCCAGGCACAGAGAAGGTGCTAGCAGGGAATTCTCTGCCTGCCTTTCCCCAGTGCTCTGCAAGCTCTCCAGGGCAACATAAAATCTGGGGCTCTGTGCTTTCTTTCGTTCTGAGCAAGTGTTACTGTTTTCTGCACAAAAGCGATTCTGCGAAGCAATGTGAACAGGCACAGAGAAGGTGCTATCAGGGAATTCTCTGCCTGCCTTTCCCCAGTGCTCTGCAAGCTCTCCAGGACAACATAAAATCTGGGGCTCTGTGCTTTCTTTCGTTCTGAACAAGTGTTACTGTTTTCTGCACAAAAGCGATTCTGCGAAACAATGTGAACAGGCACAGAGAAGGTGCTATCAGGGAATTCTCTGCCTGCCTTTCCCCAGTGCTCTGCAAGCTCTCCAGGACAACATAGAATCTGGGGCTCTGTGCTTTCTTTCGTTCTGAACAAGTGTTACTGTTTTCTGCACAAAAGCGATTCTTGCGAAGCAATGTGAACACTTCTGCTTCCCAGGCACAGAGAAGGTGCTAGCAGGGAATTCTCTGCCTGCCTTTCCCCAGTGCTCTGCAAGCTCTCCAGGACAACATAGAATCTGGGGCTCTGTGCTTTCTTTCGTTCTGAACAAGTGTTAGTGTTTTCTGCACAAAAGCGATTCTGCGAAGCAATGTGAACACTTCTGCTTCCCAGGCACAGAGAAGGTGCTAGCAGGGAATTCTCTGCCTGCCTTTCCCCAGTGCTCTGCAAGCTCTCCAGGACAACAGCAAATCTGGGGCTCTGTGCTTTCTTTCGTTCTGAACAAGTGTTACTGTTTTCTGCACAAAAGTGATTCTTGCGAAGCAATGTGAACACTTCTGCTTCCCAGGCACAGAGAAGGTGCTATCAGGGAATTCTCTGCCTGCCTTTCCCCAGTGCTCTGCAAGCTCTCCAGGACAACATAGAATCTGGGGCTCTGTGCTTTCTTTCATTCTGAACAAGTGTTACTGTTTTCTGCACAAAAGCGATTCTGCGAAGCAATGTGAACACTTCTGCTTCCCAGGCACAGAGAAGGTGCTAGCAGGGAATTCTCTGCCTGCCTTTCCCCAGTGCTCTGCAAGCTCTCCAGGACAACATAAAATCTGGGGCTCTGTGCTTTCTTTCGTTCTGAACAAGTGTTACTGTTTTCTGCACAAAAGCGATTCTGCGAAGCAATGTGAACAGGCACAGAGAAGGTGCTATCAGGGAATTCTCTGCCTGCCTTTCCCCAGTGCTCTGCAAGCTCTCCAGTACAACATAGAATCTGGGGCTCTGTGCTTTCTTTCGTTCTGAACAAGTGTTACTGTTTTCTGCACAAAAGCGATTCTTGCGAAGCAATGTGAACACTTCTGCTTCCCAGGCACAGAGAAGGTGCTAGCAGGGAATTCTCTGCCTGCCTTTCCCCAGTGCTCTGCAAGCTCTCCAGGACAACAGCAAATCTGGGGCTCTGTGCTTTCTTTCGTTCTGAACAAGTGTTACTGTTTTCTGCACAAAAGCGATTCTGCGAAGCAATGTGAACAGGCACAGAGAAGGTGCTATCAGGGAATTCTCTGCCTGCCTTTCCCCAGTGCTCTGCAAGCTCTCCAGGACAACATAGAATCTGGGGCTCTGTGCTTTCTTTCCTTCTGAACAAGTGTTAGTGTTTTCTGCACAAAAGCGATTCTGCGAAGCAATGTGAACACTTCTGCTTCCCAGGCACAGAGAAGGTGCTAGCAGGGAATTCTCTGCCTGCCTTTCCCCAGTGCTCTGCAAGCTCTCCAGGACAACAGCAAATCTGGGGCTCTGTGCTTTCTTTCGTTCTGAACAAGTGTTACTGTTTTCTGCACAAAAGTGATTCTTGCGAAGCAATGTGAACACTTCTGCTTCCCAGGCACAGAGAAGGTGCTATCAGGGAATTCTCTGCCTGCCTTTCCCCAGTGCTCTGCAAGCTCTCCAGGACAACATAGAATCTGGGGCTCTGTGCTTTCTTTCATTCTGAACAAGTGTTACTGTTTTCTGCACAAAAGCGATTCTGCGAAGCAATGTGAACAGGCACGAAGAAGGTCCTAGCAGGGAATTCTCTGCCTGCCTTTCCCCAGTGCTCTGCAAGCTCTCCAGGACAACATAGAATCTGGGGCTCTGTGCTTTCTTTCCTTCTGAACAAGTGTTACTGTTTTCTGCACAAAAGCGATTCTTGCGAAGCAATGTGAACACTTCTGCTTCCCAGGCACAGAGAAGGTGCTAGCAGGGAATTCTCTGCCTGCCTTTCCCCAGTGCTCTGCAAGCTCTCCAGGGCAACATAAAATCTGGGGCTCTGTGCTTTCTTTCGTTCTGAGCAAGTGTTACTGTTTTCTGCACAAAAGCGATTCTGCGAAGCAATGTGAACAGGCACAGAGAAGGTGCTATCAGGGAATTCTCTGCCTGCCTTTCCCCAGTGCTCTGCAAGCTCTCCAGGACAACATAAAATCTGGGGCTCTGTGCTTTCTTTCGTTCTGAACAAGTGTTACTGTTTTCTGCACAAAAGCGATTCTGCGAAACAATGTGAACAGGCACAGAGAAGGTGCTATCAGGGAATTCTCTGCCTGCCTTTCCCCAGTGCTCTGCAAGCTCTCCAGGACAACATAGAATCTGGGGCTCTGTGCTTTCTTTCCTTCTGAACAAGTGTTACTGTTTTCTGCACAAAAGCGATTCTTGCGAAGCAATGTGAACACTTCTGCTTCCCAGGCACAGAGAAGGTGCTAGCAGGGAATTCTCTGCCTGCCTTTCCCCAGTGCTCTGCAAGCTCTCCAGGACAACATAGAATCTGGGGCTCTGTGCTTTCTTTCGTTCTGAACAAGTGTTAGTGTTTTCTGCACAAAAGCGATTCTGCGAAGCAATGTGAACACTTCTGCTTCCCAGGCACAGAGAAGGTGCTAGCAGGGAATTCTCTGCCTGCCTTTCCCCAGTGCTCTGCAAGCTCTCCAGGACAACAGCAAATCTGGGGCTCTGTGCTTTCTTTCGTTCTGAACAAGTGTTACTGTTTTCTGCACAAAAGTGATTCTTGCGAAGCAATGTGAACACTTCTGCTTCCCAGGCACAGAGAAGGTGCTATCAGGGAATTCTCTGCCTGCCTTTCCCCAGTGCTCTGCAAGCTCTCCAGGACAACATAGAATCTGGGGCTCTGTGCTTTCTTTCATTCTGAACAAGTGTTACTGTTTTCTGCACAAAAGCGATTCTGCGAAGCAATGTGAACAGGCACGAAGAAGGTCCTAGCAGGGAATTCTCTGCCTGCCTTTCCCCAGTGCTCTGCAAGCTCTCCAGGACAACAGAGAATCTGGGGCTCTGTGCTTTCTTTCCTTCTGAACAAGTGTTACTGTTTTCTGCACAAAAGCGATTCTTGCGAAGCAATGTGAACACTTCTGCTTCCCAGGCACAGTGAAGGTGCTAGCAAGGAATTCTCTGCCTGCCTTTCCCCAGTGCTCTGCAAGCTCTCCAGGACAACATAGAATCTGGGGCTCTGTGCTTTCTTTCGTTCTGAACAAGTGTTACTGTTTTCTGCACAAAAGCGATTCTGCGAAGCAATGTGAACACTTCTGCTTCCCAGGCACAGAGAAGGTGCTAGCAGGGAATTCTCTGCCTGCCTTTCCCCAGTGCTCTGCAAGCTCTCCAGGACAACATAGAATCTGGGGCTCTGTGCTTTCTTTCGTTCTGAACAAGTGTTACTGTTTTCTGCACAAAAGCGATTCTGCGAAGCAATGTGAACAGGCACAGAGAAGGTGCTATCAGGGAATACTCTGCCTGCCTTTCCCCAGTGCTCTGCAAGCTCTCCAGGACAACATAGAATCTGGGGCTCTGTGCTTTCTTTCGTTCTGAACAAGTGTTACTGTTTTCTGCACAAAAGCGATTCTGCGAAGCAATGTGAACACTTCTGCTTCCCAGGCACAGAGAAGGTGCTAGCAGGGAATTCTCTGCCTGCCTTTCCCCAGTGCTCTGCAAGCTCTCCAGGACAACATAGAATCTGGGGCTCTGTGCTTTCTTTCGTTCTGAACAAGTGTTACTGTTTTCTGCACAAAAGCGATTCTGCGAAGCAATGTGAACACTTCTGCTTCCCAGGCACAGAGAAGGTGCTAGCAAGGAATTCTCTGCCTGCCTTTCCCCAGTGCTCTGCAAGCTCTCCAGGACAACATAGAATCTGGGGCTCTGTGCTTTCTTTCCTTCTGAACAAGTGTTACTGTTTTCTGCACAAAAGCGATTCTGCGAAGCAATGTGAACAGGCACAGAGAAGGTGCTATCAGGGAATTCTCTGCCTGCCTTTCCCCAGTGCTCTGCAAGCTCTCCAGGACAACATAGAATCTGGGGCTCTGTGCTTTCTTTCGTTCTGAACAAGTGTTACTGTTTTCTGCACAAAAGCGATTCTTGCGAAGCAATGTGAACACTTCTGCTTCCCAGGCACAGAGAAGGTGCTAGCAAGGAATTCTCTGCCTGCCTTTCCCCAGTGCTCTGCAAGCTCTCCAGGACAACATAGAATCTGGGGCTCTGTGCTTTCTTTCGTTCTGAACAGGTGTTAGTGTTTTCTGCACAAAAGCGATTCTGCGAAGCAATGTGAACACTTCTGCTTCCCAGGCACAGAGAAGGTGCTAGCAGGGAATTCTCTGCCTGCCTTTCCCCAGTGCTCTGCAAGCTCTCCAGGGCAACATAAAATCTGGGGCTCTGTGCTTTCTTTCGTTCTGAGCAAGTGTTACTGTTTTCTGCACAAAAGCGATTCTGCGAAGCAATGTGAACAGGCACAGAGAAGGTGCTAGCAGGGAATTCTCTGCCTGACTTTCCCCAGTGCTCTGCAAGCTCTCCAGGACAACATAAAATCTGGGGCTCTGTGCTTTCTTTCGTTCTGAACAAGTGTTACTGTTTTCTGCACAAAAGCGATTCTGCGAAACAATGTGAACAGGCACAGAGAAGGTGCTATCAGGGAATTCTCTGCCTGCCTTTCCCCAGTGCTCTGCAAGCTCTCCAGGACAACATAAAATCTGGGGCTCTGTGCTTTCTTTCGTTCTGAACAAGTGTTACTGTTTTCTGCACAAAAGCGATTCTTGCGAAGCAATGTGAACACTTCTGCTTCCCAGGCACAGAGAAGGTGCTAGCAGGGAATTCTCTGCCTGCCTTTCCCCAGTGCTCTGCAAGCTCTCCAGGACAACATAGAATCTGGGGCTCTGTGCTTTCTTTCCTTCTGAACAAGTGTTACTGTTTTCTGCACAAAAGCGATTCTGCGAAGCAATGTGAACAGGCACAGAGAAGGTGCTATCAGGGAATTCTCTGCCTGCCTTTCCCCAGTGCTCTGCAAGCTCTCCAGGACAACATAAAATCTGGGGCTCTGTGCTTTCTTTCCTTCTGAACAAGTGTTACAGTTTTCTGCACAAAAGCGATTCTGCGAAGCAATGTGAACACTTCTGCTTCCCAGGCACAGAGAAGGTGCTAGCAAGGAATTCTCTGCCTGCCTTTCCCCAGTGCTCTGCAAGCTCTCCAGGACAACATAGAATCTGGGGCTCTGTGCTTTCTTTCGTTCTGAACAAGTGTTACTGTTTTCTGCACAAAAGCGATTCTGCGAAGCAATGTGAACAGGCACAGAGAAGGTGCTATCAGGGAATTCTCTGCCTGCCTTTCCCCAGTGCTCTGCAAGCTCTCCAGGACAACATAGAATCTGGGGCTCTGTGCTTTCTTTCCTTCTGAACAAGTGTTAGTGTTTTCTGCACAAAAGCGATTCTGCGAAGCAATGTGAACACTTCTGCTTCCCAGGCACAGAGAAGGTGCTAGCAGGGAATTCTCTGCCTGCCTTTCCCCAGTGCTCTGCAAGCTCTCCAGGACAACATAAAATCTGGGGCTCTGTGCTTTCTTTCGTTCTGAGCAAGTGTTACTGTTTTCTGCACAAAAGCGATTCTGCGAAGCAATGTGAACAGGCACAGAGAAGGTGCTAGCAGGGAATTCTCTGCCTGCCTTTCCCCAGTGCTCTGCAAGCTCTCCAGGACAACATAAAATCTGGGGCTCTGTGCTTTCTTTCGTTCTGAACAAGTGTTACTGTTTTCTGCACAAAAGCGATTCTGCGAAGCAATGTGAACAGGCACAGAGAAGGTGCTATCAGGGAATTCTCTGCCTGCCTTTCCCCAGTGCTCTGCAAGCTCTCCAGTACAACATAGAATCTGGGGCTCTGTGCTTTCTTTCGTTCTGAACAAGTGTTACTGTTTTCTGCACAAAAGCGATTCTTGCGAAGCAATGTGAACACTTCTGCTTCCCAGGCACAGAGAAGGTGCTAGCAGGGAATTCTCTGCCTGCCTTTCCCCAGTGCTCTGCAAGCTCTCCAGGACAACATAGAATCTGGGGCTCTGTGCTTTCTTTCGTTCTGAACAAGTGTTACTGTTTTCTGCACAAAAGCGATTCTGCGAAGCAATGTGAACAGGCACAGAGAAGGTGCTAGCAGGGAATTCTCTGCCTGCCTTTCCCCAGTGCTCTGCAAGCTCTCCAGGACAACATAGAATCTGGGGCTCTGTGCTTTCTTTCCTTCTGAACAAGTGTTAGTGTTTTCTGCACAAAAGCGATTCTGCGAAGCAATGTGAACACTTCTGCTTCCCAGGCACAGAGAAGGTGCTAGCAGGGAATTCTCTGCCTGCCTTTCCCCAGTGCTCTGCAAGCTCTCCAGGACAACATAGAATCTGGGGCTCTGTGCTTTCTTTCGTTCTGAACAAGTGTTACTGTTTTCTGCACAAAAGCGATTCTGCGAAACAATGTGAACAGGCACAGAGAAGGTGCTATCAGGGAATTCTCTGCCTGCCTTTCCCCAGTGCTCTGCAAGCTCTCCAGGACAACATAGAATCTGGGGCTCTGTGCTTTCTTTCGTTCTGAACAAGTGTTACTGTTTTCTGCACAAAAGCGATTCTTGCGAAGCAATGTGAACACTTCTGCTTCCCAGGCACAGAGAAGGTGCTAGCAGGGAATTCTCTGCCTGCCTTTCCCCAGTGCTCTGCAAGCTCTCCAGGACAACATAGAATCTGGGGCTCTGTGCTTTCTTTCCTTCTGAACAAGTGTTACTGTTTTCTGCACAAAAGCGATTCTGCGAAGCAATGTGAACAGGCACAGAGAAGGTGCTATCAGGGAATTCTCTGCCTGCCTTTCCCCAGTGCTCTGCAAGCTCTCCAGGACAACATAAAATCTGGGGCTCTGTGATTTCTTTCCTTCTGAACAAGTGTTACTGTATTCTGCACAAAAGCGATTCTTGCGAAGCAATGTGAACACTTCTGCTTCCCAGGCACAGAGAAGGTGCTAGCAAGGAATTCTCTGCCTGCCTTTCCCCAGTGCTCTGCAAGCTCTCCAGGACAACATAAAATCTGGGGCTCTGTGCTTTCTTTACTTCTGAACAAGTGTTACTGTTTTCTGCACAAAAGCGATTCTGCGAAGCAATGTGAACAGGCACAGAGAAGGTGCTAGCAGGGAATTCTCTGCCTGCCTTTCCCCAGTGCTCTGCAAGCTCTCCAGGACAACATAGAATCTGGGGCTCTGTGCTTTCTTTCCTTCTGAACAAGTGTTACTGTTTTCTGCACAAAAGCGATTCTGCGAAGCAATGTGAACACTTCTGCTTCCCAGGCACAGAGAAGGTGCTAGCAAGGAATTCTCTGCCTGCCTTTCCCCAGTGCTCTGCAAGCTCTCCAGGACAACATAGAATCTGGGGCTCTGTGCTTTCTTTCGTTCTGAACAAGTGTTAGTGTTTTCTGCACAAAAGCGATTCTGCGAAGCAATGTGAACACTACTGCTTCCCAGGCACAGAGAAGGTGCTAGCAGGGAATTCTCTGCCTGCCTTTCCCCGGTGCTCTGCAAGCTCTCCAGGGCAACATAAAATCTGGGGCTCTGTGCTTTCTTTCGTTCTGAGCAAGTGTTACTGTTTTCTGCACAAAAGCAATTCTGCGAAGCAATGTGAACAGGCACAGAGAAGGTGCTAGCAGGGAATTCTCTGCCTGCCTTTCCCCAGTGCTCTGCAAGCTCTCCAGGACAACATAAAATCTGGGGCTCTGTGCTTTCTTTCGTTCTGAACAAGTGTTACTGTTTTCTGCACAAAAGCGATTCTGCGAAACAATGTGAACAGGCACAGAGAAGGTGCTATCAGGGAATTCTCTGCCTGCCTTTCCCCAGTGCTCTGCAAGCTCTCCAGGACAACATAGAATCTGGGGCTCTGTGCTTTCTTTCGTTCTGAACAAGTGTTACTGTTTTCTGCACAAAAGCGATTCTTGCGAAGCAATGTGAACACTTCTGCTTCCCAGGCACAGAGAAGGTGCTAGCAGGGAATTCTCTGCCTGCCTTTCCCCAGTGCTCTGCAAGCTCTCCAGGGCAACATAAAATCTGGGGCTCTGTGCTTTCTTTCGTTCTGAGCAAGTGTTACTGTTTTCTGCACAAAAGCGATTCTGCGAAGCAATGTGAACAGGCACAGAGAAGGTGCTATCAGGGAATTCTCTGCCTGCCTTTCCCCAGTGCTCTGCAAGCTCTCCAGGACAACATAAAATCTGGGGCTCTGTGCTTTCTTTCGTTCTGAACAAGTGTTACTGTTTTCTGCACAAAAGCGATTCTGCGAAACAATGTGAACAGGCACAGAGAAGGTGCTATCAGGGAATTCTCTGCCTGCCTTTCCCCAGTGCTCTGCAAGCTCTCCAGGACAACATAGAATCTGGGGCTCTGTGCTTTCTTTCGTTCTGAACAAGTGTTACTGTTTTCTGCACAAAAGCGATTCTTGCGAAGCAATGTGAACACTTCTGCTTCCCAGGCACAGAGAAGGTGCTAGCAGGGAATTCTCTGCCTGCCTTTCCCCAGTGCTCTGCAAGCTCTCCAGGACAACAGAGAATCTGGGGCTCTGTGCTTTCTTTCCTTCTGAACAAGTGTTAGTGTTTTCTGCACAAAAGCGATTCTGCGAAGCAATGTGAACACTTCTGCTTCCCAGGCACAGAGAAGGTGCTAGCAGGGAATTCTCTGCCTGCCTTTCCCCAGTGCTCTGCAAGCTCTCCAGGACAACAGCAAATCTGGGGCTCTGTGCTTTCTTTCGTTCTGAACAAGTGTTACTGTTTTCTGCACAAAAGTGATTCTTGCGAAGCAATGTGAACACTTCTGCTTCCCAGGCACAGAGAAGGTGCTATCAGGGAATTCTCTGCCTGCCTTTCCCCAGTGCTCTGCAAGCTCTCCAGGACAACATAGAATCTGGGGCTCTGTGCTTTCTTTCATTCTGAACAAGTGTTAGTGTTTTCTGCACAAAAGCGATTCTGCGAAGCAATGTGAACAGGCATAGAGAAGGTGCTATCAGGGAATACTCTGCCTGCCTTTCCCCAGTGCTCTGCAAGCTCTCCAGGACAACATAGAATCTGGGGCTCTGTGCTTTCTTTCGTTCTGAACAAGTGTTACTGTTTTCTGCACAAAAGCGATTCTGCGAAGCAATGTGAACACTTCTGCTTCCCAGGCACAGAGAAGGTGCTAGCAGGGAATTCTCTGCCTGCCTTTCCCCAGTGCTCTGCAAGCTCTCCAGGACAACATAGAATCTGGGGCTCTGTGCTTTCTTTCGTTCTGAACAAGTGTTACTGTTTTCTGCACAAAAGCGATTCTGCGAAGCAATGTGAACACTTCTGCTTCCCAGGCACAGAGAAGGTGCTAGCAAGGAATTCTCTGCCTGCCTTTCCCCAGTGCTCTGCAAGCTCTCCAGGACAACATAGAATCTGGGGCTCTGTGCTTTCTTTCCTTCTGAACAAGTGTTAGTGTTTTCTGCACAAAAGCGATTCTGCGAAGCAATGTGAACAGGCACAGAGAAGGTGCTAGCAGGGAATTCTCTGCCTGCCTGTCCCCAGTGCTCTGCAAGCTCTCCAGGACAACATAGAATCTGGGGCTCTGTGCTTTCTTTCGTTCTGAACAAGTGTTACTGTTTTCTGCACAAAAGCGATTCTTGCGAAGCAATGTGAACACTTCTGCTTCCCAGGCACAGAGAAGGTGCTAGCAAGGAATTCTCTGCCTGCCTTTCCCCAGTGCTCTGCAAGCTCTCCAGGACAACATAGAATCTGGGGCTCTGTGCTTTCTTTCGTTCTGAACAGGTGTTAGTGTTTTCTGCACAAAAGCGATTCTGCGAAGCAATGTGAATACTTCTGCTTCCCAGGCACAGAGAAGGTGCTAGCAGGGAATTCTCTGCCTGCCTTTCCCCAGTGCTCTGCAAGCTCTCCAGGGCAACATAAAATCTGGGGCTCTGTGCTTTCTTTCGTTCTGAGCAAGTGTTACTGTTTTCTGCACAAAAGCGATTCTGCGAAGCAATGTGAACAGGCACAGAGAAGGTGCTAGCAGGGAATTCTCTGCCTGACTTTCCCCAGTGCTCTGCAAGCTCTCCAGGACAACATAAAATCTGGGGCTCTGTGCTTTCTTTCGTTCTGAACAAGTGTTACTGTTTTCTGCACAAAAGCGATTCTGCGAAACAATGTGAACAGGCACAGAGAAGGTGCTATCAGGGAATTCTCTGCCTGCCTTTCCCCAGTGCTCTGCAAGCTCTCCAGGACAACATAAAATCTGGGGCTCTGTGCTTTCTTTCGTTCTGAACAAGTGTTACTGTTTTCTGCACAAAAGCGATTCTTGCGAAGCAATGTGAACACTTCTGCTTCCCAGGCACAGAGAAGGTGCTAGCAGGGAATTCTCTGCCTGCCTTTCCCCAGTGCTCTGCAAGCTCTCCAGGACAACATAGAATCTGGGGCTCTGTGCTTTCTTTCCTTCTGAACAAGTGTTACTGTTTTCTGCACAAAAGCGATTCTGCGAAGCAATGTGAACAGGCACAGAGAAGGTGCTATCAGGGAATTCTCTGCCTGCCTTTCCCCAGTGCTCTGCAAGCTCTCCAGGACAACATAGAATCTGGGGCTCTGTGCTTTCTTTCCTTCTGAACATGTGTTACTGTTTTCTGCACAAAAGCGATTCTGCGAAGCAATGTGAACACTTCTGCTTCCCAGGCACAGAGAAGGTGCTAGCAGGGAATTCTCTGCCTGCCTTTCCCCAGTGCTCTGCAAGCTCTCCAGGACAACATAAAATCTGGGGCTCTGTGCTTTCTTTCGTTCTGAGCAAGTGTTACTGTTTTCTGCACAAAAGCGATTCTGCGAAGCAATGTGAACAGGCACAGAGAAGGTGCTAGCAGGGAATTCTCTGCCTGCCTTTCCCCAGTGCTCTGCAAGCTCTCCAGGACAACATAAAATCTGGGGCTCTGTGCTTTCTTTCGTTCTGAACAAGTGTTACTGTTTTCTGCACAAAAGCGATTCTGCGAAGCAATGTGAACAGGCACAGAGAAGGTGCTATCAGGGAATTCTCTGCCTGCCTTTCCCCAGTGCTCTGCAAGCTCTCCAGGACAACATAGAATCTGGGGCTCTGTGCTTTCTTTCGTTCTGAACAAGTGTTAGTGTTTTCTGCACAAAAGCGATTCTTGCGAAGCAATGTGAACACTTCTGCTTCCCAGGCACAGAGAAGGTGCTAGCAGGGAATTCTCTGCCTGCCTTTCCCCAGTGCTCTGCAAGCTCTCCAGGACAACATAGAATCTGGGGCTCTGTGCTTTCTTTCGTTCTGAACAAGTGTTACTGTTTTCTGCACAAAAGCGATTCTGCGAAGCAATGTGAACAGGCACAGAGAAGGTGCTAGCAGGGAATTCTCTGCCTGCCTTTCCCCAGTGCTCTGCAAGCTCTCCAGGACAACATAGAATCTGGGGCTCTGTGCTTTCTTTCCTTCTGAACAAGTGTTAGTGTTTTCTGCACAAAAGCGATTCTGCGAAGCAATGTGAACACTTCTGCTTCCCAGGCACAGAGAAGGTGCTAGCAGGGAATTCTCTGCCTGCCTTTCCCCAGTGCTCTGCAAGCTCTCCAGGACAACAGCAAATCTGGGGCTCTGTGCTTTCTTTCGTTCTGAACAAGTGTTACTGTTTTCTGCACAAAAGCGATTCTGCGAAGCAATGTGAACAGGCACAGAGAAGGTGCTAGCAGGGAATTCTCTGCCTGCCTTTCCCCAGTGCTCTGCAAGCTCTCCAGGACAACATAGAATCTGGGGCTCTGTGCTTTCTTTCGTTCTGAACAAGTGTTACTGTTTTCTGCACAAAAGCGATTCTGCGAAGCAATGTGAACAGGCACAGAGAAGGTGCTATCAGGGAATTCTCTGCCTGCCTTTCCCCAGTGCTCTGCAAGCTCTCCAGGACAACATAGAATCTGGGGCTCTGTGCTTTCTTTCCTTCTGAACAAGTGTTACTGTTTTCTGCACAAAAGCGATTCTTGCGAAGCAATGTGAACACTTCTGCTTCCCAGGCACAGAGAAGGTGCTAGCAGGGAATTCTCTGCCTGCCTTTCCCCAGTGCTCTGCAAGCTCTCCAGGACAACATAGAATCTGGGGCTCTGTGCTTTCTTTCGTTCTGAACAAGTGTTAGTGTTTTCTGCACAAAAGCGATTCTGCGAAGCAATGTGAACACTTCTGCTTCCCAGGCACAGAGAAGGTGCTAGCAGGGAATTCTCTGCCTGCCTTTCCCCAGTGCTCTGCAAGCTCTCCAGGGCAACATAAAATCTGGGGCTCTGTGCTTTCTTTCGTTCTGAGCAAGTGTTACTGTTTTCTGCACAAAAGCGATTCTGCGAAGCAATGTGAACAGGCACAGAGAAGGTGCTATCAGGGAATTCTCTGCCTGCCTTTCCCCAGTGCTCTGCAAGCTCTCCAGGACAACATAAAATCTGGGGCTCTGTGCTTTCTTTCGTTCTGAACAAGTGTTACTGTTTTCTGCACAAAAGCGATTCTGCGAAACAATGTGAACAGGCACAGAGAAGGTGCTATCAGGGAATTCTCTGCCTGCCTTTCCCCAGTGCTCTGCAAGCTCTCCAGGACAACATAGAATCTGGGGCTCTGTGCTTTCTTTCGTTCTGAACAAGTGTTACTGTTTTCTGCACAAAAGCGATTCTTGCGAAGCAATGTGAACACTTCTGCTTCCCAGGCACAGAGAAGGTGCTAGCAGGGAATTCTCTGCCTGCCTTTCCCCAGTGCTCTGCAAGCTCTCCAGGACAACAGAGAATCTGGGGCTCTGTGCTTTCTTTCCTTCTGAACAAGTGTTAGTGTTTTCTGCACAAAAGCGATTCTGCGAAGCAATGTGAACACTTCTGCTTCCCAGGCACAGAGAAGGTGCTAGCAGGGAATTCTCTGCCTGCCTTTCCCCAGTGCTCTGCAAGCTCTCCAGGACAACAGCAAATCTGGGGGTCTGTGCTTTCTTTCGTTCTGAACAAGTGTTACTGTTTTCTGCACAAAAGTGATTCTTGCGAAGCAATGTGAACACTTCTGCTTCCCAGGCACAGAGAAGGTGCTATCAGGGAATTCTCTGCCTGCCTTTCCCCAGTGCTCTGCAAGCTCTCCAGGACAACATAGAATCTGGGACTCTGTGCTTTCTTTCCTTCTGAACAAGTGTTAGTGTTTTCTGCACAAAAGCGATTCTGCGAAGCAATGTGAACAGGCACGAAGAAGGTCCTAGCAGGGAATTCTCTGCCTGCCTTTCCCCAGTGCTCTGCAAGCTCTCCAGGACAACATAGAATCTGGGGCTCTGTGATTTCTTTCCTTCTGAACAAGTGTTACTGTTTTCTGCACAAAAGCGATTCTTGCGAAGCAATGTGAACACTTCTGCTTCCCAGGCACAGTGAAGGTGCTAGCAGGGAATTCTCTGCCTGCCTTTCCCCAGTGCTCTGCAAGCTCTCCAGGACAACATAGAATCTGGGGCTCTGTGCTTTCTTTCGTTCTGAACAAGTGTTACTGTTTTCTGCACAAAAGCGATTCTGCGAAGCAATGTGAACAGGCACAGAGAAGGTGCTAGCAGGGAATTCTCTGCCTGCCTTTCCCCAGTGCTCTGCAAGCTCTCCAGGACAACATAGAATCTGGGGCTCTGTGCTTTCTTTCCTTCTGAACAAGTGTTAGTGTTTTCTGCACAAAAGCGATTCTGCGAAGCAATGTGAACACTTCTGCTTCCCAGGCACAGAGAAGGTGCTAGCAGGGAATTCTCTGCCTGCCTTTCCCCAGTGCTCTGCAAGCTCTCCAGGACAACAGCAAATCTGGGGCTCTGTGCTTTCTTTCGTTCTGAACAAGTGTTACTGTTTTCTGCACAAAAGCGATTCTGCGAAGCAATGTGAACAGGCACAGAGAAGGTGCTAGCAGGGAATTCTCTGCCTGCCTTTCCCCAGTGCTCTGCAAGCTCTCCAGGACAACATAGAATCTGGGGCTCTGTGCTTTCTTTCGTTCTGAACAAGTGTTACTGTTTTCTGCACAAAAGCGATTCTGCGAAGCAATGTGAACAGGCACAGAGAAGGTGCTATCAGGGAATTCTCTGCCTGCCTTTCCCCAGTGCTCTGCAAGCTCTCCAGGACAACATAGAATCTGGGGCTCTGTGCTTTCTTTCCTTCTGAACAAGTGTTACTGTTTTCTGCACAAAAGCGATTCTTGCGAAGCAATGTGAACACTTCTGCTTCCCAGGCACAGAGAAGGTGCTAGCAGGGAATTCTCTGCCTGCCTTTCCCCAGTGCTCTGCAAGCTCTCCAGGACAACATAGAATCTGGGGCTCTGTGCTTTCTTTCGTTCTGAACAAGTGTTAGTGTTTTCTGCACAAAAGCGATTCTGCGAAGCAATGTGAACACTTCTGCTTCCCAGGCACAGAGAAGGTGCTAGCAGGGAATTCTCTGCCTGCCTTTCCCCAGTGCTCTGCAAGCTCTCCAGGGCAACATAAAATCTGGGGCTCTGTGCTTTCTTTCGTTCTGAGCAAGTGTTACTGTTTTCTGCACAAAAGCGATTCTGCGAAGCAATGTGAACAGGCACAGAGAAGGTGCTATCAGGGAATTCTCTGCCTGCCTTTCCCCAGTGCTCTGCAAGCTCTCCAGGACAACATAAAATCTGGGGCTCTGTGCTTTCTTTCGTTCTGAACAAGTGTTACTGTTTTCTGCACAAAAGCGATTCTGCGAAACAATGTGAACAGGCACAGAGAAGGTGCTATCAGGGAATTCTCTGCCTGCCTTTCCCCAGTGCTCTGCAAGCTCTCCAGGACAACATAGAATCTGGGGCTCTGTGCTTTCTTTCGTTCTGAACAAGTGTTACTGTTTTCTGCACAAAAGCGATTCTTGCGAAGCAATGTGAACACTTCTGCTTCCCAGGCACAGAGAAGGTGCTATCAGGGAATTCTCTGCCTGCCTTTCCCCAGTGCTCTGCAAGCTCTCCAGGACAACAGAGAATCTGGGGCTCTGTGCTTTCTTTCCTTCTGAACAAGTGTTAGTGTTTTCTGCACAAAAGCGATTCTGCGAAGCAATGTGAACACTTCTGCTTCCCAGGCACAGAGAAGGTGCTAGCAGGGAATTCTCTGCCTGCCTTTCCCCAGTGCTCTGCAAGCTCTCCAGGACAACAGCAAATCTGGGGGTCTGTGCTTTCTTTCGTTCTGAACAAGTGTTACTGTTTTCTGCACAAAAGTGATTCTTGCGAAGCAATGTGAACACTTCTGCTTCCCAGGCACAGAGAAGGTGCTATCAGGGAATTCTCTGCCTGCCTTTCCCCAGTGCTCTGCAAGCTCTCCAGGACAACATAGAATCTGGGGCTCTGTGCTTTCTTTCCTTCTGAACAAGTGTTAGTGTTTTCTGCACAAAAGCGATTCTGCGAAGCAATGTGAACAGGCACGAAGAAGGTCCTAGCAGGGAATTCTCTGCCTGCCTTTCCCCAGTGCTCTGCAAGCTCTCCAGGACAACATAGAATCTGGGGCTCTGTGATTTCTTTCCTTCTGAACAAGTGTTACTGTTTTCTGCACAAAAGCGATTCTTGCGAAGCAATGTGAACACTTCTGCTTCCCAGGCACAGTGAAGGTGCTAGCAAGGAATTCTCTGCCTGCCTTTCCCCAGTGCTCTGCAAGCTCTCCAGGACAACATAGAATCTGGGGCTCTGTGCTTTCTTTCGTTCTGAACAAGTGTTAGTGTTTTCTGCACAAAAGCGATTCTGCGAAGCAATGTGAACACTTCTGCTTCCCAGGCACAGAGAAGGTGCTAGCAGGGAATTCTCTGCCTGCCTTTCCCCAGTGCTCTGCAAGCTCTCCAGGACAACAGAGAATCTGGGGCTCTGTGCTTTCTTTCGTTCTGAACAAGTGTTAGTGTTTTCTGCACAAAAGCGATTCTGCGAAGCAATGTGAACACTTCTGCTTCCCAGGCACAGAGAAGGTGCTAGCAGGGAATTCTCTGCCTGCCTTTCCCCAGTGCTCTGCAAGCTCTCCAGGACAACAGAGAATCTGGGGCTCTGTGCTTTCTTTCGTTCTGAGCAAGTGTTACTGTTTTCTGCACAAAAGCGATTCTGCGAAGCAATGTGAACAGGCACAGAGAAGGTGCTAGCAGGGAATTCTCTGCCTGCCTTTCCCCAGTGCTCTGCAAGCTCTCCAGGACAACATAAAATCTGGGGCTCTGTGCTTTCTTTCGTTCTGAACAAGTGTTACTGTTTTCTGCACAAAAGCGATTCTGCGAAGCAATGTGAACAGGCACAGAGAAGGTGCTATCAGGGAATTCTCTGCCTGCCTTTCCCCAGTGCTCTGCAAGCTCTCCAGTACAACATAGAATCTGGGGCTCTGTGCTTTCTTTCGTTCTGAACAAGTGTTACTGTTTTCTGCACAAAAGCGATTCTTGCGAAGCAATGTGAACACTTCTGCTTCCCAGGCACAGAGAAGGTGCTAGCAGGGAATTCTCTGCCTGCCTTTCCCCAGTGCTCTGCAAGCTCTCCAGGACAACATAGAATCTGGGGCTCTGTGCTTTCTTTCGTTCTGAACAAGTGTTACTGTTTTCTGCACAAAAGCGATTCTGCGAAGCAATGTGAACAGGCACAGAGAAGGTGCTATCAGGGAATTCTCTGCCTGCCTTTCCCCAGTGCTCTGCAAGCTCTCCAGGACAACATAGAATCTGGGGCTCTGTGCTTTCTTTCCTTCTGAACAAGTGTTACTGTTTTCTGCACAAAAGCGATTCTTGCGAAGCAATGTGAACACTTCTGCTTCCCAGGCACAGAGAAGGTGCTAGCAGGGAATTCTCTGCCTGCCTTTCCCCAGTGCTCTGCAAGCTCTCCAGGACAACATAGAATCTGGGGCTCTGTGCTTTCTTTCCTTCTGAACAAGTGTTACTGTTTTCTGCACAAAAGCGATTCTGCGAAGCAATGTGAACAGGCACAGAGAAGGTGCTATCAGGGAATTCTCTGCCTGCCTTTCCCCAGTGCTCTGCAAGCTCTCCAGGACAACATAAAATCTGGGGCTCTGTGATTTCTTTCCTTCTGAACAAGTGTTACTGTATTCTGCACAAAAGCGATTCTTGCGAAGCAATGTGAACACTTCTGCTTCCCAGCCACAGAGAAGGTGCTAGCAAGGAATTCTCTGCCTGCCTTTCCCCAGTGCTCTGCAAGCTCTCCAGGACAACAGCAAATCTGGGGCTCTGTGCTTTCTTTACTTCTGAACAAGTGTTACTGTTTTCTGCACAAAAGCGATTCTGCGAAGCAATGTGAACAGGCACAGAGAAGGTGCTAGCAGGGAATTCTCTGCCTGCCTTTCCCCAGTGCTCTGCAAGCTCTCCAGGACAACATAGAATCTGGGGCTCTGTGCTTTCTTTCCTTCTGAACAAGTGTTACTGTTTTCTGCACAAAAGCGATTCTGCGAAGCAATGTGAACACTTCTGCTTCCCAGGCACAGAGAAGGTGCTAGCAAGGAATTCTCTGCCTGCCTTTCCCCAGTGCTCTGCAAGCTCTCCAGGACAACATAGAATCTGGGGCTCTGTGCTTTCTTTCGTTCTGAACAAGTGTTAGTGTTTTCTGCACAAAAGCGATTCTGCGAAGCAATGTGAACACTACTGCTTCCCAGGCACAGAGAAGGTGCTAGCAGGGAATTCTCTGCCTGCCTTTCCCCGGTGCTCTGCAAGCTCTCCAGGGCAACATAAAATCTGGGGCTCTGTGCTTTCTTTCGTTCTGAGCAAGTGTTACTGTTTTCTGCACAAAAGCAATTCTGCGAAGCAATGTGAAGAGGCACAGAGAAGGTGCTAGCAGGGAATTCTCTGCCTGCCTTTCCCCAGTGCTCTGCAAGCTCTCCAGGACAACATAAAATCTGGGGCTCTGTGCTTTCTTTCGTTCTGAACAAGTGTTACTGTTTTCTGCACAAAAGCGATTCTGCGAAACAATGTGAACAGGCACAGAGAAGGTGCTATCAGGGAATTCTCTGCCTGCCTTTCCCCAGTGCTCTGCAAGCTCTCCAGGACAACATAGAATCTGGGGCTCTGTGCTTTCTTTCGTTCTGAACAAGTGTTACTGTTTTCTGCACAAAAGCGATTCTTGCGAAGCAATGTGAACACTTCTGCTTCCCAGGCACAGAGAAGGTGCTAGCAGGGAATTCTCTGCCTGCCTTTCCCCAGTGCTCTGCAAGCTCTCCAGGGCAACATAAAATCTGGGGCTCTGTGCTTTCTTTCGTTCTGAGCAAGTGTTACTGTTTTCTGCACAAAAGCGATTCTGCGAAGCAATGTGAACAGGCACAGAGAAGGTGCTATCAGGGAATTCTCTGCCTGCCTTTCCCCAGTGCTCTGCAAGCTCTCCAGGACAACATAAAATCTGGGGCTCTGTGCTTTCTTTCGTTCTGAACAAGTGTTACTGTTTTCTGCACAAAAGCGATTCTGCGAAACAATGTGAACAGGCACAGAGAAGGTGCTATCAGGGAATTCTCTGCCTGCCTTTCCCCAGTGCTCTGCAAGCTCTCCAGGACAACATAGAATCTGGGGCTCTGTGCTTTCTTTCGTTCTGAACAAGTGTTACTGTTTTCTGCACAAAAGCGATTCTTGCGAAGCAATGTGAACACTTCTGCTTCCCAGGCACAGAGAAGGTGCTAGCAGGGAATTCTCTGCCTGCCTTTCCCCAGTGCTCTGCAAGCTCTCCAGGACAACAGAGAATCTGGGGCTCTGTGCTTTCTTTCCTTCTGAACAAGTGTTAGTGTTTTCTGCACAAAAGCGATTCTGCGAAGCAATGTGAACACTTCTGCTTCCCAGGCACAGAGAAGGTGCTAGCAGGGAATTCTCTGCCTGCCTTTCCCCAGTGCTCTGCAAGCTCTCCAGGACAACAGCAAATCTGGGGGTCTGTGCTTTCTTTCGTTCTGAACAAGTGTTACTGTTTTCTGCACAAAAGTGATTCTTGCGAAGCAATGTGAACACTTCTGCTTCCCAGGCACAGAGAAGGTGCTATCAGGGAATTCTCTGCCTGCCTTTCCCCAGTGCTCTGCAAGCTCTCCAGGACAACATAGAATCTGGGGCTCTGTGCTTTCTTTCATTCTGAACAAGTGTTAGTGTTTTCTGCACAAAAGCGATTCTGCGAAGCAATGTGAACAGGCACAGAGAAGGTGCTATCAGGGAATACTCTGCCTGCCTTTCCCCAGTGCTCTGCAAGCTCTCCAGGACAACATAGAATCTGGGGCTCTGTGCTTTCTTTCGTTCTGAACAAGTGTTACTGTTTTCTGCACAAAAGCGATTCTGCGAAGCAATGTGAACACTTCTGCTTCCCAGGCACAGAGAAGGTGCTAGCAGGGAATTCTCTGCCTGCCTTTCCCCAGTGCTCTGCAAGCTCTCCAGGACAACATAGAATCTGGGGCTCTGTGCTTTCTTTCGTTCTGAACAAGTGTTACTGTTTTCTGCACAAAAGCGATTCTGCGAAGCAATGTGAACACTTCTGCTTCCCAGGCACAGAGAAGGTGCTAGCAAGGAATTCTCTGCCTGCCTTTCCCCAGTGCTCTGCAAGCTCTCCAGGACAACATAGAATCTGGGGCTCTGTGCTTTCTTTCCTTCTGAACAAGTGTTAGTGTTTTCTGCACAAAAGCGATTCTGCGAAGCAATGTGAACAGGCACAGAGAAGGTGCTAGCAGGGAATTCTCTGCCTGCCTTTCCCCAGTGCTCTGCAAGCTCTCCAGGACAACATAGAATCTGGGGCTCTGTGCTTTCTTTCGTTCTGAACAAGTGTTAGTGTTTTCTGCACAAAAGCGATTCTTGCGAAGCAATGTGAACACTTCTGCTTCCCAGGCACAGAGAAGGTGCTAGCAAGGAATTCTCTGCCTGCCTTTCCCCAGTGCTCTGCAAGCTCTCCAGGACAACATAGAATCTGGGGCTCTGTGCTTTCTTTCGTTCTGAACAGGTGTTAGTGTTTTCTGCACAAAAGCGATTCTGCGAAGCAATGTGAATACTTCTGCTTCCCAGGCACAGAGAAGGTGCTAGCAGGGAATTCTCTGCCTGCCTTTCCCCAGTGCTCTGCAAGCTCTCCAGGGCAACATAAAATCTGGGGCTCTGTGCTTTCTTTCGTTCTGAGCAAGTGTTACTGTTTTCTGCACAAAAGCGATTCTGCGAAGCAATGTGAACAGGCACAGAGAAGGTGCTAGCAGGGAATTCTCTGCCTGACTTTCCCCAGTGCTCTGCAAGCTCTCCAGGACAACATAAAATCTGGGGCTCTGTGCTTTCTTTCGTTCTGAACAAGTGTTACTGTTTTCTGCACAAAAGCGATTCTGCGAAACAATGTGAACAGGCACAGAGAAGGTGCTATCAGGGAATTCTCTGCCTGCCTTTCCCCAGTGCTCTGCAAGCTCTCCAGGACAACATAAAATCTGGGGCTCTGTGCTTTCTTTCGTTCTGAACAAGTGTTACTGTTTTCTGCACAAAAGCGATTCTTGCGAAGCAATGTGAACACTTCTGCTTCCCAGGCACAGAGAAGGTGCTAGCAGGGAATTCTCTGCCTGCCTTTCCCCAGTGCTCTGCAAGCTCTCCAGGACAACATAGAATCTGGGGCTCTGTGCTTTCTTTCCTTCTGAACAAGTGTTACTGTTTTCTGCACAAAAGCGATTCTGCGAAGCAATGTGAACAGGCACAGAGAAGGTGCTATCAGGGAATTCTCTGCCTGCCTTTCCCCAGTGCTCTGCAAGCTCTCCAGTACAACATAGAATCTGGGGCTCTGTGCTTTCTTTCCTTCTGAACATGTGTTACTGTTTTCTGCACAAAAGCGATTCTGCGAAGCAATGTGAACACTTCTGCTTCCCAGGCACAGAGAAGGTGCTAGCAGGGAATTCTCTGCCTGCCTTTCCCCAGTGCTCTGCAAGCTCTCCAGGACAACAGCAAATCTGGGGGTCTGTGCTTTCTTTCGTTCTGAACAAGTGTTACTGTTTTCTGCACAAAAGTGATTCTTGCGAAGCAATGTGAACACTTCTGCTTCCCAGGCACAGAGAAGGTGCTATCAGGGAATTCTCTGCCTGCCTTTCCCCAGTGCTCTGCAAGCTCTCCAGGACAACATAGAATCTGGGGCTCTGTGCTTTCTTTCATTCTGAACAAGTGTTAGTGTTTTCTGCACAAAAGCGATTCTGCGAAGCAATGTGAACAGGCACAGAGAAGGTGCTATCAGGGAATACTCTGCCTGCCTTTCCCCAGTGCTCTGCAAGCTCTCCAGGACAACATAGAATCTGGGGCTCTGTGCTTTCTTTCGTTCTGAACAAGTGTTACTGTTTTCTGCACAAAAGCGATTCTGCGAAGCAATGTGAACACTTCTGCTTCCCAGGCACAGAGAAGGTGCTAGCAGGGAATTCTCTGCCTGCCTTTCCCCAGTGCTCTGCAAGCTCTCCAGGACAACATAGAATCTGGGGCTCTGTGCTTTCTTTCGTTCTGAACAAGTGTTACTGTTTTCTGCACAAAAGCGATTCTGCGAAGCAATGTGAACACTTCTGCTTCCCAGGCACAGAGAAGGTGCTAGCAAGGAATTCTCTGCCTGCCTTTCCCCAGTGCTCTGCAAGCTCTCCAGGACAACATAGAATCTGGGGCTCTGTGCTTTCTTTCCTTCTGAACAAGTGTTAGTGTTTTCTGCACAAAAGCGATTCTGCGAAGCAATGTGAACAGGCACAGAGAAGGTGCTAGCAGGGAATTCTCTGCCTGCCTTTCCCCAGTGCTCTGCAAGCTCTCCAGGACAACATAGAATCTGGGGCTCTGTGCTTTCTTTCGTTCTGAACAAGTGTTAGTGTTTTCTGCACAAAAGCGATTCTTGCGAAGCAATGTGAACACTTCTGCTTCCCAGGCACAGAGAAGGTGCTAGCAAGGAATTCTCTGCCTGCCTTTCCCCAGTGCTCTGCAAGCTCTCCAGGACAACATAGAATCTGGGGCTCTGTGCTTTCTTTCGTTCTGAACAGGTGTTAGTGTTTTCTGCACAAAAGCGATTCTGCGAAGCAATGTGAATACTTCTGCTTCCCAGGCACAGAGAAGGTGCTAGCAGGGAATTCTCTGCCTGCCTTTCCCCAGTGCTCTGCAAGCTCTCCAGGGCAACATAAAATCTGGGGCTCTGTGCTTTCTTTCGTTCTGAGCAAGTGTTACTGTTTTCTGCACAAAAGCGATTCTGCGAAGCAATGTGAACAGGCACAGAGAAGGTGCTAGCAGGGAATTCTCTGCCTGCCTTTCCCCAGTGCTCTGCAAGCTCTCCAGGACAACATAAAATCTGGGGCTCTGTGCTTTCTTTCGTTCTGAACAAGTGTTACTGTTTTCTGCACAAAAGCGATTCTTGCGAAGCAATGTGAACACTTCTGCTTCCCAGGCACAGAGAAGGTGCTAGCAGGGAATTCTCTGCCTGCCTTTCCCCAGTGCTCTGCAAGCTCTCCAGGACAACATAGAATCTGGGGCTCTGTGCTTTCTTTCCTTCTGAACAAGTGTTACTGTTTTCTGCACAAAAGCGATTCTGCGAAGCAATGTGAACAGGCACAGAGAAGGTGCTATCAGGGAATTCTCTGCCTGCCTTTCCCCAGTGCTCTGCAAGCTCTCCAGGACAACATAGAATCTGGGGCTCTGTGCTTTCTTTCGTTCTGAACAGGTGTTAGTGTTTTCTGCACAAAAGCGATTCTGCGAAGCAATGTGAACACTTCTGCTTCCCAGGCACAGAGAAGGTGCTAGCAGGGAATTCTCTGCCTGCCTTTCCCCAGTGCTCTGCAAGCTCTCCAGGACAACAGCAAATCTGGGGGTCTGTGCTTTCTTTCGTTCTGAACAAGTGTTACTGTTTTCTGCACAAAAGTGATTCTTGCGAAGCAATGTGAACACTTCTGCTTCCCAGGCACAGAGAAGGTGCTATCAGGGAATTCTCTGCCTGCCTTTCCCCAGTGCTCTGCAAGCTCTCCAGGACAACATAGAATCTGGGGCTCTGTGCTTTCTTTCATTCTGAACAAGTGTTAGTGTTTTCTGCACAAAAGCGATTCTGCGAAGCAATGTGAACAGGCACAGAGAAGGTGCTATCAGGGAATACTCTGCCTGCCTTTCCCCAGTGCTCTGCAAGCTCTCCAGGACAACATAGAATCTGGGGCTCTGTGCTTTCTTTCGTTCTGAACAAGTGTTACTGTTTTCTGCACAAAAGCGATTCTGCGAAGCAATGTGAACACTTCTGCTTCCCAGGCACAGAGAAGGTGCTAGCAGGGAATTCTCTGCCTGCCTTTCCCCAGTGCTCTGCAAGCTCTCCAGGACAACATAGAATCTGGGGCTCTGTGCTTTCTTTCGTTCTGAACAAGTGTTACTGTTTTCTGCACAAAAGCGATTCTGCGAAGCAATGTGAACACTTCTGCTTCCCAGGCACAGAGAAGGTGCTAGCAAGGAATTCTCTGCCTGCCTTTCCCCAGTGCTCTGCAAGCTCTCCAGGACAACATAGAATCTGGGGCTCTGTGCTTTCTTTCCTTCTGAACAAGTGTTAGTGTTTTCTGCACAAAAGCGATTCTGCGAAGCAATGTGAACAGGCACAGAGAAGGTGCTAGCAGGGAATTCTCTGCCTGCCTTTCCCCAGTGCTCTGCAAGCTCTCCAGTACAACATAGAATCTGGGGCTCTGTGCTTTCTTTCGTTCTGAACAAGTGTTACTGTTTTCTGCACAAAAGCGATTCTTGCGAAGCAATGTGAACACTTCTGCTTCCCAGGCACAGAGAAGGTGCTAGCAGGGAATTCTCTGCCTGCCTTTCCCCAGTGCTCTGCAAGCTCTCCAGGACAACATAGAATCTGGGGCTCTGTGCTTTCTTTCGTTCTGAACAAGTGTTACTGTTTTCTGCACAAAAGCGATTCTGCGAAGCAATGTGAACAGGCACAGAGAAGGTGCTATCAGGGAATTCTCTGCCTGCCTTTCCCCAGTGCTCTGCAAGCTCTCCAGGACAACATAGAATCTGGGGCTCTGTGCTTTCTTTCCTTCTGAACAAGTGTTACTGTTTTCTGCACAAAAGCGATTCTTGCGAAGCAATGTGAACACTTCTGCTTCCCAGGCACAGAGAAGGTGCTAGCAGGGAATTCTCTGCCTGCCTTTCCCCAGTGCTCTGCAAGCTCTCCAGGACAACATAGAATCTGGGGCTCTGTGCTTTCTTTCCTTCTGAACAAGTGTTACTGTTTTCTGCACAAAAGCGATTCTGCGAAGCAATGTGAACAGGCACAGAGAAGGTGCTAGCAGGGAATTCTCTGCCTGCCTTTCCCCAGTGCTCTGCAAGCTCTCCAGGACAACATAAAATCTGGGGCTCTGTGATTTCTTTCCTTCTGAACAAGTGTTACTGTATTCTGCACAAAAGCGATTCTTGCGAAGCAATGTGAACACTTCTGCTTCCCAGCCACAGAGAAGGTGCTAGCAAGGAATTCTCTGCCTGCCTTTCCCCAGTGCTCTGCAAGCTCTCCAGGACAACAGCAAATCTGGGGCTCTGTGCTTTCTTTACTTCTGAACAAGTGTTACTGTTTTCTGCACAAAAGCGATTCTGCGAAGCAATGTGAACAGGCACAGAGAAGGTGCTAGCAGGGAATTCTCTGCCTGCCTTTCCCCAGTGCTCTGCAAGCTCTCCAGGACAACATAGAATCTGGGGCTCTGTGCTTTCTTTCCTTCTGAACAAGTGTTACTGTTTTCTGCACAAAAGCGATTCTGCGAAGCAATGTGAACACTTCTGCTTCCCAGGCACAGAGAAGGTGCTAGCAAGGAATTCTCTGCCTGCCTTTCCCCAGTGCTCTGCAAGCTCTCCAGGACAACATAGAATCTGGGGCTCTGTGCTTTCTTTCGTTCTGAACAAGTGTTAGTGTTTTCTGCACAAAAGCGATTCTGCGAAGCAATGTGAACACTACTGCTTCCCAGGCACAGAGAAGGTGCTAGCAGGGAATTCTCTGCCTGCCTTTCCCCGGTGCTCTGCAAGCTCTCCAGGGCAACATAAAATCTGGGGCTCTGTGCTTTCTTTCGTTCTGAGCAAGTGTTACTGTTTTCTGCACAAAAGCAATTCTGCGAAGCAATGTGAAGAGGCACAGAGAAGGTGCTAGCAGGGAATTCTCTGCCTGCCTTTCCCCAGTGCTCTGCAAGCTCTCCAGGACAACATAAAATCTGGGGCTCTGTGCTTTCTTTCGTTCTGAACAAGTGTTACTGTTTTCTGCACAAAAGCGATTCTGCGAAACAATGTGAACAGGCACAGAGAAGGTGCTATCAGGGAATTCTCTGCCTGCCTTTCCCCAGTGCTCTGCAAGCTCTCCAGGACAACATAGAATCTGGGGCTCTGTGCTTTCTTTCGTTCTGAACAAGTGTTACTGTTTTCTGCACAAAAGCGATTCTTGCGAAGCAATGTGAACACTTCTGCTTCCCAGGCACAGAGAAGGTGCTAGCAGGGAATTCTCTGCCTGCCTTTCCCCAGTGCTCTGCAAGCTCTCCAGGGCAACATAAAATCTGGGGCTCTGTGCTTTCTTTCGTTCTGAGCAAGTGTTACTGTTTTCTGCACAAAAGCGATTCTGCGAAGCAATGTGAACAGGCACAGAGAAGGTGCTATCAGGGAATTCTCTGCCTGCCTTTCCCCAGTGCTCTGCAAGCTCTCCAGGACAACATAAAATCTGGGGCTCTGTGCTTTCTTTCGTTCTGAACAAGTGTTACTGTTTTCTGCACAAAAGCGATTCTGCGAAACAATGTGAACAGGCACAGAGAAGGTGCTATCAGGGAATTCTCTGCCTGCCTTTCCCCAGTGCTCTGCAAGCTCTCCAGGACAACATAGAATCTGGGGCTCTGTGCTTTCTTTCGTTCTGAACAAGTGTTACTGTTTTCTGCACAAAAGCGATTCTTGCGAAGCAATGTGAACACTTCTGCTTCCCAGGCACAGAGAAGGTGCTAGCAGGGAATTCTCTGCCTGCCTTTCCCCAGTGCTCTGCAAGCTCTCCAGGACAACAGAGAATCTGGGGCTCTGTGCTTTCTTTCCTTCTGAACAAGTGTTAGTGTTTTCTGCACAAAAGCGATTCTGCGAAGCAATGTGAACACTTCTGCTTCCCAGGCACAGAGAAGGTGCTAGCAGGGAATTCTCTGCCTGCCTTTCCCCAGTGCTCTGCAAGCTCTCCAGGACAACAGCAAATCTGGGGGTCTGTGCTTTCTTTCGTTCTGAACAAGTGTTACTGTTTTCTGCACAAAAGTGATTCTTGCGAAGCAATGTGAACACTTCTGCTTCCCAGGCACAGAGAAGGTGCTATCAGGGAATTCTCTGCCTGCCTTTCCCCAGTGCTCTGCAAGCTCTCCAGGACAACATAGAATCTGGGGCTCTGTGCTTTCTTTCATTCTGAACAAGTGTTAGTGTTTTCTGCACAAAAGCGATTCTGCGAAGCAATGTGAACAGGCACAGAGAAGGTGCTATCAGGGAATACTCTGCCTGCCTTTCCCCAGTGCTCTGCAAGCTCTCCAGGACAACATAGAATCTGGGGCTCTGTGCTTTCTTTCGTTCTGAACAAGTGTTACTGTTTTCTGCACAAAAGCGATTCTGCGAAGCAATGTGAACACTTCTGCTTCCCAGGCACAGAGAAGGTGCTAGCAGGGAATTCTCTGCCTGCCTTTCCCCAGTGCTCTGCAAGCTCTCCAGGACAACATAGAATCTGGGGCTCTGTGCTTTCTTTCGTTCTGAACAAGTGTTACTGTTTTCTGCACAAAAGCGATTCTGCGAAGCAATGTGAACACTTCTGCTTCCCAGGCACAGAGAAGGTGCTAGCAAGGAATTCTCTGCCTGCCTTTCCCCAGTGCTCTGCAAGCTCTCCAGGACAACATAGAATCTGGGGCTCTGTGCTTTCTTTCCTTCTGAACAAGTGTTAGTGTTTTCTGCACAAAAGCGATTCTGCGAAGCAATGTGAACAGGCACAGAGAAGGTGCTAGCAGGGAATTCTCTGCCTGCCTTTCCCCAGTGCTCTGCAAGCTCTCCAGGACAACATAGAATCTGGGGCTCTGTGCTTTCTTTCGTTCTGAACAAGTGTTAGTGTTTTCTGCACAAAAGCGATTCTTGCGAAGCAATGTGAACACTTCTGCTTCCCAGGCACAGAGAAGGTGCTAGCAAGGAATTCTCTGCCTGCCTTTCCCCAGTGCTCTGCAAGCTCTCCAGGACAACATAGAATCTGGGGCTCTGTGCTTTCTTTCGTTCTGAACAGGTGTTAGTGTTTTCTGCACAAAAGCGATTCTGCGAAGCAATGTGAATACTTCTGCTTCCCAGGCACAGAGAAGGTGCTAGCAGGGAATTCTCTGCCTGCCTTTCCCCAGTGCTCTGCAAGCTCTCCAGGGCAACATAAAATCTGGGGCTCTGTGCTTTCTTTCGTTCTGAGCAAGTGTTACTGTTTTCTGCACAAAAGCGATTCTGCGAAGCAATGTGAACAGGCACAGAGAAGGTGCTAGCAGGGAATTCTCTGCCTGACTTTCCCCAGTGCTCTGCAAGCTCTCCAGGACAACATAAAATCTGGGGCTCTGTGCTTTCTTTCGTTCTGAACAAGTGTTACTGTTTTCTGCACAAAAGCGATTCTGCGAAACAATGTGAACAGGCACAGAGAAGGTGCTATCAGGGAATTCTCTGCCTGCCTTTCCCCAGTGCTCTGCAAGCTCTCCAGGACAACATAAAATCTGGGGCTCTGTGCTTTCTTTCGTTCTGAACAAGTGTTACTGTTTTCTGCACAAAAGCGATTCTTGCGAAGCAATGTGAACACTTCTGCTTCCCAGGCACAGAGAAGGTGCTAGCAGGGAATTCTCTGCCTGCCTTTCCCCAGTGCTCTGCAAGCTCTCCAGGACAACATAGAATCTGGGGCTCTGTGCTTTCTTTCCTTCTGAACAAGTGTTACTGTTTTCTGCACAAAAGCGATTCTGCGAAGCAATGTGAACAGGCACAGAGAAGGTGCTATCAGGGAATTCTCTGCCTGCCTTTCCCCAGTGCTCTGCAAGCTCTCCAGGACAACATAGAATCTGGGGCTCTGTGCTTTCTTTCCTTCTGAACATGTGTTACTGTTTTCTGCACAAAAGCGATTCTGCGAAGCAATGTGAACACTTCTGCTTCCCAGGCACAGAGAAGGTGCTAGCAGGGAATTCTCTGCCTGCCTTTCCCCAGTGCTCTGCAAGCTCTCCAGGACAACAGCAAATCTGGGGGTCTGTGCTTTCTTTCGTTCTGAACAAGTGTTACTGTTTTCTGCACAAAAGTGATTCTTGCGAAGCAATGTGAACACTTCTGCTTCCCAGGCACAGAGAAGGTGCTATCAGGGAATTCTCTGCCTGCCTTTCCCCAGTGCTCTGCAAGCTCTCCAGGACAACATAGAATCTGGGGCTCTGTGCTTTCTTTCATTCTGAACAAGTGTTAGTGTTTTCTGCACAAAAGCGATTCTGCGAAGCAATGTGAACAGGCACAGAGAAGGTGCTATCAGGGAATACTCTGCCTGCCTTTCCCCAGTGCTCTGCAAGCTCTCCAGGACAACATAGAATCTGGGGCTCTGTGCTTTCTTTCGTTCTGAACAAGTGTTACTGTTTTCTGCACAAAAGCGATTCTGCGAAGCAATGTGAACACTTCTGCTTCCCAGGCACAGAGAAGGTGCTAGCAGGGAATTCTCTGCCTGCCTTTCCCCAGTGCTCTGCAAGCTCTCCAGGACAACATAGAATCTGGGGCTCTGTGCTTTCTTTCGTTCTGAACAAGTGTTACTGTTTTCTGCACAAAAGCGATTCTGCGAAGCAATGTGAACACTTCTGCTTCCCAGGCACAGAGAAGGTGCTAGCAAGGAATTCTCTGCCTGCCTTTCCCCAGTGCTCTGCAAGCTCTCCAGGACAACATAGAATCTGGGGCTCTGTGCTTTCTTTCCTTCTGAACAAGTGTTAGTGTTTTCTGCACAAAAGCGATTCTGCGAAGCAATGTGAACAGGCACAGAGAAGGTGCTAGCAGGGAATTCTCTGCCTGCCTTTCCCCAGTGCTCTGCAAGCTCTCCAGGACAACATAGAATCTGGGGCTCTGTGCTTTCTTTCGTTCTGAACAAGTGTTAGTGTTTTCTGCACAAAAGCGATTCTTGCGAAGCAATGTGAACACTTCTGCTTCCCAGGCACAGAGAAGGTGCTAGCAAGGAATTCTCTGCCTGCCTTTCCCCAGTGCTCTGCAAGCTCTCCAGGACAACATAGAATCTGGGGCTCTGTGCTTTCTTTCGTTCTGAACAGGTGTTAGTGTTTTCTGCACAAAAGCGATTCTGCGAAGCAATGTGAATACTTCTGCTTCCCAGGCACAGAGAAGGTGCTAGCAGGGAATTCTCTGCCTGCCTTTCCCCAGTGCTCTGCAAGCTCTCCAGGGCAACATAAAATCTGGGGCTCTGTGCTTTCTTTCGTTCTGAGCAAGTGTTACTGTTTTCTGCACAAAAGCGATTCTGCGAAGCAATGTGAACAGGCACAGAGAAGGTGCTAGCAGGGAATTCTCTGCCTGACTTTCCCCAGTGCTCTGCAAGCTCTCCAGGACAACATAAAATCTGGGGCTCTGTGCTTTCTTTCGTTCTGAACAAGTGTTACTGTTTTCTGCACAAAAGCGATTCTGCGAAACAATGTGAACAGGCACAGAGAAGGTGCTATCAGGGAATTCTCTGCCTGCCTTTCCCCAGTGCTCTGCAAGCTCTCCAGGACAACATAAAATCTGGGGCTCTGTGCTTTCTTTCGTTCTGAACAAGTGTTACTGTTTTCTGCACAAAAGCGATTCTTGCGAAGCAATGTGAACACTTCTGCTTCCCAGGCACAGAGAAGGTGCTAGCAGGGAATTCTCTGCCTGCCTTTCCCCAGTGCTCTGCAAGCTCTCCAGGACAACATAGAATCTGGGGCTCTGTGCTTTCTTTCCTTCTGAACAAGTGTTACTGTTTTCTGCACAAAAGCGATTCTGCGAAGCAATGTGAACAGGCACAGAGAAGGTGCTATCAGGGAATTCTCTGCCTGCCTTTCCCCAGTGCTCTGCAAGCTCTCCAGGACAACATAGAATCTGGGGCTCTGTGCTTTCTTTCGTTCTGAACAGGTGTTAGTGTTTTCTGCACAAAAGCGATTCTGCGAAGCAATGTGAACACTTCTGCTTCCCAGGCACAGAGAAGGTGCTAGCAGGGAATTCTCTGCCTGCCTTTCCCCAGTGCTCTGCAAGCTCTCCAGGACAACAGCAAATCTGGGGGTCTGTGCTTTCTTTCGTTCTGAACAAGTGTTACTGTTTTCTGCACAAAAGTGATTCTTGCGAAGCAATGTGAACACTTCTGCTTCCCAGGCACAGAGAAGGTGCTATCAGGGAATTCTCTGCCTGCCTTTCCCCAGTGCTCTGCAAGCTCTCCAGGACAACATAGAATCTGGGGCTCTGTGCTTTCTTTCATTCTGAACAAGTGTTAGTGTTTTCTGCACAAAAGCGATTCTGCGAAGCAATGTGAACAGGCACAGAGAAGGTGCTATCAGGGAATACTCTGCCTGCCTTTCCCCAGTGCTCTGCAAGCTCTCCAGGACAACATAGAATCTGGGGCTCTGTGCTTTCTTTCGTTCTGAACAAGTGTTACTGTTTTCTGCACAAAAGCGATTCTGCGAAGCAATGTGAACACTTCTGCTTCCCAGGCACAGAGAAGGTGCTAGCAGGGAATTCTCTGCCTGCCTTTCCCCAGTGCTCTGCAAGCTCTCCAGGACAACATAGAATCTGGGGCTCTGTGCTTTCTTTCGTTCTGAACAAGTGTTACTGTTTTCTGCACAAAAGCGATTCTGCGAAGCAATGTGAACACTTCTGCTTCCCAGGCACAGAGAAGGTGCTAGCAAGGAATTCTCTGCCTGCCTTTCCCCAGTGCTCTGCAAGCTCTCCAGGACAACATAGAATCTGGGGCTCTGTGCTTTCTTTCCTTCTGAACAAGTGTTAGTGTTTTCTGCACAAAAGCGATTCTGCGAAGCAATGTGAACAGGCACAGAGAAGGTGCTAGCAGGGAATTCTCTGCCTGCCTTTCCCCAGTGCTCTGCAAGCTCTCCAGGACAACATAGAATCTGGGGCTCTGTGCTTTCTTTCGTTCTGAACAAGTGTTAGTGTTTTCTGCACAAAAGCGATTCTTGCGAAGCAATGTGAACACTTCTGCTTCCCAGGCACAGAGAAGGTGCTAGCAAGGAATTCTCTGCCTGCCTTTCCCCAGTGCTCTGCAAGCTCTCCAGGACAACATAGAATCTGGGGCTCTGTGCTTTCTTTCGTTCTGAACAGGTGTTAGTGTTTTCTGCACAAAAGCGATTCTGCGAAGCAATGTGAATACTTCTGCTTCCCAGGCACAGAGAAGGTGCTAGCAGGGAATTCTCTGCCTGCCTTTCCCCAGTGCTCTGCAAGCTCTCCAGGGCAACATAAAATCTGGGGCTCTGTGCTTTCTTTCGTTCTGAGCAAGTGTTACTGTTTTCTGCACAAAAGCGATTCTGCGAAGCAATGTGAACAGGCACAGAGAAGGTGCTAGCAGGGAATTCTCTGCCTGACTTTCCCCAGTGCTCTGCAAGCTCTCCAGGACAACATAAAATCTGGGGCTCTGTGCTTTCTTTCGTTCTGAACAAGTGTTACTGTTTTCTGCACAAAAGCGATTCTGCGAAACAATGTGAACAGGCACAGAGAAGGTGCTATCAGGGAATTCTCTGCCTGCCTTTCCCCAGTGCTCTGCAAGCTCTCCAGGACAACATAAAATCTGGGGCTCTGTGCTTTCTTTCGTTCTGAACAAGTGTTACTGTTTTCTGCACAAAAGCGATTCTTGCGAAGCAATGTGAACACTTCTGCTTCCCAGGCACAGAGAAGGTGCTAGCAGGGAATTCTCTGCCTGCCTTTCCCCAGTGCTCTGCAAGCTCTCCAGGACAACATAGAATCTGGGGCTCTGTGCTTTCTTTCCTTCTGAACAAGTGTTACTGTTTTCTGCACAAAAGCGATTCTGCGAAGCAATGTGAACAGGCACAGAGAAGGTGCTATCAGGGAATTCTCTGCCTGCCTTTCCCCAGTGCTCTGCAAGCTCTCCAGGACAACATAGAATCTGGGGCTCTGTGCTTTCTTTCCTTCTGAACATGTGTTACTGTTTTCTGCACAAAAGCGATTCTGCGAAGCAATGTGAACACTTCTGCTTCCCAGGCACAGAGAAGGTGCTAGCAGGGAATTCTCTGCCTGCCTTTCCCCAGTGCTCTGCAAGCTCTCCAGGACAACATAAAATCTGGGGCTCTGTGCTTTCTTTCGTTCTGAGCAAGTGTTACTGTTTTCTGCACAAAAGCGATTCTGCGAAGCAATGTGAACAGGCACAGAGAAGGTGCTAGCAGGGAATTCTCTGCCTGCCTTTCCCCAGTGCTCTGCAAGCTCTCCAGGACAACATAAAATCTGGGGCTCTGTGCTTTCTTTCGTTCTGAACAAGTGTTAGTGTTTTCTGCACAAAAGCGATTCTGCGAAGCAATGTGAACAGGCACAGAGAAGGTGCTATCAGGGAATTCTCTGCCTGCCTTTCCCCAGTGCTCTGCAAGCTCTCCAGGACAACATAGAATCTGGGGCTCTGTGCTTTCTTTCGTTCTGAACAAGTGTTAGTGTTTTCTGCACAAAAGCGATTCTTGCGAAGCAATGTGAACACTTCTGCTTCCCAGGCACAGAGAAGGTGCTAGCAGGGAATTCTCTGCCTGCCTTTCCCCAGTGCTCTGCAAGCTCTCCAGGACAACATAGAATCTGGGGCTCTGTGCTTTCTTTCGTTCTGAACAAGTGTTACTGTTTTCTGCACAAAAGCGATTCTGCGAAGCAATGTGAACAGGCACAGAGAAGGTGCTAGCAGGGAATTCTCTGCCTGCCTTTCCCCAGTGCTCTGCAAGCTCTCCAGGACAACATAGAATCTGGGGCTCTGTGCTTTCTTTCCTTCTGAACAAGTGTTAGTGTTTTCTGCACAAAAGCGATTCTGCGAAGCAATGTGAACACTTCTGCTTCCCAGGCACAGAGAAGGTGCTAGCAGGGAATTCTCTGCCTGCCTTTCCCCAGTGCTCTGCAAGCTCTCCAGGACAACATAGAATCTGGGGCTCTGTGCTTTCTTTCGTTCTGAACAAGTGTTACTGTTTTCTGCACAAAAGCGATTCTGCGAAGCAATGTGAACACTTCTGCTTCCCAGGCACAGAGAAGGTGCTAGCAGGGAATTCTCTGCCTGCCTTTCCCCAGTGCTCTGCAAGCTCTCCAGGACAACATAAAATCTGGGGCTCTGTGCTTTCTTTCGTTCTGAACAAGTGTTACTGTTTTCTGCACAAAAGCGATTCTGCGAAGCAATGTGAACACTTCTGCTTCCCAGGCACAGAGAAGGTGCTAGCAAGGAATTCTCTGCCTGCCTTTCCCCAGTGCTCTGCAAGCTCTCCAGGACAACATAGAATCTGGGGCTCTGTGCTTTCTTTCCTTCTGAACAAGTGTTAGTGTTTTCTGCACAAAAGCGATTCTGCGAAGCAATGTGAACAGGCACAGAGAAGGTGCTAGCAGGGAATTCTCTGCCTGCCTTTCCCCAGTGCTCTGCAAGCTCTCCAGGACAACATAGAATCTGGGGCTCTGTGCTTTCTTTCGTTCTGAACAAGTGTTAGTGTTTTCTGCACAAAAGCGATTCTTGCGAAGCAATGTGAACACTTCTGCTTCCCAGGCACAGAGAAGGTGCTAGCAAGGAATTCTCTGCCTGCCTTTCCCCAGTGCTCTGCAAGCTCTCCAGGACAACATAGAATCTGGGGCTCTGTGCTTTCTTTCGTTCTGAACAGGTGTTAGTGTTTTCTGCACAAAAGCGATTCTGCGAAGCAATGTGAATACTTCTGCTTCCCAGGCACAGAGAAGGTGCTAGCAGGGAATTCTCTGCCTGCCTTTCCCCAGTGCTCTGCAAGCTCTCCAGGGCAACATAAAATCTGGGGCTCTGTGCTTTCTTTCGTTCTGAGCAAGTGTTACTGTTTTCTGCACAAAAGCGATTCTGCGAAGCAATGTGAACAGGCACAGAGAAGGTGCTAGCAGGGAATTCTCTGCCTGACTTTCCCCAGTGCTCTGCAAGCTCTCCAGGACAACATAAAATCTGGGGCTCTGTGCTTTCTTTCGTTCTGAACAAGTGTTACTGTTTTCTGCACAAAAGCGATTCTGCGAAACAATGTGAACAGGCACAGAGAAGGTGCTATCAGGGAATTCTCTGCCTGCCTTTCCCCAGTGCTCTGCAAGCTCTCCAGGACAACATAAAATCTGGGGCTCTGTGCTTTCTTTCGTTCTGAACAAGTGTTACTGTTTTCTGCACAAAAGCGATTCTTGCGAAGCAATGTGAACACTTCTGCTTCCCAGGCACAGAGAAGGTGCTAGCAGGGAATTCTCTGCCTGCCTTTCCCCAGTGCTCTGCAAGCTCTCCAGGACAACATAGAATCTGGGGCTCTGTGCTTTCTTTCCTTCTGAACAAGTGTTACTGTTTTCTGCACAAAAGCGATTCTGCGAAGCAATGTGAACAGGCACAGAGAAGGTGCTATCAGGGAATTCTCTGCCTGCCTTTCCCCAGTGCTCTGCAAGCTCTCCAGGACAACATAGAATCTGGGGCTCTGTGCTTTCTTTCCTTCTGAACATGTGTTACTGTTTTCTGCACAAAAGCGATTCTGCGAAGCAATGTGAACACTTCTGCTTCCCAGGCACAGAGAAGGTGCTAGCAGGGAATTCTCTGCCTGCCTTTCCCCAGTGCTCTGCAAGCTCTCCAGGACAACATAAAATCTGGGGCTCTGTGCTTTCTTTCGTTCTGAGCAAGTGTTACTGTTTTCTGCACAAAAGCGATTCTGCGAAGCAATGTGAACAGGCACAGAGAAGGTGCTAGCAGGGAATTCTCTGCCTGCCTTTCCCCAGTGCTCTGCAAGCTCTCCAGGACAACATAAAATCTGGGGCTCTGTGCTTTCTTTCGTTCTGAACAAGTGTTAGTGTTTTCTGCACAAAAGCGATTCTGCGAAGCAATGTGAACAGGCACAGAGAAGGTGCTATCAGGGAATTCTCTGCCTGCCTTTCCCCAGTGCTCTGCAAGCTCTCCAGGACAACATAGAATCTGGGGCTCTGTGCTTTCTTTCGTTCTGAACAAGTGTTAGTGTTTTCTGCACAAAAGCGATTCTTGCGAAGCAATGTGAACACTTCTGCTTCCCAGGCACAGAGAAGGTGCTAGCAGGGAATTCTCTGCCTGCCTTTCCCCAGTGCTCTGCAAGCTCTCCAGGACAACATAGAATCTGGGGCTCTGTGCTTTCTTTCGTTCTGAACAAGTGTTACTGTTTTCTGCACAAAAGCGATTCTGCGAAGCAATGTGAACAGGCACAGAGAAGGTGCTAGCAGGGAATTCTCTGCCTGCCTTTCCCCAGTGCTCTGCAAGCTCTCCAGGACAACATAGAATCTGGGGCTCTGTGCTTTCTTTCCTTCTGAACAAGTGTTAGTGTTTTCTGCACAAAAGCGATTCTGCGAAGCAATGTGAACACTTCTGCTTCCCAGGCACAGAGAAGGTGCTAGCAGGGAATTCTCTGCCTGCCTTTCCCCAGTGCTCTGCAAGCTCTCCAGGACAACAGCAAATCTGGGGCTCTGTGCTTTCTTTCGTTCTGAACAAGTGTTACTGTTTTCTGCACAAAAGCGATTCTGCGAAGCAATGTGAACAGGCACAGAGAAGGTGCTAGCAGGGAATTCTCTGCCTGCCTTTCCCCAGTGCTCTGCAAGCTCTCCAGGACAACATAGAATCTGGGGCTCTGTGCTTTCTTTCGTTCTGAACAAGTGTTACTGTTTTCTGCACAAAAGCGATTCTGCGAAGCAATGTGAACAGGCACAGAGAAGGTGCTATCAGGGAATTCTCTGCCTGCCTTTCCCCAGTGCTCTGCAAGCTCTCCAGGACAACATAGAATCTGGGGCTCTGTGCTTTCTTTCCTTCTGAACAAGTGTTACTGTTTTCTGCACAAAAGCGATTCTTGCGAAGCAATGTGAACACTTCTGCTTCCCAGGCACAGAGAAGGTGCTAGCAGGGAATTCTCTGCCTGCCTTTCCCCAGTGCTCTGCAAGCTCTCCAGGACAACATAGAATCTGGGGCTCTGTGCTTTCTTTCGTTCTGAACAAGTGTTAGTGTTTTCTGCACAAAAGCGATTCTGCGAAGCAATGTGAACACTTCTGCTTCCCAGGCACAGAGAAGGTGCTAGCAGGGAATTCTCTGCCTGCCTTTCCCCAGTGCTCTGCAAGCTCTCCAGGGCAACATAAAATCTGGGGCTCTGTGCTTTCTTTCGTTCTGAGCAAGTGTTACTGTTTTCTGCACAAAAGCGATTCTGCGAAGCAATGTGAACAGGCACAGAGAAGGTGCTATCAGGGAATTCTCTGCCTGCCTTTCCCCAGTGCTCTGCAAGCTCTCCAGGACAACATAAAATCTGGGGCTCTGTGCTTTCTTTCGTTCTGAACAAGTGTTACTGTTTTCTGCACAAAAGCGATTCTGCGAAACAATGTGAACAGGCACAGAGAAGGTGCTATCAGGGAATTCTCTGCCTGCCTTTCCCCAGTGCTCTGCAAGCTCTCCAGGACAACATAGAATCTGGGGCTCTGTGCTTTCTTTCGTTCTGAACAAGTGTTACTGTTTTCTGCACAAAAGCGATTCTGCGAAACAATGTGAACAGGCACAGAGAAGGTGCTATCAGGGAATTCTCTGCCTGCCTTTCCCCAGTGCTCTGCAAGCTCTCCAGGACAACAGAGAATCTGGGGCTCTGTGCTTTCTTTCCTTCTGAACAAGTGTTAGTGTTTTCTGCACAAAAGCGATTCTGCGAAGCAATGTGAACACTTCTGCTTCCCAGGCACAGAGAAGGTGCTAGCAGGGAATTCTCTGCCTGCCTTTCCCCAGTGCTCTGCAAGCTCTCCAGGACAACAGCAAATCTGGGGGTCTGTGCTTTCTTTCGTTCTGAACAAGTGTTACTGTTTTCTGCACAAAAGTGATTCTTGCGAAGCAATGTGAACACTTCTGCTTCCCAGGCACAGAGAAGGTGCTATCAGGGAATTCTCTGCCTGCCTTTCCCCAGTGCTCTGCAAGCTCTCCAGGACAACATAGAATCTGGGGCTCTGTGCTTTCTTTCCTTCTGAACAAGTGTTAGTGTTTTCTGCACAAAAGCGATTCTGCGAAGCAATGTGAACAGGCACGAAGAAGGTCCTAGCAGGGAATTCTCTGCCTGCCTTTCCCCAGTGCTCTGCAAGCTCTCCAGGACAACATAGAATCTGGGGCTCTGTGATTTCTTTCCTTCTGAACAAGTGTTACTGTTTTCTGCACAAAAGCGATTCTTGCGAAGCAATGTGAACACTTCTGCTTCCCAGGCACAGTGAAGGTGCTAGCAAGGAATTCTCTGCCTGCCTTTCCCCAGTGCTCTGCAAGCTCTCCAGGACAACATAGAATCTGGGGCTCTGTGCTTTCTTTCGTTCTGAACAAGTGTTAGTGTTTTCTGCACAAAAGCGATTCTGCGAAGCAATGTGAACACTTCTGCTTCCCAGGCACAGAGAAGGTGCTAGCAGGGAATTCTCTGCCTGCCTTTCCCCAGTGCTCTGCAAGCTCTCCAGGACAACAGAGAATCTGGGGCTCTGTGCTTTCTTTCCTTCTGAACAAGTGTTACTGTTTTCTGCACAAAAGCGATTCTTGCGAAGCAATGTGAACACTTCTGCTTCCCAGGCACAGTGAAGGTGCTAGCAAGGAATTCTCTGCCTGCCTTTCCCCAGTGCTCTGCAAGCTCTCCAGGACAACAGCAAATCTGGGCCTCTGTGCTTTCTTTCCTTCTGAACAAGTGTTACTGTTTTCTGCACAAAAGCGATTCTGCGAAGCAATGTGAACACTTCTGCTTCCCAGGCACAGAGAAGGTGCTAGCAGGGAATTCTCTGCCTGCCTTTCCCCAGTGCTCTGCAAGCTCTCCAGGACAACATAGAATCTGGGGCTCTGTGCTTTCTTTCGTTCTGAACAAGTGTTACTGTTTTCTGCACAAAAGCGATTCTGCAAAGCAATGTGAACAGGCACAGAGAAGGTGCTATCAGGGAATACTCTGCCTGCCTTTCCCCAGTGCTCTGCAAGCTCTCCAGGACAACATAGAATCTGGGGCTCTGTGCTTTCTTTCGTTCTGAACAAGTGTTACTGTTTTCTGCACAAAAGCGATTCTGCGAAGCAATGTGAACACTTCTGCTTCCCAGGCACAGAGAAGGTGCTAGCAGGGAATTCTCTGCCTGCCTTTCCCCAGTGCTCTGCAAGCTCTCCAGGACAACATAGAATCTGGGGCTCTGTGCTTTCTTTCGTTCTGAACAAGTGTTACTGTTTTCTGCACAAAAGCGATTCTGCGAAGCAATGTGAACACTTCTGCTTCCCAGGCACAGAGAAGGTGCTAGCAAGGAATTCTCTGCCTGCCTTTCCCCAGTGCTCTGCAAGCTCTCCAGGACAACATAGAATCTGGGGCTCTGTGCTTTCTTTCCTTCTGAACAAGTGTTAGTGTTTTCTGCACAAAAGCGATTCTGCGAAGCAATGTGAACAGGCACAGAGAAGGTGCTAGCAGGGAATTCTCTGCCTGCCTTTCCCCAGTGCTCTGCAAGCTCTCCAGGACAACATAGAATCTGGGGCTCTGTGCTTTCTTTCGTTCTGAACAAGTGTTAGTGTTTTCTGCACAAAAGCGATTCTTGCGAAGCAATGTGAACACTTCTGCTTCCCAGGCACAGAGAAGGTGCTAGCAAGGAATTCTCTGCCTGCCTTTCCCCAGTGCTCTGCAAGCTCTCCAGGACAACATAGAATCTGGGGCTCTGTGCTTTCTTTCGTTCTGAACAGGTGTTAGTGTTTTCTGCACAAAAGCGATTCTGCGAAGCAATGTGAATACTTCTGCTTCCCAGGCACAGAGAAGGTGCTAGCAGGGAATTCTCTGCCTGCCTTTCCCCAGTGCTCTGCAAGCTCTCCAGGGCAACATAAAATCTGGGGCTCTGTGCTTTCTTTCGTTCTGAGCAAGTGTTACTGTTTTCTGCACAAAAGCGATTCTGCGAAGCAATGTGAACAGGCACAGAGAAGGTGCTAGCAGGGAATTCTCTGCCTGACTTTCCCCAGTGCTCTGCAAGCTCTCCAGGACAACATAAAATCTGGGGCTCTGTGCTTTCTTTCGTTCTGAACAAGTGTTACTGTTTTCTGCACAAAAGCGATTCTGCGAAACAATGTGAACAGGCACAGAGAAGGTGCTATCAGGGAATTCTCTGCCTGCCTTTCCCCAGTGCTCTGCAAGCTCTCCAGGACAACATAAAATCTGGGGCTCTGTGCTTTCTTTCGTTCTGAACAAGTGTTACTGTTTTCTGCACAAAAGCGATTCTTGCGAAGCAATGTGAACACTTCTGCTTCCCAGGCACAGAGAAGGTGCTAGCAGGGAATTCTCTGCCTGCCTTTCCCCAGTGCTCTGCAAGCTCTCCAGGACAACATAGAATCTGGGGCTCTGTGCTTTCTTTCCTTCTGAACAAGTGTTACTGTTTTCTGCACAAAAGCGATTCTGCGAAGCAATGTGAACAGGCACAGAGAAGGTGCTATCAGGGAATTCTCTGCCTGCCTTTCCCCAGTGCTCTGCAAGCTCTCCAGGACAACATAGAATCTGGGGCTCTGTGCTTTCTTTCCTTCTGAACATGTGTTACTGTTTTCTGCACAAAAGCGATTCTGCGAAGCAATGTGAACACTTCTGCTTCCCAGGCACAGAGAAGGTGCTAGCAGGGAATTCTCTGCCTGCCTTTCCCCAGTGCTCTGCAAGCTCTCCAGGACAACATAAAATCTGGGGCTCTGTGCTTTCTTTCGTTCTGAGCAAGTGTTACTGTTTTCTGCACAAAAGCGATTCTGCGAAGCAATGTGAACAGGCACAGAGAAGGTGCTAGCAGGGAATTCTCTGCCTGCCTTTCCCCAGTGCTCTGCAAGCTCTCCAGGACAACATAAAATCTGGGGCTCTGTGCTTTCTTTCGTTCTGAACAAGTGTTACTGTTTTCTGCACAAAAGCGATTCTGCGAAGCAATGTGAACAGGCACAGAGAAGGTGCTATCAGGGAATTCTCTGCCTGCCTTTCCCCAGTGCTCTGCAAGCTCTCCAGGACAACATAGAATCTGGGGCTCTGTGCTTTCTTTCGTTCTGAACAAGTGTTAGTGTTTTCTGCACAAAAGCGATTCTTGCGAAGCAATGTGAACACTTCTGCTTCCCAGGCACAGAGAAGGTGCTAGCAGGGAATTCTCTGCCTGCCTTTCCCCAGTGCTCTGCAAGCTCTCCAGGACAACATAGAATCTGGGGCTCTGTGCTTTCTTTCGTTCTGAACAAGTGTTACTGTTTTCTGCACAAAAGCGATTCTGCGAAGCAATGTGAACACTTCTGCTTCCCAGGCACAGAGAAGGTGCTAGCAGGGAATTCTCTGCCTGCCTTTCCCCAGTGCTCTGCAAGCTCTCCAGGACAACAGCAAATCTGGGGCTCTGTGCTTTCTTTCGTTCTGAACAAGTGTTACTGTTTTCTGCACAAAAGCGATTCTTGCGAAGCAATGTGAACACTTCTGCTTCCCAGGCACAGAGAAGGTGCTAGCAGGGAATTCTCTGCCTGCCTTTCCCCAGTGCTCTGCAAGCTCTCCAGGACAACATAGAATCTGGGGCTCTGTGCTTTCTTTCCTTCTGAACAAGTGTTAGTGTTTTCTGCACAAAAGCGATTCTGCGAAGCAATGTGAACACTTCTGCTTCCCAGGCACAGAGAAGGTGCTAGCAGGGAATTCTCTGCCTGCCTTTCCCCAGTGCTCTGCAAGCTCTCCAGGGCAACATAAAATCTGGGGCTCTGTGCTTTCTTTCGTTCTGAGCAAGTGTTACTGTTTTCTGCACAAAAGCGATTCTGCGAAGCAATGTGAACAGGCACAGAGAAGGTGCTAGCAGGGAATTCTCTGCCTGACTTTCCCCAGTGCTCTGCAAGCTCTCCAGGACAACATAAAATCTGGGGCTCTGTGCTTTCTTTCGTTCTGAACAAGTGTTACTGTTTTCTGCACAAAAGCGATTCTGTGAAACAATGTGAACAGGCACAGAGAAGGTTCTATCAGGGAATTCTCTGCCTGCCTTTCCCCAGTGCTCAGCAAGCTCTCCAGGACAACATAGAATCTGGGGCTCTGTGCTTTCTTTCGTTCTGAACAAGTGTTAGTGTTTTCTGCACAAAAGCGATTCTTGCGAAGCAATGTGAACACTTCTGCTTCCCAGGCACAGAGAAGGTGCTAGCAGGGAATTCTCTGCCTGCCTTTCCCCAGTGCTCTGCAAGCTCTCCAGGACAACATAGAATCTGGGGCTCTGTGCTTTCTTTCGTTCTGAACAAGTGTTACTGTTTTCTGCACAAAAGCGATTCTGCGAAGCAATGTGAACAGGCACAGAGAAGGTGCTAGCAGGGAATTCTCTGCCTGCCTTTCCCCAGTGCTCTGCAAGCTCTCCAGGACAACATAGAATCTGGGGCTCTGTGCTTTCTTTCCTTCTGAACAAGTGTTAGTGTTTTCTGCACAAAAGCGATTCTGCGAAGCAATGTGAACACTTCTGCTTCCCAGGCACAGAGAAGGTGCTAGCAGGGAATTCTCTGCCTGCCTTTCCCCAGTGCTCTGCAAGCTCTCCAGGACAACAGCAAATCTGGGGCTCTGTGCTTTCTTTCGTTCTGAACAAGTGTTACTGTTTTCTGCACAAAAGCGATTCTGCGAAGCAATGTGAACAGGCACAGAGAAGGTGCTAGCAGGGAATTCTCTGCCTGCCTTTCCCCAGTGCTCTGCAAGCTCTCCAGGACAACATAGAATCTGGGGCTCTGTGCTTTCTTTCGTTCTGAACAAGTGTTACTGTTTTCTGCACAAAAGCGATTCTGCGAAGCAATGTGAACAGGCACAGAGAAGGTGCTATCAGGGAATTCTCTGCCTGCCTTTCCCCAGTGCTCTGCAAGCTCTCCAGGACAACATAGAATCTGGGGCTCTGTGCTTTCTTTCCTTCTGAACAAGTGTTACTGTTTTCTGCACAAAAGCGATTCTTGCGAAGCAATGTGAACACTTCTGCTTCCCAGGCACAGAGAAGGTGCTACCAAGGAATTCTCTGCCTGCCTTTCCCCAGTGCTCTGCAAGCTCTCCAGGACAACATAGAATCTGGGGCTCTGTGCTTTCTTTCGTTCTGAACAAGTGTTAGTGTTTTCTGCACAAAAGCGATTCTGCGAAGCAATGTGAACACTTCTGCTTCCCAGGCACAGAGAAGGTGCTAGCAGGGAATTCTCTGCCTGCCTTTCCCCAGTGCTCTGCAAGCTCTCCAGGGCAACATAAAATCTGGGGCTCTGTGCTTTCTTTCGTTCTGAGCAAGTGTTACTGTTTTCTGCACAAAAGCGATTCTGCGAAGCAATGTGAACAGGCACAGAGAAGGTGCTAGCAGGGAATTCTCTGCCTGCCTTTCCCCAGTGCTCTGCAAGCTCTCCAGGACAACATAAAATCTGGGGCTCTGTGCTTTCTTTCGTTCTGAACAAGTGTTACTGTTTTCTGCACAAAAGCGATTCTGCGAAACAATGTGAACAGGCACAGAGAAGGTGCTATCAGGGAATTCTCTGCCTGCCTTTCCCCAGTGCTCTGCAAGCTCTCCAGGACAACATAAAATCTGGGGCTCTGTGCTTTCTTTCCTTCTGAACAAGTGTTACTGTTTTCTGCACAAAAGCGATTCTTGCGAAGCAATGTGAACACTTCTGCTTCCCAGGCACAGAGAAGGTGCTAGCAGGGAATTCTCTGCCTGCCTTTCCCCAGTGCTCTGCAAGCTCTCCAGGACAACATAGAATCTGGGGCTCTGTGCTTTCTTTCGTTCTGAGCAAGTGTTACTGTTTTCTGCACAAAAGCGATTCTGCGAAGCAATGTGAACAGGCACAGAGAAGGTGCTATCAGGGAATTCTCTGCCTGCCTTTCCCCAGTGCTCTGCAAGCTCTCCAGGACAACATAAAATCTGGGGCTCTGTGTTTTCTTTACTTCTGAACAAGTGTTAGTGTTTTCTGCACAAAAGCGATTCTTGCGAAGCAATGTGAACACTTCTGCTTCCCAGGCACAGAGAAGGTGCTATCAGGGAATTCTCTGCCTGCCTTTCCCCAGTGCTCTGCAAGCTCTCCAGGACAACATAGAATCTGGGGCTCTGTGCTTTCTTTCGTTCTGAACAAGTGTTACTGTTTTCTGCACAAAAGCGATTCTGCGAAGCAATGTGAACAGGCACAGAGAAGGTGCTATCAGGGAATTCTCTGCCTGCCTTTCCCCAGTGCTCTGCAAGCTCTCCAGGACAACATAGAATCTGGGGCTCTGTGCTTTCTTTCCTTCTGAACAAGTGTTAGTGTTTTCTGCACAAAAGCGATTCTGCGAAGCAATGTGAACACTTCTGCTTCCCAGGCACAGAGAAGGTGCTAGCAGGGAATTCTCTGCCTGCCTTTCCCCAGTGCTCTGCAAGCTCTCCAGGACAACATAGAATCTGGGGCTCTGTGCTTTCTTTCCTTCTGAACAAGTGTTACTGTTTTCTGCACAAAAGCGATTCTGCGAAGCAATGTGAACAGGCACAGAGAAGGTGCTAGCAGGGAATTCTCTGCCTGCCTTTCCCCAGTGCTCTGCAAGCTCTCCAGGACAACATAAAATCTGGGGCTCTGTGCTTTCTTTCGTTCTGAACAAGTGTTAGTGTTTTCTGCACAAAAGCGATTCTGCGAAGCAATGTGAACACTTCTGCTTCCCAGGCACAGAGAAGGTGCTAGCAAGGAATTCTCTGCCTGCCTTTCCCCAGTGCTCTGCAAGCTCTCCAGGACAACATAAAATCTGGGGCTCTGTGCTTTCTTTACTTCTGAACAAGTGTTACTGTTTTCTGCACAAAAGCGATTCTGCGAAGCAATGTGAACAGGCACAGAGAAGGTGCTAGCAGGGAATTCTCTGCCTGCCTTTCCCCAGTGCTCTGCAAGCTCTCCAGGACAACATAGAATCTGGGGCTCTGTGCTTTCTTTCCTTCTGAACAAGTGTTAGTGTTTTCTGCACAAAAGCGATTCTGCGAAGCAATGTGAAAACTTCTGCTTCCCAGGCACAGAGAAGGTGCTAGCAAGGAATTCTCTGCCTGCCTTTCCCCAGTGCTCTGCAAGCTCTCCAGGACAACATAGAATCTGGGGCTCTGTGCTTTCTTTCCTTCTGAACAAGTGTTAGTGTTTTCTGCACAAAAGCGATTCTGCGAAGCAATGTGAACACTTCTGCTTCCCAGGCACAGAGAAGGTGCTAGCAGGGAATTCTCTGCCTGCCTTTCCCCAGTGCTCTGCAAGCTCTCCAGGGCAACATAAAATCTGGGGCTCTGTGCTTTCTTTCGTTCTGAGCAAGTGTTACTGTTTTCTGCACAAAAGCGATTCTGCGAAGCAATGTGAACAGGCACAGAGAAGGTGCTAGCAGGGAATTCTCTGCCTGACTTTCCCCAGTGCTCTGCAAGCTCTCCAGGACAACATAAAATCTGGGGCTCTGTGCTTTCTTTCGTTCTGAACAAGTGTTACTGTTTTCTGCACAAAAGCGATTCTGTGAAACAATGTGAACAGGCACAGAGAAGGTTCTATCAGGGAATTCTCTGCCTGCCTTTCCCCAGTGCTCAGCAAGCTCTCCAGGACAACATAGAATCTGGGGCTCTGTGCTTTCTTTCGTTCTGAACAAGTGTTAGTGTTTTCTGCACAAAAGCGATTCTTGCGAAGCAATGTGAACACTTCTGCTTCCCAGGCACAGAGAAGGTGCTAGCAGGGAATTCTCTGCCTGCCTTTCCCCAGTGCTCTGCAAGCTCTCCAGGACAACATAGAATCTGGGGCTCTGTGCTTTCGTTCGTTCTGAACAAGTGTTACTGTTTTCTGCACAAAAGCGATTCTGCGAAGCAATGTGAACAGGCACAGAGAAGGTGCTAGCAGGGAATTCTCTGCCTGCCTTTCCCCAGTGCTCTGCAAGCTCTCCAGGACAACATAGAATCTGGGGCTCTGTGCTTTCTTTCCTTCTGAACAAGTGTTAGTGTTTTCTGCACAAAAGCGATTCTGCGAAGCAATGTGAACACTTCTGCTTCCCAGGCACAGAGAAGGTGCTAGCAGGGAATTCTCTGCCTGCCTTTCCCCAGTGCTCTGCAAGCTCTCCAGGACAACAGCAAATCTGGGGCTCTGTGCTTTCTTTCGTTCTGAACAAGTGTTACTGTTTTCTGCACAAAAGCGATTCTGCGAAGCAATGTGAACAGGCACAGAGAAGGTGCTAGCAGGGAATTCTCTGCCTGCCTTTCCCCAGTGCTCTGCAAGCTCTCCAGGACAACATAGAATCTGGGGCTCTGTGCTTTCTTTCGTTCTGAACAAGTGTTACTGTTTTCTGCACAAAAGCGATTCTGCGAAGCAATGTGAACAGGCACAGAGAAGGTGCTATCAGGGAATTCTCTGCCTGCCTTTCCCCAGTGCTCTGCAAGCTCTCCAGGACAACATAGAATCTGGGGCTCTGTGCTTTCTTTCCTTCTGAACAAGTGTTACTGTTTTCTGCACAAAAGCGATTCTTGCGAAGCAATGTGAACACTTCTGCTTCCCAGGCACAGAGAAGGTGCTAGCAAGGAATTCTCTGCCTGCCTTTCCCCAGTGCTCTGCAAGCTCTCCAGGACAACATAGAATCTGGGGCTCTGTGCTTTCTTTCGTTCTGAACAAGTGTTAGTGTTTTCTGCACAAAAGCGATTCTGCGAAGCAATGTGAACACTTCTGCTTCCCAGGCACAGAGAAGGTGCTAGCAGGGAATTCTCTGCCTGCCTTTCCCCAGTGCTCTGCAAGCTCTCCAGGGCAACATAAAATCTGGGGCTCTGTGCTTTCTTTCGTTCTGAGCAAGTGTTACTGTTTTCTGCACAAAAGCGATTCTGCGAAGCAATGTGAACAGGCACAGAGAAGGTGCTATCAGGGAATTCTCTGCCTGACTTTCCCCAGTGCTCTGCAAGCTCTCCAGGACAACATAAAATCTGGGGCTCTGTGCTTTCTTTCGTTCTGAACAAGTGTTACTGTTTTCTGCACAAAAGCGATTCTGCGAAACAATGTGAACAGGCACAGAGAAGGTGCTATCAGGGAATTCTCTGCCTGCCTTTCCCCAGTGCTCTGCAAGCTCTCCAGGACAACATAAAATCTGGGGCTCTGTGCTTTCTTTCGTTCTGAACAAGTGTTACTGTTTTCTGCACAAAAGCGATTCTTGCGAAGCAATGTGAACACTTCTGCTTCCCAGGCACAGAGAAGGTGCTAGCAGGGAATTCTCTGCCTGCCTTTCCCCAGTGCTCTGCAAGCTCTCCAGGACAACATAGAATCTGGGGCTCTGTGCTTTCTTTCGTTCTGAGCAAGTGTTACTGTTTTCTGCACAAAAGCGATTCTGCGAAGCAATGTGAACAGGCACAGAGAAGGTGCTATCAGGGAATTCTCTGCCTGCCTTTCCCCAGTGCTCTGCAAGCTCTCCAGGACAACATAAAATCTGGGGCTCTGTGCTTTCTTTCGTTCTGAACAAGTGTTACTGTTTTCTGCACAAAAGCGATTCTGCGAAGCAATGTGAACAGGCACAGAGAAGGTGCTATCAGGGAATTCTCTGCCTGCCTTTCCCCAGTGCTCTGCAAGCTCTCCAGGACAACATAGAATCTGGGGCTCTGTGCTTTCTTTCCTTCTGAACAAGTGTTAGTGTTTTCTGCACAAAAGCGATTCTGCGAAGCAATGTGAACACTTCTGCTTCCCAGGCACAGAGAAGGTGCTAGCAGGGAATTCTCTGCCTGCCTTTCCCCAGTGCTCTGCAAGCTCTCCAGGACAACATAGAATCTGGGGCTCTGTGCTTTCTTTCCTTCTGAACAAGTGTTACTGTTTTCTGCACAAAAGCGATTCTGCGAAGCAATGTGAACAGGCACAGAGAAGGTGCTAGCAGGGAATTCTCTGCCTGCCTTTCCCCAGTGCTCTGCAAGCTCTCCAGGACAACATAAAATCTGGGGCTCTGTGCTTTCTTTCGTTCTGAACAAGTGTTACTGTTTTCTGCACAAAAGCGATTCTGCGAAGCAATGTGAACACTTCTGCTTCCCAGGCACAGAGAAGGTGCTAGCAAGGAATTCTCTGCCTGCCTTTCCCCAGTGCTCTGCAAGCTCTCCAGGACAACATAAAATCTGGGGCTCTGTGCTTTCTTTACTTCTGAACAAGTGTTACTGTTTTCTGCACAAAAGCGATTCTGCGAAGCAATGTGAACAGGCACAGAGAAGGTGCTAGCAGGGAATTCTCTGCCTGCCTTTCCCCAGTGCTCTGCAAGCTCTCCAGGACAACAGCAAATCTGGGGCTCTGTGCTTTCTTTCCTTCTGAACAAGTGTTAGTGTTTTCTGCACAAAAGCGATTCTGCGAAGCAATGTGAAAACTTCTGCTTCCCAGGCACAGAGAAGGTGCTAGCAAGGAATTCTCTGCCTGCCTTTCCCCAGTGCTCTGCAAGCTCTCCAGGACAACAGCAAATCTGGGGCTCTGTGCTTTCTTTCCTTCTGAACAAGTGTTACTGTTTTCTGCACAAAAGCGATTCTGCGAAGCAATGTGAACACTTCTGCTTCCCAGGCACAGAGAAGGTGCTAGCAGGGAATTCTCTGCCTGCCTTTCCCCGGTGCTCTGCAAGCTCTCCAGGGCAACATAAAATCTGGGGCTCTGTGCTTTCTTTCGTTCTGAGCAAGTGTTACTGTTTTCTGCACAAAAGCGATTCTGCGAAGCAATGTGAACAGGCACAGAGAAGGTGCTAGCAGGGAATTCTCTGCCTGCCTTTCCCCAGTGCTCTGCAAGCTCTCCAGGACAACATAAAATCTGGGGCTCTGTGCTTTCTTTCGTTCTGAACAAGTGTTACTGTTTTCTGCACAAAAGCGATTCTGCGAAACAATGTGAACAGGCACAGAGAAGGTGCTATCAGGGAATTCTCTGCCTGCCTTTCCCCAGTGCTCTGCAAGCTCTCCAGGACAACATAGAATCTGGGGCTCTGTGCTTTCTTTCCTTCTGAACAAGTGTTAGTGTTTTCTGCACAAAAGCGATTCTTGCGAAGCAATGTGAACAGGCACAGAGAAGGTGCTAGCAGGGAATTCTCTGCCTGCCTTTCCCCAGTGCTCTGCAAGCTCTCCAGGACAACATAGAATCTGGGGCTCTGTGCTTTCTTTCCTTCTGAACAAGTGTTACTGTTTTCTGCACAAAAGCGATTCTGCGAAGCAATGTGAACAGGCACAGAGAAGGTGCTATCAGGGAATTCTCTGCCTGCCTTTCCCCAGTGCTCTGCAAGCTCTCCAGGACAACATAGAATCTGGGGCTCTGTGCTTTCTTTCCTTCTGAACAAGTGTTAGTGTTTTCTGCACAAAAGCGATTCTGCGAAGCAATGTGAACACTTCTGCTTCCCAGGCACAGAGAAGGTGCTATCAGGGAATTCTCTGCCTGCCTTTCCCCAGTGCTCTGCAAGCTCTCCAGGACAACATAAAATCTGGGGCTCTGTGCTTTCTTTCGTTCTGAGCAAGTGTTACTGTTTTCTGCACAAAAGCGATTCTGCGAAGCAATGTGAACAGGCACAGAGAAGGTGCTAGCAGGGAATTCTCTGCCTGCCTTTCCCCAGTGCTCTGCAAGCTCTCCAGGACAACATAAAATCTGGGGCTCTGTGCTTTCTTTCGTTCTGAACAAGTGTTACTGTTTTCTGCACAAAAGCGATTCTGCGAAGCAATGTGAACAGGCACAGAGAAGGTGCTATCAGGGAATTCTCTGCCTGCCTTTCCCCAGTGCTCTGCAAGCTCTCCAGGACAACATAGAATCTGGGGCTCTGTGCTTTCTTTCGTTCTGAACAAGTGTTACTGTTTTCTGCACAAAAGCGATTCTTGCAAAGCAATGTGAACACTTCTGCTTCCCAGGCACAGAGAAGGTGCTAGCAGGGAATTCTCTGCCTGCCTTTCCCCAGTGCTCTGCAAGCTCTCCAGGACAACAGCAAATCTGGGGCTCTGTGCTTTCTTTCCTTCTGAACAAGTGTTACTGTTTTCTGCACAAAAGCGATTCTGCGAAGCAATGTGAACAGGCACAGAGAAGGTGCTATCAGGGAATTCTCTGCCTGCCTTTCCCCAGTGCTCTGCAAGCTCTCCAGGACAACATAGAATCTGGGGCTCTGTGCTTTCTTTCGTTCTGAACAAGTGTTAGTGTTTTCTGCACAAAAGCGATTCTGCGAAGCAATGTGAACACTTCTGCTTCCCAGGCACAGAGAAGGTGCTAGCAAGGAATTCTCTGCCTGCCTTTCCCCAGTGCTCTGCAAGCTCTCCAGGACAACATAAAATCTGGGGCTCTGTGCTTTCTTTCGTTCTGAACAAGTGTTACTGTTTTCTGCACAAAAGCGATTCTGCGAAGCAATGTGAACAGGCACAGAGAAGGTGCTATCAGGGAATTCTCTGCCTGCCTTTCCCCAGTGCTCTGCAAGCTCTCCAGGACAACATAGAATCTGGGGCTCTGTGCTTTCTTTCCTTCTGAACAAGTGTTAGTGTTTTCTGCACAAAAGCGATTCTGCGAAGCAATGTGAACACTTCTGCTTCCCAGGCACAGAGAAGGTGCTATCAGGGAATTCTCTGCCTGCCTTTCCCCAGTGCTCTGCAAGCTCTCCAGGACAACATAGAATCTGGGGCTCTGTGCTTTCTTTCGTTCTGAACAAGTGTTACTGTTTTCTGCACAAAAGCGATTCTGCGAAGCAATGTGAACAGGCACAGAGAAGGTGCTAGCAGGGAATTCTCTGCCTGCCTTTCCCCAGTGCTCTGCAAGCTCTCCAGGACAACATAGAATCTGGGGCTCTGTGCTTTCTTTCGTTCTGAACAAGTGTTACTGTTTTCTGCACAAAAGCGATTCTGCGAAGCAATGTGAACAGGCACAGAGAAGGTGCTAGCAGGGAATTCTCTGCCTGCCTTTCCCCAGTGCTCTGCAAGCTCTCCAGGACAACATAGAATCTGGGGCTCTGTGCTTTCTTTCCTTCTGAACAAGTGTTAGTGTTTTCTGCACAAAAGCGATTCTTGCGAAGCAATGTGAACACTTCTGCTTCCCAGGCACAGAGAAGGTCCTATCAGGGAATTCTCTGCCTGCCTTTCCCCAGTGCTCTGCAAGCTCTCCAGGACAACATAGAATCTGGGGCTCTGTGCTTTCTTTCCTTCTGAACAAGTGTTAGTGTTTTCTGCACAAAAGCGATTCTGCGAAGCAATGTGAACACTTCTGCTTCCCAGGCACAGAGAAGGTGCTAGCAAGGAATTCTCTGCCTGCCTTTCCCCAGTGCTCTGCAAGCTCTCCAGGACAACAGCAAATCTGGGGCTCTGTGCTTTCTTTCGTTCTGAACAAGTGTTACTGTTTTCTGCACAAAAGCGATTCTGCGAAGCAATGTGAACAGGCACAGAGAAGGTGCTATCAGGGAATTCTCTGCCTGCCTTTCCCCAGTGCTCTGCAAGCTCTCCAGGACAACATAGAATCTGGGGCTCTGTGCTTTCTTTCGTTCTGAACAAGTGTTAGTGTTTTCTGCACAAAAGCGATTCTGCGAAGCAATGTGAACACTTCTGCTTCCCAGGCACAGAGAAGGTGCTAGCAGGGAATTCTCTGCCTGCCTTTCCCCAGTGCTCTGCAAGCTCTCCAGGACAACATAGAATCTGGGGCTCTGTGCTTTCTTTCGTTCTGAACAAGTGTTACTGTTTTCTGCACAAAAGCGATTCTGCGAAGCAATGTGAACAGGCACAGAGAAGGTGCTAGCAGGGAATTCTCTGCCTGCCTTTCCCCAGTGCTCTGCAAGCTCTCCAGGACAACATAGAATCTGGGGCTCTGTGCTTTCTTTCGTTCTGAACAAGTGTTAGTGTTTTCTGCACAAAAGCGATTCTGCGAAGCAATGTGAACAGGCACAGAGAAGGTGCTAGCAGGGAATTCTCTGCCTGCCTTTCCCCAGTGCTCTGCAAGCTCTCCAGGACAACATAGAATCTGGGGCTCTGTGCTTTCTTTCCTTCTGAACAAGTGTTAGTGTTTTCTGCACAAAAGCGATTCTTGCGAAGCAATGTGAACACTTCTGCTTCCCAGGCACAGAGAAGGTGCTATCAGGGAATTCTCTGCCTGCCTTTCCCCAGTGCTCTGCAAGCTCTCCAGGACAACATAAAATCTGGGGCTCTGTGCTTTCTTTCGTTCTGAGCAAGTGTTACTGTTTTCTGCACAAAAGCGATTCTGCGAAGCAATGTGAACAGGCACAGAGAAGGTGCTAGCAGGGAATTCTCTGCCTGCCTTTCCCCAGTGCTCTGCAAGCTCTCCAGGACAACATAAAATCTGGGGCTCTGTGCTTTCTTTCGTTCTGAACAAGTGTTACTGTTTTCTGCACAAAAGCGATTCTGCGAAGCAATGTGAACAGGCACAGAGAAGGTGCTATCAGGGAATTCTCTGCCTGCCTTTCCCCAGTGCTCTGCAAGCTCTCCAGGACAACATAGAATCTGGGGCTCTGTGCTTTCTTTCGTTCTGAACAAGTGTTACTGTTTTCTGCACAAAAGCGATTCTTGCGAAGCAATGTGAACACTTCTGCTTCCCAGGCACAGAGAAGGTGCTAGCAGGGAATTCTCTGCCTGCCTTTCCCCAGTGCTCTGCAAGCTCTCCAGGACAACATAGAATCTGGGGCTCTGTGCTTTCTTTCGTTCTGAACAAGTGTTACTGTTTTCTGCACAAAAGCGATTCTGCGAAGCAATGTGAACAGGCACAGAGAAGGTGCTATCAGGGAATTCTCTGCCTGCCTTTCCCCAGTGCTCTGCAAGCTCTCCAGGACAACATAGAATCTGGGGCTCTGTGCTTTCTTTCGTTCTGAACAAGTGTTAGTGTTTTCTGCACAAAAGCGATTCTGCGAAGCAATGTGAACACTTCTGCTTCCCAGGCACAGAGAAGGTGCTATCAGGGAATTCTCTGCCTGCCTTTCCCCAGTGCTCTGCAAGCTCTCCAGGACAACATAGAATCTGGGGCTCTGTGCTTTCTTTCCTTCTGAACAAGTGTTACTGTTTTCTGCACAAAAGCGATTCTGCGAAGCAATGTGAACAGGCACAGAGAAGGTGCTAGCAGGGAATTCTCTGCCTGCCTTTCCCCAGTGCTCTGCAAGCTCTCCAGGACAACATAGAATCTGGGGCTCTGTGCTTTCTTTCGTTCTGAACAAGTGTTAGTGTTTCCTGCACAAAACGATTCTGCGAAGCAATGTGAACACTTCTGCTTCCCAGGCACAGAGAAGGTGCTAGCAGGGAATTCTCTGCCTGCCTTTCCCCAGTGCTCTGCAAGCTCTCCAGGACAACATAAAATCTGGGGCTCTGTGCTTTCTTTCCTTCTGAACAAGTGTTACTGTTTTCTGCACAAAAGCGATTCTGCGAAGCAATGTGAACAGGCACAGAGAAGGTGCTAGCAGGGAATTCTCTGCCTGCCTTTCCCCAGTGCTCTGCAAGCTCTCCAGGACAACATAGAATCTGGGGCTCTGTGCTTTCTTTCCTTCTGAACAAGTGTTAGTGTTTTCTGCACAAAAGCGATTCTTGCGAAGCAATGTGAACACTTCTGCTTCCAGGCACAAAGAAGGTGCTAGCAGGGAATTCTCTGCCTGCCTTTCCCCAGTGCTCTGCAAGCTCTCCAGGACAACATAGAATCTGGGGCTCTGTGCTTTCTTTCCTTCTGAACAAGTGTTACTGTTTTCTGCACAAAAGCGATTCTGCGAAGCAATGTGAACAGGCACAGAGAAGGTGCTAGCAGGGAATTCTCTGCCTGCCTTTCCCCAGTGCTCTGCAAGCTCTCCAGGACAACATAAAATCTGGGGCTCTGTGCTTTCTTTCCTTCTGAACAAGTGTTAGTGTTTTCTGCACAAAAGCGATTCTGCGAAGCAATGTGAACACTTCTGCTTCCCAGGCACAGAGAAGGTGCTAGCAAGGAATTCTCTGCCTGCCTTTCCCCAGTGCTCTGCAAGCTCTCCAGGACAACAGCAAATCTGGGGCTCTGTGCTTTCTTTCGTTCTGAACAAGTGTTACTGTTTTCTGCACAAAAGCGATTCTGCGAAGCAATGTGAACAGGCACAGAGAAGGTGCTATCAGGGAATTCTCTGCCTGCCTTTCCCCAGTGCTCTGCAAGCTCTCCAGGACAACATAGAATCTGGGGCTCTGTGCTTTCTTTCCTTCTGAACAAGTGTTAGTGTTTTCTGCACAAAAGCGATTCTGCGAAGCAATGTGAACACTTCTGCTTCCCAGGCACAGAGAAGGTGCTATCAGGGAATTCTCTGCCTGCCTTTCCCCAGTGCTCTGCAAGCTCTCCAGGACAACATAGAATCTGGGGCTCTGTGCTTTCTTTCGTTCTGAACAAGTGTTACTGTTTTCTGCACAAAAGCGATTCTGCGAAGCAATGTGAACAGGCACAGAGAAGGTGCTATCAGGGAATTCTCTGCCTGCCTTTCCCCAGTGCTCTGCAAGCTCTCCAGGACAACAGCAAATCTGGGGCTCTGTGCTTTCTTTCGTTCTGAACAAGTGTTACTGTTTTCTGCACAAAAGCGATTCTGCGAAGCAATGTGAACAGGCACAGAGAAGGTGCTAGCAGGGAATTCTCTGCCTGCCTTTCCCCAGTGCTCTGCAAGCTCTCCAGGACAACATAGAATCTGGGGCTCTGTGCTTTCTTTCCTTCTGAACAAGTGTTAGTGTTTTCTGCACAAAAGCGATTCTTGCGAAGCAATGTGAACACTTCTGCTTCCCAGGCACAGAGAAGGTGCTATCAGGGAATTCTCTGCCTGCCTTTCCCCAGTGCTCTGCAAGCTCTCCAGGACAACATAGAATCTGGGGCTCTGTGCTTTCTTTCGTTCTGAACAAGTGTTACTGTTTTCTGCACAAAAGCGATTCTTGCGAAGCAATGTGAACACTTCTGCTTCCCAGGCACAGAGAAGGTGCTATCAGGGAATTCTCTGCCTGCCTTTCCCCAGTGCTCTGCAAGCTCTCCAGGACAACATAGAATCTGGGGCTCTGTGCTTTCTTTCCTTCTGAACAAGTGTTACTGTTTTCTGCACAAAAGCGATTCTGCGAAGCAATGTGAACAGGCACAGAGAAGGTGCTAGCAGGGAATTCTCTGCCTGCCTTTCCCCAGTGCTCTGCAAGCTCTCCAGGACAACATAGAATCTGGGGCTCTGTGCTTTCTTTCCTTCTGAACAAGTGTTAGTGTTTTCTGCACAAAAGCGATTCTGCGAAGCAATGTGAAAACTTATGCTTCCCAGGCACAGAGAAGGTGCTAGCAAGGAATTCTCTGCCTGCCTTTCCCCAGTGCTCTGCAAGCTCTCCAGGACAACATAGAATCTGGGGCTCTGTGCTTTCTTTCGTTCTGAACAAGTGTTAGTGTTTTCTGCACAAAAGCGATTCTGCGAAGCAATGTGAACACTTCTGCTTCCCAGGCACAGAGAAGGTGCTAGCAGGGAATTCTCTGCCTGCCTTTCCCCAGTGCTCTGCAAGCTCTCCAGGGCAACATAAAATCTGGGGCTCTGTGCTTTCTTTCGTTCTGAGCAAGTGTTACTGTTTTCTGCACAAAAGCAATTCTGCGAAGCAATGTGAACAGGCACAGAGAAGGTGCTAGCAGGGAATTCTCTGCCTGCCTTTCCCCAGTGCTCTGCAAGCTCTCCAGGACAACATAGAATCTGGGGCTCTGTGCTTTCTTTCGTTCTGAACAAGTGTTAGTGTTTTCTGCACAAAAGCGATTCTGCGAAGCAATGTGAACACTTCTGCTTCCCAGGCACAGAGAAGGTGCTAGCAGGGAATTCTCTGCCTGCCTTTCCCCAGTGCTCTGCAAGCTCTCCAGGACAACAGCAAATCTGGGGCTCTGTGCTTTCTTTCGTTCTGAACAAGTGTTACTGTTTTCTGCACAAAAGCGATTCTGCGAAGCAATGTGAACAGGCACAGAGAAGGTGCTATCAGGGAATTCTCTGCCTGCCTTTCCCCAGTGCTCTGCAAGCTCTCCAGGACAACATAGAATCTGGGGCTCTGTGCTTTCTTTCGTTCTGAACAAGTGTTAGTGTTTTCTGCACAAAAGCGATTCTGCGAAGCAATGTGAACACTTCTGCTTCCCAGGCACAGAGAAGGTGCTATCAGGGAATTCTCTGCCTGCCTTTCCCCAGTGCTCTGCAAGCTCTCCAGGACAACATAGAATCTGGGGCTCTGTGCTTTCTTTCCTTCTGAACAAGTGTTACTGTTTTCTGCACAAAAGCGATTCTGCGAAGCAATGTGAACAGGCACAGAGAAGGTGCTAGCAGGGAATTCTCTGCCTGCCTTTCCCCAGTGCTCTGCAAGCTCTCCAGGACAACATAGAATCTGGGGCTCTGTGCTTTCTTTCGTTCTGAACAAGTGTTAGTGTTTTCTGCACAAAAGCGATTCTGCGAAGCAATGTGAACACTTCTGCTTCCCAGGCACAGAGAAGGTGCTAGCAGGGAATTCTCTGCCTGCCTTTCCCCAGTGCTCTGCAAGCTCTCCAGGACAACATAAAATCTGGGGCTCTGTGCTTTCTTTCCTTCTGAACAAGTGTTACTGTTTTCTGCACAAAAGCGATTCTGCGAAGCAATGTGAACAGGCACAGAGAAGGTGCTAGCAGGGAATTCTCTGCCTGCCTTTCCCCAGTGCTCTGCAAGCTCTCCAGGACAACATAGAATCTGGGGCTCTGTGCTTTCTTTCCTTCTGAACAAGTGTTAGTGTTTTCTGCACAAAAGCGATTCTTGCGAAGCAATGTGAACACTTCTGCTTCCAGGCACAAAGAAGGTGCTAGCAGGGAATTCTCTGCCTGCCTTTCCCCAGTGCTCTGCAAGCTCTCCAGGACAACATAGAATCTGGGGCTCTGTGCTTTCTTTCCTTCTGAACAAGTGTTACTGTTTTCTGCACAAAAGCGATTCTGCGAAGCAATGTGAACAGGCACAGAGAAGGTGCTATCAGGGAATTCTCTGCCTGCCTTTCCCCAGTGCTCTGCAAGCTCTCCAGGACAACATAAAATCTGGGGCTCTGTGCTTTCTTTCCTTCTGAACAAGTGTTAGTGTTTTCTGCACAAAAGCGATTCTGCGAAGCAATGTGAACACTTCTGCTTCCCAGGCACAGAGAAGGTGCTAGCAAGGAATTCTCTGCCTGCCTTTCCCCAGTGCTCTGCAAGCTCTCCAGGACAACAGCAAATCTGGGGCTCTGTGCTTTCTTTCGTTCTGAACAAGTGTTACTGTTTTCTGCACAAAAGCGATTCTGCGAAGCAATGTGAACAGGCACAGAGAAGGTGCTAGCAGGGAATTCTCTGCCTGCCTTTCCCCAGTGCTCTGCAAGCTCTCCAGGACAACATAGAATCTGGGGCTCTGTGCTTTCTTTCCTTCTGAACAAGTGTTAGTGTTTTCTGCACAAAAGCGATTCTGCGAAGCAATGTGAACACTTCTGCTTCCCAGGCACAGAGAAGGTGCTATCAGGGAATTCTCTGCCTGCCTTTCCCCAGTGCTCTGCAAGCTCTCCAGGACAACATAGAATCTGGGGCTCTGTGCTTTCTTTCGTTCTGAACAAGTGTTACTGTTTTCTGCACAAAAGCGATTCTGCGAAGCAATGTGAACAGGCACAGAGAAGGTGCTATCAGGGAATTCTCTGCCTGCCTTTCCCCAGTGCTCTGCAAGCTCTCCAGGACAACAGCAAATCTGGGGCTCTGTGCTTTCTTTCGTTCTGAACAAGTGTTACTGTTTTCTGCACAAAAGCGATTCTGCGAAGCAATGTGAACAGGCACAGAGAAGGTGCTAGCAGGGAATTCTCTGCCTGCCTTTCCCCAGTGCTCTGCAAGCTCTCCAGGACAACATAGAATCTGGGGCTCTGTGCTTTCTTTCCTTCTGAACAAGTGTTAGTGTTTTCTGCACAAAAGCGATTCTTGCGAAGCAATGTGAACACTTCTGCTTCCCAGGCACAGAGAAGGTGCTATCAGGGAATTCTCTGCCTGCCTTTCCCCAGTGCTCTGCAAGCTCTCCAGGACAACATAGAATCTGGGGCTCTGTGCTTTCTTTCGTTCTGAACAAGTGTTACTGTTTTCTGCACAAAAGCGATTCTTGCGAAGCAATGTGAACACTTCTGCTTCCCAGGCACAGAGAAGGTGCTAGCAAGGAATTCTCTGCCTGCCTTTCCCCAGTGCTCTGCAAGCTCTCCAGGACAACATAGAATCTGGGGCTCTGTGCTTTCTTTCCTTCTGAACAAGTGTTACTGTTTTCTGCACAAAAGCGATTCTGCGAAGCAATGTGAACAGGCACAGAGAAGGTGCTAGCAGGGAATTCTCTGCCTGCCTTTCCCCAGTGCTCTGCAAGCTCTCCAGGACAACATAGAATCTGGGGCTCTGTGCTTTCTTTCCTTCTGAACAAGTGTTAGTGTTTTCTGCACAAAAGCGATTCTGCGAAGCAATGTGAAAACTTATGCTTCCCAGGCACAGAGAAGGTGCTAGCAAGGAATTCTCTGCCTGCCTTTCCCCAGTGCTCTGCAAGCTCTCCAGGACAACATAGAATCTGGGGCTCTGTGCTTTCTTTCGTTCTGAACAAGTGTTAGTGTTTTCTGCACAAAAGCGATTCTGCGAAGCAATGTGAACACTTCTGCTTCCCAGGCACAGAGAAGGTGCTAGCAGGGAATTCTCTGCCTGCCTTTCCCCAGTGCTCTGCAAGCTCTCCAGGGCAACATAAAATCTGGGGCTCTGTGCTTTCTTTCGTTCTGAGCAAGTGTTACTGTTTTCTGCACAAAAGCGATTCTGCGAAGCAATGTGAACAGGCACAGAGAAGGTGCTAGCAGGGAATTCTCTGCCTGCCTTTCCCCAGTGCTCTGCAAGCTCTCCAGGACAACATAGAATCTGGGGCTCTGTGCTTTCTTTCGTTCTGAACAAGTGTTAGTGTTTTCTGCACAAAAGCGATTCTGCGAAGCAATGTGAACACTTCTGCTTCCCAGGCACAGAGAAGGTGCTAGCAGGGAATTCTCTGCCTGCCTTTCCCCAGTGCTCTGCAAGCTCTCCAGGACAACATAAAATCTGGGGCTCTGTGCTTTCTTTCCTTCTGAACAAGTGTTACTGTTTTCTGCACAAAAGCGATTCTGCGAAGCAATGTGAACACTTCTGCTTCCAGGCACAAAGAAGGTGCTAGCAGGGAATTCTCTGCCTGCCTTTCCCCAGTGCTCTGCAAGCTCTCCAGGACAACATAGAATCTGGGGCTCTGTGCTTTCTTTCCTTCTGAACAAGTGTTACTGTTTTCTGCACAAAAGCGATTCTGCGAAGCAATGTGAACAGGCACAGAGAAGGTGCTAGCAGGGAATTCTCTGCCTGCCTTTCCCCAGTGCTCTGCAAGCTCTCCAGGACAACATAAAATCTGGGGCTCTGTGCTTTCTTTCCTTCTGAACAAGTGTTAGTGTTTTCTGCACAAAAGCGATTCTGCGAAGCAATGTGAACACTTCTGCTTCCCAGGCACAGAGAAGGTGCTAGCAAGGAATTCTCTGCCTGCCTTTCCCCAGTGCTCTGCAAGCTCTCCAGGACAACAGCAAATCTGGGGCTCTGTGCTTTCTTTCGTTCTGAACAAGTGTTACTGTTTTCTGCACAAAAGCGATTCTGCGAAGCAATGTGAACAGGCACAGAGAAGGTGCTATCAGGGAATTCTCTGCCTGCCTTTCCCCAGTGCTCTGCAAGCTCTCCAGGACAACATAGAATCTGGGGCTCTGTGCTTTCTTTCCTTCTGAACAAGTGTTAGTGTTTTCTGCACAAAAGCGATTCTGCGAAGCAATGTGAACACTTCTGCTTCCCAGGCACAGAGAAGGTGCTATCAGGGAATTCTCTGCCTGCCTTTCCCCAGTGCTCTGCAAGCTCTCCAGGACAACATAGAATCTGGGGCTCTGTGCTTTCTTTCGTTCTGAACAAGTGTTACTGTTTTCTGCACAAAAGCGATTCTGCGAAGCAATGTGAACAGGCACAGAGAAGGTGCTATCAGGGAATTCTCTGCCTGCCTTTCCCCAGTGCTCTGCAAGCTCTCCAGGACAACAGCAAATCTGGGGCTCTGTGCTTTCTTTCGTTCTGAACAAGTGTTACTGTTTTCTGCACAAAAGCGATTCTGCGAAGCAATGTGAACAGGCACAGAGAAGGTGCTAGCAGGGAATTCTCTGCCTGCCTTTCCCCAGTGCTCTGCAAGCTCTCCAGGACAACATAGAATCTGGGGCTCTGTGCTTTCTTTCCTTCTGAACAAGTGTTAGTGTTTTCTGCACAAAAGCGATTCTTGCGAAGCAATGTGAACACTTCTGCTTCCCAGGCACAGAGAAGGTGCTATCAGGGAATTCTCTGCCTGCCTTTCCCCAGTGCTCTGCAAGCTCTCCAGGACAACATAGAATCTGGGGCTCTGTGCTTTCTTTCATTCTGAACAAGTGTTACTGTTTTCTGCACAAAAGCGATTCTTGCGAAGCAATGTGAACACTTCTGCTTCCCAGGCACAGAGAAGGTGCTAGCAAGGAATTCTCTGCCTGCCTTTCCCCAGTGCTCTGCAAGCTCTCCAGGACAACATAGAATCTGGGGCTCTGTGCTTTCTTTCCTTCTGAACAAGTGTTACTGTTTTCTGCACAAAAACGATTCTGCGAAGCAATGTGAACAGGCACAGAGAAGGTGCTAGCAGGGAATTCTCTGCCTGCCTTTCCCCAGTGCTCTGCAAGCTCTCCAGGACAACATAGAATCTGGGGCTCTGTGCTTTCTTTCCTTCTGAACAAGTGTTAGTGTTTTCTGCACAAAAGCGATTCTGCGAAGCAATGTGAAAACTTATGCTTCCCAGGCACAGAGAAGGTGCTAGCAAGGAATTCTCTGCCTGCCTTTCCCCAGTGCTCTGCAAGCTCTCCAGGACAACATAGAATCTGGGGCTCTGTGCTTTCTTTCGTTCTGAACAAGTGTTAGTGTTTTCTGCACAAAAGCGATTCTGCGAAGCAATGTGAACACTTCTGCTTCCCAGGCACAGAGAAGGTGCTAGCAGGGAATTCTCTGCCTGCCTTTCCCCAGTGCTCTGCAAGCTCTCCAGGGCAACATAAAATCTGGGGCTCTGTGCTTTCTTTCGTTCTGAGCAAGTGTTACTGTTTTCTGCACAAAAGCAATTCTGCGAAGCAATGTGAACAGGCACAGAGAAGGTGCTAGCAGGGAATTCTCTGCCTGCCTTTCCCCAGTGCTCTGCAAGCTCTCCAGGACAACATAGAATCTGGGGCTCTGTGCTTTCTTTCCTTCTGAACAAGTGTTAGTGTTTTCTGCACAAAAGCGATTCTGCGAAGCAATGTGAACACTTCTGCTTCCCAGGCACAGAGAAGGTGCTATCAGGGAATTCTCTGCCTGCCTTTCCCCAGTGCTCTGCAAGCTCTCCAGGACAACAGCAAATCTGGGGCTCTGTGCTTTCTTTCGTTCTGAGCAAGTGTTACTGTTTTCTGCACAAAAGCGATTCTGCGAAGCAATGTGAACAGGCACAGAGAAGGTGCTAGCAGGGAATTCTCTGCCTGCCTTTCCCCAGTGCTCTGCAAGCTCTCCAGGACAACATAAAATCTGGGGCTCTGTGCTTTCTTTCGTTCTGAACAAGTGTTACTGTTTTCTGCACAAAAGCGATTCTGCGAAGCAATGTGAACAGGCACAGAGAAGGTGCTATCAGGGAATTCTCTGCCTGCCTTTCCCCAGTGCTCTGCAAGCTCTCCAGGACAACATAGAATCTGGGGCTCTGTGCTTTCTTTCGTTCTGAACAACTGTTACTGTTTTCTGCACAAAAGCGATTCTTGCGAAGCAATGTGAACACTTCTGCTTCCCAGGCACAGAGAAGGTGCTAGCAGGGAATTCTCTGCCTGCCTTTCCCCAGTGCTCTGCAAGCTCTCCAGGACAACAGCAAATCTGGGGCTCTGTGCTTTCTTTCATTCTGAACAAGTGTTACTGTTTTCTGCACAAAAGCGATTCTGCGAAGCAATGTGAAGAGGCACAGAGAAGGTGCTAGCAGGGAATTCTCTGCCTGCCTTTCCCCAGTGCTCTGCAAGCTCTCCAGGACAACATAGAATCTGGGGCTCTGTGCTTTCTTTCCTTCTGAACAAGTGTTACTGTTTTCTGCACAAAAGCGATTCTGCGAATCAATGTGAACACTTCTGCTTCCCAGGCACAGAGAAGGTGCTAGCAGGGAATTCTCTGCCTGCCTTTCCCCAGTGCTCTGCAAGCTCTCCAGGACAACAGCAAATCTGGGGCTCTGTGCTTTCTTTCGTTCTGAACAAGTGTTACTGTTTTCTGCACAAAAGCGATTCTGCGAAGCATTGTGAACAGGCACAGAGAAGGTGCTATCAGGGAATTCTCTGCCTGCCTTTCCCCAGTGCTCTGCAAGCTCTCCAGGACAACATAGAATCTGGGGCTCTGTGCTTTCTTTCCTTCTGAACAAGTGTTAGTGTTTTCTGCACAAAAGCGATTCTGCGAAGCAATGTGAACACTTCTGCTTCCCAGGCACAGAGAAGGTGCTAGCAGGGAATTCTCTGCCTGCCTTTCCCCAGTGCTCTGCAAGCTCTCCAGGACAACATAGAATCTGGGGCTCTGTGCTTTCTTTCGTTCTGAACAAGTGTTACTGTTTTCTGCACAAAAGCGATTCTGCGAAGCAATGTGAACACTTCTGCTTCCCAGGCACAGAGAAGGTGCTAGCAAGGAATTCTCTGCCTGCCTTTCCCCAGTGCTCTGCAAGCTCTCCAGGACAACAGCAAATCTGGGGCTCTGTGCTTTCTTTCGTTCTGAACAAGTGTTACTGTTTTCTGCACAAAAGCGATTCTGCGAAGCAATGTGAACAGGCACAGAGAAGGTGCTATCAGGGAATTCTCTGCCTGCCTTTCCCCAGTGCTCTGCAAGCTCTCCAGGACAACAGCAAATCTGGGGCTCTGTGCTTTCTTTCGTTCTGAACAAGTGTTAGTGTTTTCTGCACAAAAGCGATTCTTGCGAAGCAATGTGAACACTTCTGCTTCCCAGGCACAGAGAAGGTGCTATCAGGGAATTCTCTGCCTGCCTTTCCCCAGTGCTCTGCAAGCTCTCCAGGACAACATAAAATCTGGGGCTCTGTGCTTTCTTTCGTTCTGAGCAAGTGTTACTGTTTTCTGCACAAAAGCGATTCTGCGAAGCAATGTGAACAGGCACAGAGAAGGTGCTAGCAGGGAATTCTCTGCCTGCCTTTCCCCAGTGCTCTGCAAGCTCTCCAGGACAACATAAAATCTGGGGCTCTGTGCTTTCTTTCGTTCTGAACAAGTGTTACTGTTTTCTGCACAAAAGCGATTCTGCGAAGCAATGTGAACAGGCACAGAGAAGGTGCTATCAGGGAATTCTCTGCCTGCCTTTCCCCAGTGCTCTGCAAGCTCTCCAGGACAACATAGAATCTGGGGCTCTGTGCTTTCTTTCGTTCTGAACAAGTGTTACTGTTTTCTGCACAAAAGCGATTCTTGCGAAGCAATGTGAACACTTCTGCTTCCCAGGCACAGAGAAGGTGCTAGCAGGGAATTCTCTGCCTGCCTTTCCCCAGTGCTCTGCAAGCTCTCCAGGACAACAGCAAATCTGGGGCTCTGTGCTTTCTTTCGTTCTGAACAAGTGTTACTGTTTTCTGCACAAAAGCGATTCTGCGAAGCAATGTGAACAGGCACAGAGAAGGTGCTATCAGGGAATTCTCTGCCTGCCTTTCCCCAGTGCTCTGCAAGCTCTCCAGGACAACATAGAATCTGGGGCTCTGTGCTTTCTTTCGTTCTGAACAAGTGTTAGTGTTTTCTGCACAAAAGCGATTCTGCGAAGCAATGTGAACACTTCTGCTTCCCAGGCACAGAGAAGGTGCTATCAGGGAATTCTCTGCCTGCCTTTCCCCAGTGCTCTGCAAGCTCTCCAGGACAACATAGAATCTGGGGCTCTGTGCTTTCTTTCCTTCTGAACAAGTGTTACTGTTTTCTGCACAAAAGCGATTCTGCGAAGCAATGTGAACAGGCACAGAGAAGGTGCTAGCAGGGAATTCTCTGCCTGCCTTTCCCCAGTGCTCTGCAAGCTCTCCAGGACAACATAGAATCTGGGGCTCTGTGCTTTCTTTCGTTCTGAACAAGTGTTAGTGTTTTCTGCACAAAAGCGATTCTGCGAAGCAATGTGAACACTTCTGCTTCCCAGGCACAGAGAAGGTGCTAGCAGGGAATTCTCTGCCTGCCTTTCCCCAGTGCTCTGCAAGCTCTCCAGGACAACATAAAATCTGGGGCTCTGTGCTTTCTTTCGTTCTGAACAAGTGTTACTGTTTTCTGCACAAAAGCGATTCTGCGAAGCAATGTGAACAGGCACAGAGAAGGTGCTAGCAGGGAATTCTCTGCCTGCCTTTCCCCAGTGCTCTGCAAGCTCTCCAGGACAACATAGAATCTGGGGCTCTGTGCTTTCTTTCCTTCTGAACAAGTGTTAGTGTTTTCTGCACAAAAGCGATTCTTGCGAAGCAATGTGAACACTTCTGCTTCCAGGCACAAAGAAGGTGCTAGCAGGGAATTCTCTGCCTGCCTTTCCCCAGTGCTCTGCAAGCTCTCCAGGACAACATAGAATCTGGGGCTCTGTGCTTTCTTTCCTTCTGAACAAGTGTTACTGTTTTCTGCACAAAAGCGATTCTGCGAAGCAATGTGAACAGGCACAGAGAAGGTGCTAGCAGGGAATTCTCTGCCTGCCTTTCCCCAGTGCTCTGCAAGCTCTCCAGGACAACATAAAATCTGGGGCTCTGTGCTTTCTTTCCTTCTGAACAAGTGTTAGTGTTTTCTGCACAAAAGCGATTCTGCGAAGCAATGTGAACACTTCTGCTTCCCAGGCACAGAGAAGGTGCTAGCAAGGAATTCTCTGCCTGCCTTTCCCCAGTGCTCTGCAAGCTCTCCAGGACAACAGCAAATCTGGGGCTCTGTGCTTTCTTTCGTTCTGAACAAGTGTTACTGTTTTCTGCACAAAAGCGATTCTGCGAAGCAATGTGAACAGGCACAGAGAAGGTGCTATCAGGGAATTCTCTGCCTGCCTTTCCCCAGTGCTCTGCAAGCTCTCCAGGACAACATAGAATCTGGGGCTCTGTGCTTTCTTTCCTTCTGAACAAGTGTTAGTGTTTTCTGCACAAAAGCGATTCTGCGAAGCAATGTGAACACTTCTGCTTCCCAGGCACAGAGAAGGTGCTATCAGGGAATTCTCTGCCTGCCTTTCCCCAGTGCTCTGCAAGCTCTCCAGGACAACATAGAATCTGGGGCTCTGTGCTTTCTTTCGTTCTGAACAAGTGTTACTGTTTTCTGCACAAAAGCGATTCTGCGAAGCAATGTGAACAGGCACAGAGAAGGTGCTATCAGGGAATTCTCTGCCTGCCTTTCCCCAGTGCTCTGCAAGCTCTCCAGGACAACAGCAAATCTGGGGCTCTGTGCTTTCTTTCGTTCTGAACAAGTGTTACTGTTTTCTGCACAAAAGCGATTCTGCGAAGCAATGTGAACAGGCACAGAGAAGGTGCTAGCAGGGAATTCTCTGCCTGCCTTTCCCCAGTGCTCTGCAAGCTCTCCAGGACAACATAGAATCTGGGGCTCTGTGCTTTCTTTCCTTCTGAACAAGTGTTAGTGTTTTCTGCACAAAAGCGATTCTTGCGAAGCAATGTGAACACTTCTGCTTCCCAGGCACAGAGAAGGTGCTATCAGGGAATTCTCTGCCTGCCTTTCCCCAGTGCTCTGCAAGCTCTCCAGGACAACATAGAATCTGGGGCTCTGTGCTTTCTTTCGTTCTGAACAAGTGTTACTGTTTTCTGCACAAAAGCGATTCTTGCGAAGCAATGTGAACACTTCTGCTTCCCAGGCACAGAGAAGGTGCTAGCAAGGAATTCTCTGCCTGCCTTTCCCCAGTGCTCTGCAAGCTCTCCAGGACAACATAGAATCTGGGGCTCTGTGCTTTCTTTCCTTCTGAACAAGTGTTACTGTTTTCTGCACAAAAGCGATTCTGCGAAGCAATGTGAACAGGCACAGAGAAGGTGCTAGCAGGGAATTCTCTGCCTGCCTTTCCCCAGTGCTCTGCAAGCTCTCCAGGACAACATAGAATCTGGGGCTCTGTGCTTTCTTTCCTTCTGAACAAGTGTTAGTGTTTTCTGCACAAAAGCGATTCTGCGAAGCAATGTGAAAACTTATGCTTCCCAGGCACAGAGAAGGTGCTAGCAAGGAATTCTCTGCCTGCCTTTCCCCAGTGCTCTGCAAGCTCTCCAGGACAACATAGAATCTGGGGCTCTGTGCTTTCTTTCGTTCTGAACAAGTGTTAGTGTTTTCTGCACAAAAGCGATTCTGCGAAGCAATGTGAACACTTCTGCTTCCCAGGCACAGAGAAGGTGCTAGCAGGGAATTCTCTGCCTGCCTTTCCCCAGTGCTCTGCAAGCTCTCCAGGGCAACATAAAATCTGGGGCTCTGTGCTTTCTTTCGTTCTGAGCAAGTGTTACTGTTTTCTGCACAAAAGCAATTCTGCGAAGCAATGTGAACAGGCACAGAGAAGGTGCTAGCAGGGAATTCTCTGCCTGCCTTTCCCCAGTGCTCTGCAAGCTCTCCAGGACAACATAGAATCTGGGGCTCTGTGCTTTCTTTCGTTCTGAACAAGTGTTAGTGTTTTCTGCACAAAAGCGATTCTGCGAAGCAATGTGAACACTTCTGCTTCCCAGGCACAGAGAAGGTGCTAGCAGGGAATTCTCTGCCTGCCTTTCCCCAGTGCTCTGCAAGCTCTCCAGGACAACAGCAAATCTGGGGCTCTGTGCTTTCTTTCGTTCTGAACAAGTGTTACTGTTTTCTGCACAAAAGCGATTCTGCGAAGCAATGTGAACAGGCACAGAGAAGGTGCTATCAGGGAATTCTCTGCCTGCCTTTCCCCAGTGCTCTGCAAGCTCTCCAGGACAACATAGAATCTGGGGCTCTGTGCTTTCTTTCGTTCTGAACAAGTGTTAGTGTTTTCTGCACAAAAGCGATTCTGCGAAGCAATGTGAACACTTCTGCTTCCCAGGCACAGAGAAGGTGCTATCAGGGAATTCTCTGCCTGCCTTTCCCCAGTGCTCTGCAAGCTCTCCAGGACAACATAGAATCTGGGGCTCTGTGCTTTCTTTCCTTCTGAACAAGTGTTACTGTTTTCTGCACAAAAGCGATTCTGCGAAGCAATGTGAACAGGCACAGAGAAGGTGCTAGCAGGGAATTCTCTGCCTGCCTTTCCCCAGTGCTCTGCAAGCTCTCCAGGACAACATAGAATCTGGGGCTCTGTGCTTTCTTTCGTTCTGAACAAGTGTTAGTGTTTTCTGCACAAAAGCGATTCTGCGAAGCAATGTGAACACTTCTGCTTCCCAGGCACAGAGAAGGTGCTAGCAGGGAATTCTCTGCCTGCCTTTCCCCAGTGCTCTGCAAGCTCTCCAGGACAACATAAAATCTGGGGCTCTGTGCTTTCTTTCCTTCTGAACAAGTGTTACTGTTTTCTGCACAAAAGCGATTCTGCGAAGCAATGTGAACAGGCACAGAGAAGGTGCTAGCAGGGAATTCTCTGCCTGCCTTTCCCCAGTGCTCTGCAAGCTCTCCAGGACAACATAGAATCTGGGGCTCTGTGCTTTCTTTCCTTCTGAACAAGTGTTAGTGTTTTCTGCACAAAAGCGATTCTTGCGAAGCAATGTGAACACTTCTGCTTCCAGGCACAAAGAAGGTGCTAGCAGGGAATTCTCTGCCTGCCTTTCCCCAGTGCTCTGCAAGCTCTCCAGGACAACATAGAATCTGGGGCTCTGTGCTTTCTTTCCTTCTGAACAAGTGTTACTGTTTTCTGCACAAAAGCGATTCTGCGAAGCAATGTGAACAGGCACAGAGAAGGTGCTAGCAGGGAATTCTCTGCCTGCCTTTCCCCAGTGCTCTGCAAGCTCTCCAGGACAACATAAAATCTGGGGCTCTGTGCTTTCTTTCCTTCTGAACAAGTGTTAGTGTTTTCTGCACAAAAGCGATTCTGCGAAGCAATGTGAACACTTCTGCTTCCCAGGCACAGAGAAGGTGCTAGCAAGGAATTCTCTGCCTGCCTTTCCCCAGTGCTCTGCAAGCTCTCCAGGACAACAGCAAATCTGGGGCTCTGTGCTTTCTTTCGTTCTGAACAAGTGTTACTGTTTTCTGCACAAAAGCGATTCTGCGAAGCAATGTGAACAGGCACAGAGAAGGTGCTATCAGGGAATTCTCTGCCTGCCTTTCCCCAGTGCTCTGCAAGCTCTCCAGGACAACATAGAATCTGGGGCTCTGTGCTTTCTTTCCTTCTGAACAAGTGTTAGTGTTTTCTGCACAAAAGCGATTCTGCGAAGCAATGTGAACACTTCTGCTTCCCAGGCACAGAGAAGGTGCTATCAGGGAATTCTCTGCCTGCCTTTCCCCAGTGCTCTGCAAGCTCTCCAGGACAACATAGAATCTGGGGCTCTGTGCTTTCTTTCGTTCTGAACAAGTGTTACTGTTTTCTGCACAAAAGCGATTCTGCGAAGCAATGTGAACAGGCACAGAGAAGGTGCTATCAGGGAATTCTCTGCCTGCCTTTCCCCAGTGCTCTGCAAGCTCTCCAGGACAACAGCAAATCTGGGGCTCTGTGCTTTCTTTCGTTCTGAACAAGTGTTACTGTTTTCTGCACAAAAGCGATTCTGCGAAGCAATGTGAACAGGCACAGAGAAGGTGCTAGCAGGGAATTCTCTGCCTGCCTTTCCCCAGTGCTCTGCAAGCTCTCCAGGACAACATAGAATCTGGGGCTCTGTGCTTTCTTTCCTTCTGAACAAGTGTTAGTGTTTTCTGCACTAAAGCGATTCTTGCGAAGCAATGTGAACACTTCTGCTTCCCAGGCACAGAGAAGGTGCTATCAGGGAATTCTCTGCCTGCCTTTCCCCAGTGCTCTGCAAGCTCTCCAGGACAACATAGAATCTGGGGCTCTGTGCTTTCTTTCGTTCTGAACAAGTGTTACTGTTTTCTGCACAAAAGCGATTCTTGCGAAGCAATGTGAACACTTCTGCTTCCCAGGCACAGAGAAGGTGCTAGCAAGGAATTCTCTGCCTGCCTTTCCCCAGTGCTCTGCAAGCTCTCCAGGACAACATAGAATCTGGGGCTCTGTGCTTTCTTTCCTTCTGAACAAGTGTTACTGTTTTCTGCACAAAAGCGATTCTGCGAAGCAATGTGAACAGGCACAGAGAAGGTGCTAGCAGGGAATTCTCTGCCTGCCTTTCCCCAGTGCTCTGCAAGCTCTCCAGGACAACATAGAATCTGGGGCTCTGTGCTTTCTTTCCTTCTGAACAAGTGTTAGTGTTTTCTGCACAAAAGCGATTCTGCGAAGCAATGTGAAAACTTATGCTTCCCAGGCACAGAGAAGGTGCTAGCAAGGAATTCTCTGCCTGCCTTTCCCCAGTGCTCTGCAAGCTCTCCAGGACAACATAGAATCTGGGGCTCTGTGCTTTCTTTCGTTCTGAACAAGTGTTAGTGTTTTCTGCACAAAAGCGATTCTGCGAAGCAATGTGAACACTTCTGCTTCCCAGGCACAGAGAAGGTGCTAGCAGGGAATTCTCTGCCTGCCTTTCCCCAGTGCTCTGCAAGCTCTCCAGGGCAACATAAAATCTGGGGCTCTGTGCTTTCTTTCGTTCTGAACAAGTGTTACTGTTTTCTGCACAAAAGCGATTCTGCGAAGCAATGTGAACAGGCACAGAGAAGGTGCTAGCAGGGAATTCTCTGCCTGCCTTTCCCCAGTGCTCTGCAAGCTCTCCAGGACAACATAGAATCTGGGGCTCTGTGCTTTCTTTCGTTCTGAACAAGTGTTAGTGTTTTCTGCACAAAAGCGATTCTGCGAAGCAATGTGAACACTTCTGCTTCCCAGGCACAGAGAAGGTGCTAGCAGGGAATTCTCTGCCTGCCTTTCCCCAGTGCTCTGCAAGCTCTCCAGGACAACATAAAATCTGGGGCTCTGTGCTTTCTTTCCTTCTGAACAAGTGTTACTGTTTTCTGCACAAAAGCGATTCTGCGAAGCAATGTGAACACTTCTGCTTCCAGGCACAAAGAAGGTGCTAGCAGGGAATTCTCTGCCTGCCTTTCCCCAGTGCTCTGCAAGCTCTCCAGGACAACATAGAATCTGGGGCTCTGTGCTTTCTTTCCTTCTGAACAAGTGTTACTGTTTTCTGCACAAAAGCGATTCTGCGAAGCAATGTGAACAGGCACAGAGAAGGTGCTAGCAGGGAATTCTCTGCCTGCCTTTCCCCAGTGCTCTGCAAGCTCTCCAGGACAACATAAAATCTGGGGCTCTGTGCTTTCTTTCCTTCTGAACAAGTGTTAGTGTTTTCTGCACAAAAGCGATTCTGCGAAGCAATGTGAACACTTCTGCTTCCCAGGCACAGAGAAGGTGCTAGCAAGGAATTCTCTGCCTGCCTTTCCCCAGTGCTCTGCAAGCTCTCCAGGACAACAGCAAATCTGGGGCTCTGTGCTTTCTTTCGTTCTGAACAAGTGTTACTGTTTTCTGCACAAAAGCGATTCTGCGAAGCAATGTGAACAGGCACAGAGAAGGTGCTATCAGGGAATTCTCTGCCTGCCTTTCCCCAGTGCTCTGCAAGCTCTCCAGGACAACATAGAATCTGGGGCTCTGTGCTTTCTTTCCTTCTGAACAAGTGTTAGTGTTTTCTGCACAAAAGCGATTCTGCGAAGCAATGTGAACACTTCTGCTTCCCAGGCACAGAGAAGGTGCTATCAGGGAATTCTCTGCCTGCCTTTCCCCAGTGCTCTGCAAGCTCTCCAGGACAACATAGAATCTGGGGCTCTGTGCTTTCTTTCGTTCTGAACAAGTGTTACTGTTTTCTGCACAAAAGCGATTCTGCGAAGCAATGTGAACAGGCACAGAGAAGGTGCTATCAGGGAATTCTCTGCCTGCCTTTCCCCAGTGCTCTGCAAGCTCTCCAGGACAACAGCAAATCTGGGGCTCTGTGCTTTCTTTCGTTCTGAACAAGTGTTACTGTTTTCTGCACAAAAGCGATTCTGCGAAGCAATGTGAACAGGCACAGAGAAGGTGCTAGCAGGGAATTCTCTGCCTGCCTTTCCCCAGTGCTCTGCAAGCTCTCCAGGACAACATAGAATCTGGGGCTCTGTGCTTTCTTTCCTTCTGAACAAGTGTTAGTGTTTTCTGCACAAAAGCGATTCTTGCGAAGCAATGTGAACACTTCTGCTTCCCAGGCACAGAGAAGGTGCTATCAGGGAATTCTCTGCCTGCCTTTCCCCAGTGCTCTGCAAGCTCTCCAGGACAACATAGAATCTGGGGCTCTGTGCTTTCTTTCATTCTGAACAAGTGTTACTGTTTTCTGCACAAAAGCGATTCTTGCGAAGCAATGTGAACACTTCTGCTTCCCAGGCACAGAGAAGGTGCTAGCAAGGAATTCTCTGCCTGCCTTTCCCCAGTGCTCTGCAAGCTCTCCAGGACAACATAGAATCTGGGGCTCTGTGCTTTCTTTCCTTCTGAACAAGTGTTACTGTTTTCTGCACAAAAACGATTCTGCGAAGCAATGTGAACAGGCACAGAGAAGGTGCTAGCAGGGAATTCTCTGCCTGCCTTTCCCCAGTGCTCTGCAAGCTCTCCAGGACAACATAGAATCTGGGGCTCTGTGCTTTCTTTCCTTCTGAACAAGTGTTAGTGTTTTCTGCACAAAAGCGATTCTGCGAAGCAATGTGAAAACTTATGCTTCCCAGGCACAGAGAAGGTGCTAGCAAGGAATTCTCTGCCTGCCTTTCCCCAGTGCTCTGCAAGCTCTCCAGGACAACATAGAATCTGGGGCTCTGTGCTTTCTTTCGTTCTGAACAAGTGTTAGTGTTTTCTGCACAAAAGCGATTCTGCGAAGCAATGTGAACACTTCTGCTTCCCAGGCACAGAGAAGGTGCTAGCAGGGAATTCTCTGCCTGCCTTTCCCCAGTGCTCTGCAAGCTCTCCAGGGCAACATAAAATCTGGGGCTCTGTGCTTTCTTTCGTTCTGAGCAAGTGTTACTGTTTTCTGCACAAAAGCGATTCTGCGAAGCAATGTGAAAACTTATGCTTCCCAGGCACAGAGAAGGTGCTAGCAAGGAATTCTCTGCCTGCCTTTCCCCAGTGCTCTGCAAGCTCTCCAGGACAACATAGAATCTGGGGCTCTGTGCTTTCTTTCCTTCTGAACAAGTGTTAGTGTTTTCTGCACAAAAGCGATTCTGCGAAGCAATGTGAAAACTTATGCTTCCCAGGCACAGAGAAGGTGCTAGCAAGGAATTCTCTGCCTGCCTTTCCCCAGTGCTCTGCAAGCTCTCCAGGACAACATAGAATCTGGGGCTCTGTGCTTTCTTTCGTTCTGAACAAGTGTTAGTGTTTTCTGCACAAAAGCGATTCTGCGAAGCAATGTGAACACTTCTGCTTCCCAGGCACAGAGAAGGTGCTAGCAGGGAATTCTCTGCCTGCCTTTCCCCAGTGCTCTGCAAGCTCTCCAGGGCAACATAAAATCTGGGGCTCTGTGCTTTCTTTCGTTCTGAGCAAGTGTTACTGTTTTCTGCACAAAAGCGATTCTGCGAAGCAATGTGAACAGGCACAGAGAAGGTGCTAGCAGGGAATTCTCTGCCTGCCTTTCCCCAGTGCTCTGCAAGCTCTCCAGGACAACATAGAATCTGGGGCTCTGTGCTTTCTTTCGTTCTGAACAAGTGTTAGTGTTTTCTGCACAAAAGCGATTCTGCGAAGCAATGTGAACACTTCTGCTTCCCAGGCACAGAGAAGGTGCTAGCAGGGAATTCTCTGCCTGCCTTTCCCCAGTGCTCTGCAAGCTCTCCAGGACAACATAAAATCTGGGGCTCTGTGCTTTCTTTCCTTCTGAACAAGTGTTACTGTTTTCTGCACAAAAGCGATTCTGCGAAGCAATGTGAACACTTCTGCTTCCAGGCACAAAGAAGGTGCTAGCAGGGAATTCTCTGCCTGCCTTTCCCCAGTGCTCTGCAAGCTCTCCAGGACAACATAGAATCTGGGGCTCTGTGCTTTCTTTCCTTCTGAACAAGTGTTACTGTTTTCTGCACAAAAGCGATTCTGCGAAGCAATGTGAACAGGCACAGAGAAGGTGCTAGCAGGGAATTCTCTGCCTGCCTTTCCCCAGTGCTCTGCAAGCTCTCCAGGACAACATAAAATCTGGGGCTCTGTGCTTTCTTTCCTTCTGAACAAGTGTTAGTGTTTTCTGCACAAAAGCGATTCTGCGAAGCAATGTGAACACTTCTGCTTCCCAGGCACAGAGAAGGTGCTAGCAAGGAATTCTCTGCCTGCCTTTCCCCAGTGCTCTGCAAGCTCTCCAGGACAACAGCAAATCTGGGGCTCTGTGCTTTCTTTCGTTCTGAACAAGTGTTACTGTTTTCTGCACAAAAGCGATTCTGCGAAGCAATGTGAACAGGCACAGAGAAGGTGCTATCAGGGAATTCTCTGCCTGCCTTTCCCCAGTGCTCTGCAAGCTCTCCAGGACAACATAGAATCTGGGGCTCTGTGCTTTCTTTCCTTCTGAACAAGTGTTAGTGTTTTCTGCACAAAAGCGATTCTGCGAAGCAATGTGAACACTTCTGCTTCCCAGGCACAGAGAAGGTGCTATCAGGGAATTCTCTGCCTGCCTTTCCCCAGTGCTCTGCAAGCTCTCCAGGACAACATAGAATCTGGGGCTCTGTGCTTTCTTTCGTTCTGAACAAGTGTTACTGTTTTCTGCACAAAAGCGATTCTGCGAAGCAATGTGAACAGGCACAGAGAAGGTGCTATCAGGGAATTCTCTGCCTGCCTTTCCCCAGTGCTCTGCAAGCTCTCCAGGACAACAGCAAATCTGGGGCTCTGTGCTTTCTTTCGTTCTGAACAAGTGTTACTGTTTTCTGCACAAAAGCGATTCTGCGAAGCAATGTGAACAGGCACAGAGAAGGTGCTAGCAGGGAATTCTCTGCCTGCCTTTCCCCAGTGCTCTGCAAGCTCTCCAGGACAACATAGAATCTGGGGCTCTGTGCTTTCTTTCCTTCTGAACAAGTGTTAGTGTTTTCTGCACAAAAGCGATTCTTGCGAAGCAATGTGAACACTTCTGCTTCCCAGGCACAGAGAAGGTGCTATCAGGGAATTCTCTGCCTGCCTTTCCCCAGTGCTCTGCAAGCTCTCCAGGACAACATAGAATCTGGGGCTCTGTGCTTTCTTTCATTCTGAACAAGTGTTACTGTTTTCTGCACAAAAGCGATTCTTGCGAAGCAATGTGAACACTTCTGCTTCCCAGGCACAGAGAAGGTGCTAGCAAGGAATTCTCTGCCTGCCTTTCCCCAGTGCTCTGCAAGCTCTCCAGGACAACATAGAATCTGGGGCTCTGTGCTTTCTTTCCTTCTGAACAAGTGTTACTGTTTTCTGCACAAAAGCGATTCTGCGAAGCAATGTGAACAGGCACAGAGAAGGTGCTAGCAGGGAATTCTCTGCCTGCCTTTCCCCAGTGCTCTGCAAGCTCTCCAGGACAACATAGAATCTGGGGCTCTGTGCTTTCTTTCCTTCTGAACAAGTGTTAGTGTTTTCTGCACAAAAGCGATTCTGCGAAGCAATGTGAAAACTTATGCTTCCCAGGCACAGAGAAGGTGCTAGCAAGGAATTCTCTGCCTGCCTTTCCCCAGTGCTCTGCAAGCTCTCCAGGACAACATAGAATCTGGGGCTCTGTGCTTTCTTTCGTTCTGAACAAGTGTTAGTGTTTTCTGCACAAAAGCGATTCTGCGAAGCAATGTGAACACTTCTGCTTCCCAGGCACAGAGAAGGTGCTAGCAGGGAATTCTCTGCCTGCCTTTCCCCAGTGCTCTGCAAGCTCTCCAGGGCAACATAAAATCTGGGGCTCTGTGCTTTCTTTCGTTCTGAGCAAGTGTTACTGTTTTCTGCACAAAAGCAATTCTGCGAAGCAATGTGAACAGGCACAGAGAAGGTGCTAGCAGGGAATTCTCTGCCTGCCTTTCCCCAGTGCTCTGCAAGCTCTCCAGGACAACATAGAATCTGGGGCTCTGTGCTTTCTTTCCTTCTGAACAAGTGTTAGTGTTTTCTGCACAAAAGCGATTCTGCGAAGCAATGTGAACACTTCTGCTTCCCAGGCACAGAGAAGGTGCTATCAGGGAATTCTCTGCCTGCCTTTCCCCAGTGCTCTGCAAGCTCTCCAGGACAACAGCAAATCTGGGGCTCTGTGCTTTCTTTCGTTCTGAGCAAGTGTTACTGTTTTCTGCACAAAAGCGATTCTGCGAAGCAATGTGAACAGGCACAGAGAAGGTGCTAGCAGGGAATTCTCTGCCTGCCTTTCCCCAGTGCTCTGCAAGCTCTCCAGGACAACATAAAATCTGGGGCTCTGTGCTTTCTTTCGTTCTGAACAAGTGTTACTGTTTTCTGCACAAAAGCGATTCTGCGAAGCAATGTGAACAGGCACAGAGAAGGTGCTATCAGGGAATTCTCTGCCTGCCTTTCCCCAGTGCTCTGCAAGCTCTCCAGGACAACATAGAATCTGGGGCTCTGTGCTTTCTTTCGTTCTGAACAACTGTTACTGTTTTCTGCACAAAAGCGATTCTTGCGAAGCAATGTGAACACTTCTGCTTCCCAGGCACAGAGAAGGTGCTAGCAGGGAATTCTCTGCCTGCCTTTCCCCAGTGCTCTGCAAGCTCTCCAGGACAACAGCAAATCTGGGGCTCTGTGCTTTCTTTCATTCTGAACAAGTGTTACTGTTTTCTGCACAAAAGCGATTCTGCGAAGCAATGTGAAGAGGCACAGAGAAGGTGCTAGCAGGGAATTCTCTGCCTGCCTTTCCCCAGTGCTCTGCAAGCTCTCCAGGACAACATAGAATCTGGGGCTCTGTGCTTTCTTTCCTTCTGAACAAGTGTTACTGTTTTCTGCACAAAAGCGATTCTGCGAATCAATGTGAACACTTCTGCTTCCCAGGCACAGAGAAGGTGCTAGCAGGGAATTCTCTGCCTGCCTTTCCCCAGTGCTCTGCAAGCTCTCCAGGACAACAGCAAATCTGGGGCTCTGTGCTTTCTTTCGTTCTGAACAAGTGTTACTGTTTTCTGCACAAAAGCGATTCTGCGAAGCATTGTGAACAGGCACAGAGAAGGTGCTATCAGGGAATTCTCTGCCTGCCTTTCCCCAGTGCTCTGCAAGCTCTCCAGGACAACATAGAATCTGGGGCTCTGTGCTTTCTTTCCTTCTGAACAAGTGTTAGTGTTTTCTGCACAAAAGCGATTCTGCGAAGCAATGTGAACACTTCTGCTTCCCAGGCACAGAGAAGGTGCTAGCAGGGAATTCTCTGCCTGCCTTTCCCCAGTGCTCTGCAAGCTCTCCAGGACAACATAGAATCTGGGGCTCTGTGCTTTCTTTCGTTCTGAACAAGTGTTACTGTTTTCTGCACAAAAGCGATTCTGCGAAGCAATGTGAACACTTCTGCTTCCCAGGCACAGAGAAGGTGCTAGCAAGGAATTCTCTGCCTGCCTTTCCCCAGTGCTCTGCAAGCTCTCCAGGACAACAGCAAATCTGGGGCTCTGTGCTTTCTTTCGTTCTGAACAAGTGTTACTGTTTTCTGCACAAAAGCGATTCTGCGAAGCAATGTGAACAGGCACAGAGAAGGTGCTATCAGGGAATTCTCTGCCTGCCTTTCCCCAGTGCTCTGCAAGCTCTCCAGGACAACAGCAAATCTGGGGCTCTGTGCTTTCTTTCGTTCTGAACAAGTGTTACTGTTTTCTGCACAAAAGCGATTCTTGCGAAGCAATGTGAACACTTCTGCTTCCCAGGCACAGAGAAGGTGCTAGCAGGGAATTCTCTGCCTGCCTTTCCCCAGTGCTCTGCAAGCTCTCCAGGACAACATAGAATCTGGGGCTCTGTGCTTTCTTTCGTTCTGAACAAGTGTTACTGTTTTCTGCACAAAAGCGATTCTGCGAAGCAATGTGAACAGGCACAGAGAAGGTGCTAGCAGGGAATTCTCTGCCTGCCTTTCCCCAGTGCTCTGCAAGCTCTCCAGGACAACATAAAATCTGGGGCTCTGTGCTTTCTTTCCTTCTGAACAAGTGTTACTGTTTTCTGCACAAAAGCGATTCTTGCGAAGCAATGTGAACAGGCACAGAGAAGGTGCTAGCAAGGAATTCTCTGCCTGCCTTTCCCCAGTGCTCTGCAAGCTCTCCAGGACAACATAGAATCTGGGGCTCTGTGCTTTCTTTCCTTCTGAACAAGTGTTAGTGTTTTCTGCACAAAAGCGATTCTGCGAAGCAATGTGAACACTTCTGCTTCCCAGGCACAGAGAAGGTGCTATCAGGGAATTCTCTGCCTGCCTTTCCCCAGTGCTCTGCAAGCTCTCCAGGACAACATAAAATCTGGGGCTCTGTGCTTTCTTTCGTTCTGAGCAAGTGTTACTGTTTTCTGCACAAAAGCGATTCTGCGAAGCAATGTGAACAGGCACAGAGAAGGTGCTAGCAGGGAATTCTCTGCCTGCCTTTCCCCAGTGCTCTGCAAGCTCTCCAGGACAACATAAAATCTGGGGCTCTGTGCTTTCTTTCGTTCTGAACAAGTGTTACTGTTTTCTGCACAAAAGCGATTCTGCGAAACAATGTGAACAGGCACAGAGAAGGTGCTATCAGGGAATTCTCTGCCTGCCTTTCCCCAGTGCTCTGCAAGCTCTCCAGGACAACATAGAATCTGGGGCTCTGTGCTTTCTTTCGTTCTGAACAAGTGTTACTGTTTTCTGCACAAAAGCAATTCTGCGAAGCAATGTGAACAGGCACAGAGAAGGTGCTAGCAGGGAATTCTCTGCCTGCCTTTCCCCAGTGCTCTGCAAGCTCTCCAGGACAACATAGAATCTGGGGCTCTGTGCTTTCTTTCCTTCTGAACAAGTGTTAGTGTTTTCTGCACAAAAGCGATTCTGCGAAGCAATGTGAACACTTCTGCTTCCCAGGCACAGAGAAGGTGCTATCAGGGAATTCTCTGCCTGCCTTTCCCCAGTGCTCTGCAAGCTCTCCAGGACAACAGCAAATCTGGGGCTCTGTGCTTTCTTTCGTTCTGAGCAAGTGTTACTGTTTTCTGCACAAAAGCGATTCTGCGAAGCAATGTGAACAGGCACAGAGAAGGTGCTAGCAGGGAATTCTCTGCCTGCCTTTCCCCAGTGCTCTGCAAGCTCTCCAGGACAACATAAAATCTGGGGCTCTGTGCTTTCTTTCGTTCTGAACAAGTGTTACTGTTTTCTGCACAAAAGCGATTCTGCGAAGCAATGTGAACAGGCACAGAGAAGGTGCTATCAGGGAATTCTCTGCCTGCCTTTCCCCAGTGCTCTGCAAGCTCTCCAGGACAACATAGAATCTGGGGCTCTGTGCTTTCTTTCGTTCTGAACAACTGTTACTGTTTTCTTCACAAAAGCGATTCTTGCGAAGCAATGTGAACACTTCTGCTTCCCAGGCACAGAGAAGGTGCTAGCAGGGAATTCTCTGCCTGCCTTTCCCCAGTGCTCTGCAAGCTCTCCAGGACAACAGCAAATCTGGGGCTCTGTGCTTTCTTTCATTCTGAACAAGTGTTACTGTTTTCTGCACAAAAGCGATTCTGCGAAGCAATGTGAAGAGGCACAGAGAAGGTGCTAGCAGGGAATTCTCTGCCTGCCTTTCCCCAGTGCTCTGCAAGCTCTCCAGGACAACATAGAATCTGGGGCTCTGTGCTTTCTTTCCTTCTGAACAAGTGTTACTGTTTTCTGCACAAAAGCGATTCTGCGAATCAATGTGAACACTTCTGCTTCCCAGGCACAGAGAAGGTGCTAGCAGGGAATTCTCTGCCTGCCTTTCCCCAGTGCTCTGCAAGCTCTCCAGGACAACAGCAAATCTGGGGCTCTGTGCTTTCTTTCGTTCTGAACAAGTGTTACTGTTTTCTGCACAAAAGCGATTCTGCGAAGCATTGTGAACAGGCACAGAGAAGGTGCTATCAGGGAATTCTCTGCCTGCCTTTCCCCAGTGCTCTGCAAGCTCTCCAGGACAACATAGAATCTGGGGCTCTGTGCTTTCTTTCCTTCTGAACAAGTGTTAGTGTTTTCTGCACAAAAGCGATTCTGCGAAGCAATGTGAACACTTCTGCTTCCCAGGCACAGAGAAGGTGCTAGCAGGGAATTCTCTGCCTGCCTTTCCCCAGTGCTCCGCAAGCTCTCCAGGACAACATAGAATCTGGGGCTCTGTGCTTTCTTTCGTTCTGAACAAGTGTTACTGTTTTCTGCACAAAAGCGATTCTGCGAAGCAATGTGAACACTTCTGCTTCCCAGGCACAGAGAAGGTGCTAGCAAGGAATTCTCTGCCTGCCTTTCCCCAGTGCTCTGCAAGCTCTCCAGGACAACAGCAAATCTGGGGCTCTGTGCTTTCTTTCGTTCTGAACAAGTGTTACTGTTTTCTGCACAAAAGCGATTCTGCGAAGCAATGTGAACAGGCACAGAGAAGGTGCTATCAGGGAATTCTCTGCCTGCCTTTCCCCAGTGCTCTGCAAGCTCTCCAGGACAACAGCAAATCTGGGGCTCTGTGCTTTCTTTCGTTCTGAACAAGTGTTACTGTTTTCTGCACAAAAGCGATTCTTGCGAAGCAATGTGAACACTTCTGCTTCCCAGGCACAGAGAAGGTGCTAGCAGGGAATTCTCTGCCTGCCTTTCCCCAGTGCTCTGCAAGCTCTCCAGGACAACATAGAATCTGGGGCTCTGTGCTTTCTTTCGTTCTGAACAAGTGTTACTGTTTTCTGCACAAAAGCGATTCTGCGAAGCAATGTGAACAGGCACAGAGAAGGTGCTAGCAGGGAATTCTCTGCCTGCCTTTCCCCAGTGCTCTGCAAGCTCTCCAGGACAACATAAAATCTGGGGCTCTGTGCTTTCTTTCCTTCTGAACAAGTGTTACTGTTTTCTGCACAAAAGCGATTCTTGCGAAGCAATGTGAACAGGCACAGAGAAGGTGCTAGCAAGGAATTCTCTGCCTGCCTTTCCCCAGTGCTCTGCAAGCTCTCCAGGACAACATAGAATCTGGGGCTCTGTGCTTTCTTTCCTTCTGAACAAGTGTTAGTGTTTTCTGCACAAAAGCGATTCTGCGAAGCAATGTGAACACTTCTGCTTCCCAGGCACAGAGAAGGTGCTATCAGGGAATTCTCTGCCTGCCTTTCCCCAGTGCTCTGCAAGCTCTCCAGGACAACAGCAAATCTGGGGCTCTGTGCTTTCTTTCGTTCTGAGCAAGTGTTACTGTTTTCTGCACAAAAGCGATTCTGCGAAGCAATGTGAACAGGCACAGAGAAGGTGCTAGCAGGGAATTCTCTGCCTGCCTTTCCCCAGTGCTCTGCAAGCTCTCCAGGACAACATAAAATCTGGGGCTCTGTGCTTTCTTTCGTTCTGAACAAGTGTTACTGTTTTCTGCACAAAAGCGATTCTGCGAAGCAATGTGAACAGGCACAGAGAAGGTGCTATCAGGGAATTCTCTGCCTGCCTTTCCCCAGTGCTCTGCAAGCTCTCCAGGACAACATAGAATCTGGGGCTCTGTGCTTTCTTTCGTTCTGAACAACTGTTACTGTTTTCTGCACAAAAGCGATTCTTGCGAAGCAATGTGAACACTTCTGCTTCCCAGGCACAGAGAAGGTGCTAGCAGGGAATTCTCTGCCTGCCTTTCCCCAGTGCTCTGCAAGCTCTCCAGGACAACATAGAATCTGGGGCTCTGTGCTTTCTTTCGTTCTGAACAAGTGTTAGTGTTTTCTGCACAAAAGCGATTCTGCGAAGCAATGTGAACACTTCTGCTTCCCAGGCACAGAGAAGGTGCTAGCAGGGAATTCTCTGCCTGCCTTTCCCCAGTGCTCTGCAAGCTCTCCAGGACAACAGCAAATCTGGGGCTCTGTGCTTTCTTTCGTTCTGAACAAGTGTTACTGTTTTCTGCACAAAAGTGATTCTTGCGAAGCAATGTGAACACTTCTGCTTCCCAGGCACAGAGAAGGTGCTATCAGGGAATTCTCTGCCTGCCTTTCCCCAGTGCTCTGCAAGCTCTCCAGGACAACATAGAATCTGGGGCTCTGTGCTTTCTTTCGTTCTGAACAAGTGTTACTGTTTTCTGCACAAAAGCGATTCTGCGAAGCAATGTGAACAGGCACAGAGAAGGTGCTATCAGGGAATTCTCTGCCTGCCTTTCCCCAGTGCTCTGCAAGCTCTCCAGGACAACATAGAATCTGGGGCTCTGTGCTTTCTTTCGTTCTGAACAACTGTTACTGTTTTCTGCACAAAAGCGATTCTTGCGAAGCAATGTGAACACTTCTGCTTCCCAGGCACAGAGAAGGTGCTAGCAGGGAATTCTCTGCCTGCCTTTCCCCAGTGCTCTGCAAGCTCTCCAGGACAACAGCAAATCTGGGGCTCTGTGCTTTCTTTCATTCTGAACAAGTGTTACTGTTTTCTGCACAAAAGCGATTCTGCGAAGCAATGTGAAGAGGCACAGAGAAGGTGCTAGCAGGGAATTCTCTGCCTGCCTTTCCCCAGTGCTCTGCAAGCTCTCCAGGACAACATAGAATCTGGGGCTCTGTGCTTTCTTTCCTTCTGAACAAGTGTTACTGTTTTCTGCACAAAAGCGATTCTGCGAATCAATGTGAACACTTCTGCTTCCCAGGCACAGAGAAGGTGCTAGCAGGGAATTCTCTGCCTGCCTTTCCCCAGTGCTCTGCAAGCTCTCCAGGACAACAGCAAATCTGGGGCTCTGTGCTTTCTTTCGTTCTGAACAAGTGTTACTGTTTTCTGCACAAAAGCGATTCTGCGAAGCATTGTGAACAGGCACAGAGAAGGTGCTATCAGGGAATTCTCTGCCTGCCTTTCCCCAGTGCTCTGCAAGCTCTCCAGGACAACATAGAATCTGGGGCTCTGTGCTTTCTTTCCTTCTGAACAAGTGTTAGTGTTTTCTGCACAAAAGCGATTCTGCGAAGCAATGTGAACACTTCTGCTTCCCAGGCACAGAGAAGGTGCTAGCAGGGAATTCTCTGCCTGCCTTTCCCCAGTGCTCTGCAAGCTCTCCAGGACAACATAGAATCTGGGGCTCTGTGCTTTCTTTCGTTCTGAACAAGTGTTACTGTTTTCTGCACAAAAGCGATTCTGCGAAGCAATGTGAACACTTCTGCTTCCCAGGCACAGAGAAGGTGCTAGCAAGGAATTCTCTGCCTGCCTTTCCCCAGTGCTCTGCAAGCTCTCCAGGACAACAGCAAATCTGGGGCTCTGTGCTTTCTTTCGTTCTGAACAAGTGTTACTGTTTTCTGCACAAAAGCGATTCTGCGAAGCAATGTGAACAGGCACAGAGAAGGTGCTATCAGGGAATTCTCTGCCTGCCTTTCCCCAGTGCTCTGCAAGCTCTCCAGGACAACAGCAAATCTGGGGCTCTGTGCTTTCTTTCGTTCTGAACAAGTGTTACTGTTTTCTGCACAAAAGCGATTCTTGCGAAGCAATGTGAACACTTCTGCTTCCCAGGCACAGAGAAGGTGCTAGCAGGGAATTCTCTGCCTGCCTTTCCCCAGTGCTCTGCAAGCTCTCCAGGACAACATAGAATCTGGGGCTCTGTGCTTTCTTTCGTTCTGAACAAGTGTTACTGTTTTCTGCACAAAAGCGATTCTGCGAAGCAATGTGAACAGGCACAGAGAAGGTGCTAGCAGGGAATTCTCTGCCTGCCTTTCCCCAGTGCTCTGCAAGCTCTCCAGGACAACATAAAATCTGGGGCTCTGTGCTTTCTTTCCTTCTGAACAAGTGTTACTGTTTTCTGCACAAAAGCGATTCTTGCGAAGCAATGTGAACAGGCACAGAGAAGGTGCTAGCAAGGAATTCTCTGCCTGCCTTTCCCCAGTGCTCTGCAAGCTCTCCAGGACAACATAGAATCTGGGGCTCTGTGCTTTCTTTCCTTCTGAACAAGTGTTAGTGTTTTCTGCACAAAAGCGATTCTGCGAAGCAATGTGAACACTTCTGCTTCCCAGGCACAGAGAAGGTGCTATCAGGGAATTCTCTGCCTGCCTTTCCCCAGTGCTCTGCAAGCTCTCCAGGACAACATAAAATCTGGGGCTCTGTGCTTTCTTTCGTTCTGAGCAAGTGTTACTGTTTTCTGCACAAAAGCGATTCTGCGAAGCAATGTGAACAGGCACAGAGAAGGTGCTAGCAGGGAATTCTCTGCCTGCCTTTCCCCAGTGCTCTGCAAGCTCTCCAGGACAACATAAAATCTGGGGCTCTGTGCTTTCTTTCGTTCTGAACAAGTGTTACTGTTTTCTGCACAAAAGCGATTCTGCGAAACAATGTGAACAGGCACAGAGAAGGTGCTATCAGGGAATTCTCTGCCTGCCTTTCCCCAGTGCTCTGCAAGCTCTCCAGGACAACATAGAATCTGGGGCTCTGTGCTTTCTTTCGTTCTGAACAAGTGTTACTGTTTTCTGCACAAAAGCGATTCTTGCGAAGCAATGTGAACACTTCTGCTTCCCAGGCACAGAGAAGGTGCTAGCAGGGAATTCTCTGCCTGCCTTTCCCCAGTGCTCTGCAAGCTCTCCAGGACAACATAGAATCTGGGGCTCTGTGCTTTCTTTCGTTCTGAACAAGTGTTAGTGTTTTCTGCACAAAAGCGATTCTGCGAAGCAATGTGAACACTTCTGCTTCCCAGGCACAGAGAAGGTGCTAGCAGGGAATTCTCTGCCTGCCTTTCCCCAGTGCTCTGCAAGCTCTCCAGGACAACAGCAAATCTGGGGCTCTGTGCTTTCTTTCGTTCTGAACAAGTGTTACTGTTTTCTGCACAAAAGTGATTCTTGCGAAGCAATGTGAACACTTCTGCTTCCCAGGCACAGAGAAGGTGCTATCAGGGAATTCTCTGCCTGCCTTTCCCCAGTGCTCTGCAAGCTCTCCAGGACAACATAGAATCTGGGGCTCTGTGCTTTCTTTCGTTCTGAACAAGTGTTACTGTTTTCTGCACAAAAGCGATTCTGCGAAGCAATGTGAACAGGCACGAAGAAGGTCCTAGCAGGGAATTCTCTGCCTGCCTTTCCCCAGTGCTCTGCAAGCTCTCCAGGACAACATAGAATCTGGGGCTCTGTGCTTTCTTTCGTTCTGAACAAGTGTTACTGTTTTCTGCACAAAAGCGATTCTGCGAAGCAATGTGAACACTTCTGCTTCCCAGGCACAGAGAAGGTGCTAGCAGGGAATTCTCTGCCTGCCTTTCCCCAGTGCTCTGCAAGCTCTCCAGGACAACATAGAATCTGGGGCTCTGTGCTTTCTTTCGTTCTGAACAAGTGTTACTGTTTTCTGCACAAAAGCGATTCTGCGAAGCAATGTGAACAGGCACAGAGAAGGTGCTATCAGGGAATACTCTGCCTGCCTTTCCCCAGTGCTCTGCAAGCTCTCCAGGACAACATAGAATCTGGGGCTCTGTGCTTTCTTTCCTTCTGAACAAGTGTTACTGTTTTCTGCACAAAAGCGATTCTGCGAAGCAATGTGAACACTTCTGCTTCCCAGGCACAGAGAAGGTGCTAGCAAGGAATTCTCTGCCTGCCTTTCCCCAGTGCTCTGCAAGCTCTCCAGGACAACAGCAAATCTGGGACTCTGTGCTTTCTTTCGTTCTGAACAAGTGTTACTGTTTTCTGCACAAAAGCAATTCTGCGAAGCAATGTGAACAGGCACAGAGAAGGTGCTAGCAGGGAATTCTCTGCCTGCCTTTCCCCAGTGCTCTGCAAGCTCTCCAGGACAACATAGAATCTGGGGCTCTGTGCTTTCTTTCCTTCTGAACAAGTGTTAGTGTTTTCTGCACAAAAGCGATTCTGCGAAGCAATGTGAACACTTCTGCTTCCCAGGCACAGAGAAGGTGCTATCAGGGAATTCTCTGCCTGCCTTTCCCCAGTGCTCTGCAAGCTCTCCAGGACAACATAAAATCTGGGGCTCTGTGCTTTCTTTCGTTCTGAGCAAGTGTTACTGTTTTCTGCACAAAAGCGATTCTGCGAAGCAATGTGAACAGGCACAGAGAAGGTGCTAGCAGGGAATTCTCTGCCTGCCTTTCCCCAGTGCTCTGCAAGCTCTCCAGGACAACATAAAATCTGGGGCTCTGTGCTTTCTTTCGTTCTGAACAAGTGTTACTGTTTTCTGCACAAAAGCGATTCTGCGAAGCAATGTGAACAGGCACAGAGAAGGTGCTATCAGGGAATTCTCTGCCTGCCTTTCCCCAGTGCTCTGCAAGCTCTCCAGGACAACATAGAATCTGGGGCTCTGTGCTTTCTTTCATTCTGAACAAGTGTTACTGTTTTCTGCACAAAAGCGATTCTGCGAAGCAATGTGAACAGGCACAGAGAAGGTGCTAGCAGGGAATTCTCTGCCTGCCTTTCCCCAGTGCTCTGCAAGCTCTCCAGGACAACAGCAAATCTGGGGCTCTGTGCTTTCTTTCATTCTGAACAAGTGTTACTGTTTTCTGCACAAAAGCGATTCTGCGAAGCAATGTGAACAGGCACAGAGAAGGTGCTATCAGGGAATTCTCTGCCTGCCTTTCCCCAGTGCTCTGCAAGCTCTCCAGGACAACATAAAATCTGGGGCTCTGTGCTTTCTTTCCTTCTGAACAAGTGTTAGTGTTTTCTGCACAAAAGCGATTCTGCGAAGCAATGTGAACACTTCTGCTTCCCAGGCACAGAGAAGGTGCTAGCAGGGAATTCTCTGCCTGCCTTTCCCCAGTGCTCTGCAAGCTCTCCAGGACAACATAGAATCTGGGGCTCTGTGCTTTCTTTCGTTCTGAACAAGTGTTACTGTTTTCTGCACAAAAGCGATTCTGCGAAGCAATGTGAACAGGCACAGAGAAGGTGCTATCAGGGAATACTCTGCCTGCCTTTCCCCAGTGCTCTGCAAGCTCTCCAGGACAACATAGAATCTGGGGCTCTGTGCTTTCTTTCCTTCTGAACAAGTGTTACTGTTTTCTGCACAAAAGCGATTCTGCGAAGCAATGTGAACACTTCTGCTTCCCAGGCACAGAGAAGGTGCTAGCAAGGAATTCTCTGCCTGCCTTTCCCCAGTGCTCTGCAAGCTCTCCAGGACAACAGCAAATCTGGGGCTCTGTGCTTTCTTTCGTTCTGAACAAGTGTTACTGTTTTCTGCACAAAAGCAATTCTGCGAAGCAATGTGAACAGGCACAGAGAAGGTGCTAGCAGGGAATTCTCTGCCTGCCTTTCCCCAGTGCTCTGCAAGCTCTCCAGGACAACATAGAATCTGGGGCTCTGTGCTTTCTTTCGTTCTGAACAAGTGTTACTGTTTTCTGCACAAAAGCGATTCTGCGAAGCAATGTGAACACTTCTGCTTCCCAGGCACAGAGAAGGTGCTAGCAGGGAATTCTCTGCCTGCCTTTCCCCAGTGCTCTGCAAGCTCTCCAGGACAACATAGAATCTGGGGCTCTGTGCTTTCTTTCGTTCTGAACAAGTGTTACTGTTTTCTGCACAAAAGCGATTCTGCGAAGCAATGTGAACAGGCACAGAGAAGGTGCTATCAGGGAATACTCTGCCTGCCTTTCCCCAGTGCTCTGCAAGCTCTCCAGGACAACATAGAATCTGGGGCTCTGTGCTTTCTTTCCTTCTGAACAAGTGTTACTGTTTTCTGCACAAAAGCGATTCTGCGAAGCAATGTGAACACTTCTGCTTCCCAGGCACAGAGAAGGTGCTAGCAAGGAATTCTCTGCCTGCCTTTCCCCAGTGCTCTGCAAGCTCTCCAGGACAACAGCAAATCTGGGACTCTGTGCTTTCTTTCGTTCTGAACAAGTGTTACTGTTTTCTGCACAAAAGCAATTCTGCGAAGCAATGTGAACAGGCACAGAGAAGGTGCTAGCAGGGAATTCTCTGCCTGCCTTTCCCCAGTGCTCTGCAAGCTCTCCAGGACAACATAGAATCTGGGGCTCTGTGCTTTCTTTCCTTCTGAACAAGTGTTAGTGTTTTCTGCACAAAAGCGATTCTGCGAAGCAATGTGAACACTTCTGCTTCCCAGGCACAGAGAAGGTGCTATCAGGGAATTCTCTGCCTGCCTTTCCCCAGTGCTCTGCAAGCTCTCCAGGACAACATAAAATCTGGGGCTCTGTGCTTTCTTTCGTTCTGAGCAAGTGTTACTGTTTTCTGCACAAAAGCGATTCTGCGAAGCAATGTGAACAGGCACAGAGAAGGTGCTAGCAGGGAATTCTCTGCCTGCCTTTCCCCAGTGCTCTGCAAGCTCTCCAGGACAACATAAAATCTGGGGCTCTGTGCTTTCTTTCGTTCTGAACAAGTGTTACTGTTTTCTGCACAAAAGCGATTCTGCGAAGCAATGTGAACAGGCACAGAGAAGGTGCTATCAGGGAATTCTCTGCCTGCCTTTCCCCAGTGCTCTGCAAGCTCTCCAGGACAACATAGAATCTGGGGCTCTGTGCTTTCTTTCATTCTGAACAAGTGTTACTGTTTTCTGCACAAAAGCGATTCTGCGAAGCAATGTGAACAGGCACAGAGAAGGTGCTAGCAGGGAATTCTCTGCCTGCCTTTCCCCAGTGCTCTGCAAGCTCTCCAGGACAACAGCAAATCTGGGGCTCTGTGCTTTCTTTCGTTCTGAACAAGTGTTACTGTTTTCTGCACAAAAGCGATTCTGCGAAGCAATGTGAACAGGCACAGAGAAGGTGCTATCAGGGAATTCTCTGCCTGCCTTTCCCCAGTGCTCTGCAAGCTCTCCAGGACAACATAAAATCTGGGGCTCTGTGCTTTCTTTCCTTCTGAACAAGTGTTAGTGTTTTCTGCACAAAAGCGATTCTGCGAAGCAATGTGAACACTTCTGCTTCCCAGGCACAGAGAAGGTGCTAGCAGGGAATTCTCTGCCTGCCTTTCCCCAGTGCTCTGCAAGCTCTCCAGGACAACATAGAATCTGGGGCTCTGTGCTTTCTTTCGTTCTGAACAAGTGTTACTGTTTTCTGCACAAAAGCGATTCTGCGAAGCAATGTGAACAGGCACAGAGAAGGTGCTATCAGGGAATACTCTGCCTGCCTTTCCCCAGTGCTCTGCAAGCTCTCCAGGACAACATAGAATCTGGGGCTCTGTGCTTTCTTTCCTTCTGAACAAGTGTTACTGTTTTCTGCACAAAAGCGATTCTGCGAAGCAATGTGAACACTTCTGCTTCCCAGGCACAGAGAAGGTGCTAGCAAGGAATTCTCTGCCTGCCTTTCCCCAGTGCTCTGCAAGCTCTCCAGGACAACAGCAAATCTGGGGCTCTGTGCTTTCTTTCGTTCTGAACAAGTGTTACTGTTTTCTGCACAAAAGCAATTCTGCGAAGCAATGTGAACAGGCACAGAGAAGGTGCTAGCAGGGAATTCTCTGCCTGCCTTTCCCCAGTGCTCTGCAAGCTCTCCAGGACAACATAGAATCTGGGGCTCTGTGCTTTCTTTCCTTCTGAACAAGTGTTAGTGTTTTCTGCACAAAAGCGATTCTGCGAAGCAATGTGAACACTTCTGCTTCCCAGGCACAGAGAAGGTGCTATCAGGGAATTCTCTGCCTGCCTTTCCCCAGTGCTCTGCAAGCTCTCCAGGACAACATAAAATCTGGGGCTCTGTGCTTTCTTTCCTTCTGAGCAAGTGTTACTGTTTTCTGCACAAAAGCGATTCTGCGAAGCAATGTGAACAGGCACAGAGAAGGTGCTAGCAGGGAATTCTCTGCCTGCCTTTCCCCAGTGCTCTGCAAGCTCTCCAGGACAACATAAAATCTGGGGCTCTGTGCTTTCTTTCGTTCTGAACAAGTGTTACTGTTTTCTGCACAAAAGCGATTCTGCGAAGCAATGTGAACAGGCACAGAGAAGGTGCTATCAGGGAATTCTCTGCCTGCCTTTCCCCAGTGCTCTGCAAGCTCTCCAGGACAACATAGAATCTGGGGCTCTGTGCTTTCTTTCATTCTGAACAAGTGTTACTGTTTTCTGCACAAAAGCGATTCTGCGAAGCAATGTGAACAGGCACAGAGAAGGTGCTAGCAGGGAATTCTCTGCCTGCCTTTCCCCAGTGCTCTGCAAGCTCTCCAGGACAACAGCAAATCTGGGGCTCTGTGCTTTCTTTCATTCTGAACAAGTGTTACTGTTTTCTGCACAAAAGCGATTCTGCGAAGCAATGTGAACAGGCACAGAGAAGGTGCTATCAGGGAATTCTCTGCCTGCCTTTCCCCAGTGCTCTGCAAGCTCTCCAGGACAACATAAAATCTGGGGCTCTGTGCTTTCTTTCCTTCTGAACAAGTGTTAGTGTTTTCTGCACAAAAGCGATTCTGCGAAGCAATGTGAACACTTCTGCTTCCCAGGCACAGAGAAGGTGCTAGCAAGGAATTCTCTGCCTGCCTTTCCCCAGTGCTCTGCAAGCTCTCCAGGACAACATAGAATCTGGGGCTCTGTGCTTTCTTTCCTTCTGAACAAGTGTTACTGTTTTCTGCACAAAAGCGATTCTGCGAAGCAATGTGAACAGGCACAGAGAAGGTGCTAGCAGGGAATTCTCTGCCTGCCTTTCCCCAGTGCTCTGCAAGCTCTCCAGGACAACATAGAATCTGGGGCTCTGTGCTTTCTTTCCTTCTGAACAAGTGTTACTGTTTTCTGCACAAAAGCGATTCTGCGAATCAATGTGAACACTTCTGCTTCCCAGGCACAGAGAAGGTGCTAGCAGGGAATTCTCTGCCTGCCTTTCCCCAGTGCTCTGCAAGCTCTCCAGGACAACAGCAAATCTGGGCCTCTGTGCTTTCTTTCGTTCTGAACAAGTGTTACTGTTTTCTGCACAAAAGCGATTCTGCGAAGCAATGTGAACAGGCACAGAGAAGGTGCTATCAGGGAATTCTCTGCCTGCCTTTCCCCAGTGCTCTGCAAGCTCTCCAGGACAACAGCAAATCTGGGGCTCTGTGCTTTCTTTCCTTCTGAACAAGTGTTACTGTTTTCTGCACAAAAGCGATTCTTGCGAAGCAATGTGAACACTTCTGCTTCCCAGGCACAGAGAAGGTGCTAGCAGGGAATTCTCTGCCTGCCTTTCCCCAGTGCTCTGCAAGCTCTCCAGGACAACATAGAATCTGGGGCTCTGTGCTTTCTTTCGTTCTGAACAAGTGTTACTGTTTTCTGCACAAAAGCGATTCTGCGAAGCAATGTGAACAGGCACAGAGAAGGTGCTAGCAGGGAATTCTCTGCCTGCCTTTCCCCAGTGCTCTGCAAGCTCTCCAGGACAACATAAAATCTGGGGCTCTGTGCTTTCTTTCGTTCTGAACAAGTGTTACTGTTATCTGCACAAAAGCGATTCTTGCGAAGCAATGTGAACAGGCACAGAGAAGGTGCTAGCAAGGAATTCTCTGCCTGCCTTTCCCCAGTGCTCTGCAAGCTCTCCAGGACAACATAGAATCTGGGGCTCTGTGCTTTCTTTCCTTCTGAACAAGTGTTAGTGTTTTCTGCACAAAAGCGATTCTGCGAAGCAATGTGAACACTTCTGCTTCCCAGGCACAGAGAAGGTGCTATCAGGGAATTCTCTGCCTGCCTTTCCCCAGTGCTCTGCAAGCTCTCCAGGACAACATAAAATCTGGGGCTCTGTGCTTTCTTTCGTTCTGAGCAAGTGTTACTGTTTTCTGCACAAAAGCGATTCTGCGAAGCAATGTGAACAGGCACAGAGAAGGTGCTATCAGGGAATTCTCTGCCTGCCTTTCCCCAGTGCTCTGCAAGCTCTCCAGGACAACATAAAATCTGGGGCTCTGTGCTTTCTTTCGTTCTGAACAAGTGTTACTGTTTTCTGCACAAAAGCGATTCTGCGAAACAATGTGAACAGGCACAGAGAAGGTGCTATCAGGGAATTCTCTGCCTGCCTTTCCCCAGTGCTCTGCAAGCTCTCCAGGACAACATAGAATCTGGGGCTCTGTGCTTTCTTTCGTTCTGAACAAGTGTTAGTGTTTTCTGCACAAAAGCGATTCTGCGAAGCAATGTGAACACTTCTGCTTCCCAGGCACAGAGAAGGTGCTAGCAGGGAATTCTCTGCCTGCCTTTCCCCAGTGCTCTGCAAGCTCTCCAGGACAACAGCAAATCTGGGGCTCTGTGCTTTCTTTCGTTCTGAACAAGTGTTACTGTTTTCTGCACAAAAGTGATTCTTGCGAAGCAATGTGAACACTTCTGCTTCCCAGGCACAGAGAAGGTGCTATCAGGGAATTCTCTGCCTGCCTTTCCCCAGTGCTCTGCAAGCTCTCCAGGACAACATAGAATCTGGGGCTCTGTGCTTTCTTTCGTTCTGAACAAGTGTTACTGTTTTCTGCACAAAAGCGATTCTGCGAAGCAATGTGAACAGGCACGAAGAAGGTCCTAGTAGGGAATTCTCTGCCTGCCTTTCCCCAGTGCTCTGCAAGCTCTCCAGGACAACATAGAATCTGGGGCTCTGTGCTTTCTTTCGTTCTGAACAAGTGTTACTGTTTTCTGCACAAAAGCGATTCTGCGAAGCAATGTGAACACTTCTGCTTCCCAGGCACAGAGAAGGTGCTAGCAGGGAATTCTCTGCCTGCCTTTCCCCAGTGCTCTGCAAGCTCTCCAGGACAACATAGAATCTGGGGCTCTGTGCTTTCTTTCGTTCTGAACAAGTGTTACTGTTTTCTGCACAAAAGCGATTCTGCGAAGCAATGTGAACAGGCACAGAGAAGGTGCTATCAGGGAATACTCTGCCTGCCTTTCCCCAGTGCTCTGCAAGCTCTCCAGGACAACATAGAATCTGGGGCTCTGTGCTTTCTTTCCTTCTGAACAAGTGTTAGTGTTTTCTGCACAAAAGCGATTCTGCGAAGCAATGTGAACACTTCTGCTTCCCAGGCACAGAGAAGGTGCTATCAGGGAATTCTCTGCCTGCCTTTCCCCAGTGCTCTGCAAGCTCTCCAGGACAACATAGAATCTGGGGCTCTGTGCTTTCTTTCCTTCTGAACAAGTGTTAGTGTTTTCTGCACAAAAGCGATTCTGCGAAGCAATGTGAACACTTCTGCTTCCCAGGCACAGAGAAGGTGCTAGCAGGGAATTCTCTGCCTGCCTTTCCCCAGTGCTCTGCAAGCTCTCCAGGACAACATAGAATCTGGGGCTCTGTGCTTTCTTTCCTTCTGAACAAGTGTTACTGTTTTCTGCACAAAAGCGATTCTGCGAAGCAATGTGAACAGGCACAGAGAAGGTGCTAGCAGGGAATTCTCTGCCTGCCTTTCCCCAGTGCTCTGCAAGCTCTCCAGGACAACATAAAATCTGGGGCTCTGTGCTTTCTTTCCTTCTGAACAAGTGTTACTGTTTTCTGCACAAAAGCGATTCTGCGAAGCAATGTGAACACTTCTGCTTCCCAGGCACAGAGAAGGTGCTAGCAAGGAATTCTCTGCCTGCCTTTCCCCAGTGCTCTGCAAGCTCTCCAGGACAACAGCAAATCTGGGGCTCTGTGCTTTCTTTCCTTCTGAACAAGTGTTACTGTTTTCTGCACAAAAGCGATTCTGCGAAGCAATGTGAACAGGCACAGAGAAGGTGCTATCAGGGAATTCTCTGCCTGCCTTTCCCCAGTGCTCTGCAAGCTCTCCAGGACAACATAGAATCTGGGGCTCTGTGCTTTCTTTCCTTCTGAACAAGTGTTAGTGTTTTCTGCACAAAAGCGATTCTGCGAAGCAATGTGAACACTTCTGCTTCCCAGGCACAGAGAAGGTGCTATCAGGGAATTCTCTGCCTGCCTTTCCCGAGTGCTCTGCAAGCTCTCCAGGACAACATAAAATCTGGGGCTCTGTGCTTTCTTTCGTTCTGAGCAAGTGTTACTGTTTTCTGCACAAAAGCGATTCTGCGAAGCAATGTGAACAGGCACAGAGAAGGTGCTAGCAGGGAATTCTCTGCCTGCCTTTCCCCAGTGCTCTGCAAGCTCTCCAGGACAACATAAAATCTGGGGCTCTGTGCTTTCTTTCGTTCTGAACAAGTGTTACTGTTTTCTGCACAAAAGCGATTCTGCGAAGCAATGTGAACAGGCACAGAGAAGGTGCTATCAGGGAATTCTCTGCCTGCCTTTCCCCAGTGCTCTGCAAGCTCTCCAGGACAACATAGAATCTGGGGCTCTGTGCTTTCTTTCGTTCTGAACAAGTGTTACTGTTTTCTGCACAAAAGCGATTCTTGCGAAGCAATGTGAACACTTCTGCTTCCCAGGCACAGAGAAGGTGCTAGCAGGGAATTCTCTGCCTGCCTTTCCCCAGTGCTCTGCAAGCTCTCCAGGACAACAGCAAATCTGGGGCTCTGTGCTTTCTTTCGTTCTGAACAAGTGTTACTGTTTTCTGCACAAAAGCGATTCTGCGAAGCAATGTGAACAGGCACAGAGAAGGTGCTATCAGGGAATTCTCTGCCTGCCTTTCCCCAGTGCTCTGCAAGCTCTCCAGGACAACATAGAATCTGGGGCTATGTGCTTTCTTTCCTTCTGAACAAGTGTTAGTGTTTTCTGCACAAAAGCGATTCTGCGAAGCAATGTGAACACTTCTGCTTCCCAGGCACAGAGAAGGTGCTAGCAGGGAATTCTCTGCCTGCCTTTCCCCAGTGCTCTGCAAGCTCTCCAGGACAACATAGAATCTGGGGCTCTGTGCTTTCTTTCCTTCTGAACAAGTGTTAGTGTTTTCTGCACAAAAGCGATTCTGCGAAGCAATGTGAACAGGCACAGAGAAGGTGCTAGCAGGGAATTCTCTGCCTGCCTTTCCCCAGTGCTCTGCAAGCTCTCCAGGACAACATAGAATCTGGGGCTCTGTGCTTTCTTTCCTTCTGAACAAGTGTTACTGTTTTCTGCACAAAAGCGATTCTGCGAAGCAATGTGAACACTTCTGCTTCCCAGGCACAGAGAAGGTGCTAGCAGGGAATTCTCTGCCTGCCTTTCCCCAGTGCTCTGCAAGCTCTCCAGGACAACAGCAAATCTGGGGCTCTGTGCTTTCTTTCGTTCTGAACAAGTGTTACTGTTTTCTGCACAAAAGTGATTCTTGCGAAGCAATGTGAACACTTCTGCTTCCCAGGCACAGAGAAGGTGCTATCAGGGAATTCTCTGCCTGCCTTTCCCCAGTGCTCTGCAAGCTCTCCAGGACAACATAGAATCTGGGGCTCTGTGCTTTCTTTCGTTCTGAACAAGTGTTACTGTTTTCTGCACAAAAGCGATTCTGCGAAGCAATGTGAACAGGCACGAAGAAGGTCCTAGCAGGGAATTCTCTGCCTGCCTTTCCCCAGTGCTCTGCAAGCTCTCCAGGACAACATAGAATCTGGGGCTCTGTGCTTTCTTTCCTTCTGAACAAGTGTTACTGTTTTCTGCACAAAAGCGATTCTGCGAAGCAATGTGAACACTTCTGCTTCCCAGGCACAGTGAAGGTGCTAGCAAGGAATTCTCTGCCTGCCTTTCCCCAGTGCTCTGCAAGCTCTCCAGGACAACATAGAATCTGGGGCTCTGTGCTTTCTTTCGTTCTGAACAAGTGTTAATGTTTTCTGCACAAAAGCGATTCTGCGAAGCAATGTGAACACTTCTGCTTCCCAGGCACAGAGAAGGTGCTAGCAGGGAATTCTCTGCCTGCCTTTCCCCAGTGCTCTGCAAGCTCTCCAGGACAACATAGAATCTGGGGCTCTGTGCTTTCTTTCGTTCTGAACAAGTGTTACTGTTTTCTGCACAAAAGCGATTCTGCGAAGCAATGTGAACAGGCACAGAGAAGGTGCTATCAGGGAATACTCTGCCTGCCTTTCCCCAGTGCTCTGCAAGCTCTCCAGGACAACATAGAATCTGGGGCTCTGTGCTTTCTTTCCTTCTGAACAAGTGTTAGTGTTTTCTGCACAAAAGCGATTCTGCGAAGCAATGTGAACACTTCTGCTTCCCAGGCACAGAGAAGGTGCTATCAGGGAATTCTCTGCCTGCCTTTCCCCAGTGCTCTGCAAGCTCTCCAGGACAACATAGAATCTGGGGCTCTGTGCTTTCTTTCGTTCTGAACAAGTGTTACTGTTTTCTGCACAAAAGCGATTCTGCGAAGCAATGTGAACACTTCTGCTTCCCAGGCACAGAGAAGGTGCTAGCAAGGAATTCTCTGCCTGCCTTTCCCCAGTGCTCTGCAAGCTCTCCAGGACAACATAGAATCTGGGGCTCTGTGCTTTCTTTCCTTCTGAACAAGTGTTAGTGTTTTCTGCACAAAAGCGATTCTGCGAAGCAATGTGAACAGGCACAGAGAAGGTGCTAGCAGGGAATTCTCTGCCTGCCTTTCCCCAGTGCTCTGCAAGCTCTCCAGGACAACATAGAATCTGGGGCTCTGTGCTTTCTTTCGTTCTGAACAAGTGTTACTGTTTTCTGCACAAAAGCGATTCTTGCGAAGCAATGTGAACACTTCTGCTTCCCAGGCACAGAGAAGGTGCTAGCAAGGACTTCTCTGCCTGCCTTTCCCCAGTGCTCTGCAAGCTCTCCAGGACAACATAGAATCTGGGGCTCTGTGCTTTCTTTCGTTCTGAACAGGTGTTAGTGTTTTCTGCACAAAAGCGATTCTGCGAAGCAATGTGAACACTTCTGCTTCCCAGGCACAGAGAAGGTGCTAGCAGGGAATTCTCTGCCTGCCTTTCCCCAGTGCTCTGCAAGCTCTCCAGGGCAACATAAAATCTGGGGCTCTGTGCTTTCTTTCGTTCTGAGCAAGTGTTACTGTTTTCTGCACAAAAGCGATTCTGCGAAGCAATGTGAACAGGCACAGAGAAGGTGCTAGCAGGGAATTCTCTGCCTGACTTTCCCCAGTGCTCTGCAAGCTCTCCAGGACAACATAAAATCTGGGGCTCTGTGCTTTCTTTCGTTCTGAACAAGTGTTACTGTTTTCTGCACAAAAGCGATTCTGCGAAACAATGTGAACAGGCACAGAGAAGGTGCTATCAGGGAATTCTCTGCCTGCCTTTCCCCAGTGCTCTGCAAGCTCTCCAGGACAACAGCAAATCTGGGGCTCTGTGCTTTCTTTCGTTCTGAACAAGTGTTACTGTTTTCTGCACAAAAGCGATTCTGCGAAGCAATGTGAACAGGCACAGAGAAGGTGCTATCAGGGAATTCTCTGCCTGCCTTTCCCCAGTGCTCTGCAAGCTCTCGAGGACAACATAGAATCTGGGGCTCTGTGCTTTCTTTCCTTCTGAACAAGTGTTAGTGTTTTCTGCACAAAAGCGATTCTGCGAAGCAATGTGAACACTTCTGCTTCCCAGGCACAGAGAAGGTGCTAGCAGGGAATTCTCTGCCTGCCTTTCCCCAGTGCTCTGCAAGCTCTCCAGGACAACAGCAAATCTGGGGCTCTGTGCTTTCTTTCGTTCTGAACAAGTGTTACTGTTTTCTGCACAAAAGCGATTCTGCGAAGCAATGTGAACAGGCACAGAGAAGGTGCTAGCAGGGAATTCTCTGCCTGCCTTTCCCCAGTGCTCTGCAAGCTCTCCAGGACAACAGCAAATCTGGGGCTCTGTGCTTTCTTTCGTTCTGAACAAGTGTTACTGTTTTCTGCACAAAAGCGATTCTGCGAAGCAATGTGAACAGGCACAGAGAAGGTGCTAGCAGGGAATTCTCTGCCTGCCTTTCCCCAGTGCTCTGCAAGCTCTCCAGGACAACATAGAATCTGGGGCTCTGTGCTTTCTTTCCTTCTGAACAAGTGTTACTGTTTTCTGCACAAAAGCGATTCTGCGAAGCAATGTGAACACTTCTGCTTCCCAGGCACAGAGAAGGTGCTAGCAGGGAATTCTCTGCCTGCCTTTCCCCAGTGCTCTGCAAGCTCTCCAGGACAACAGCAAATCTGGGGCTCTGTGCTTTCTTTCGTTCTGAACAAGTGTTACTGTTTTCTGCACAAAAGTGATTCTTGCGAAGCAATGTGAACACTTCTGCTTCCCAGGCACAGAGAAGGTGCTATCAGGGAATTCTCTGCCTGCCTTTCCCCAGTGCTCTGCAAGCTCTCCAGGACAACATAGAATCTGGGGCTCTGTGCTTTCTTTCGTTCTGAACAAGTGTTACTGTTTTCTGCACAAAAGCGATTCTGCGAAGCAATGTGAACAGGCACGAAGAAGGTCCTAGCAGGGAATTCTCTGCCTGCCTTTCCCCAGTGCTCTGCAAGCTCTCCAGGACAACATAGAATCTGGGGCTCTGTGCTTTCTTTCCTTCTGAACAAGTGTTACTGTTTTCTGCACAAAAGCGATTCTGCGAAGCAATGTGAACACTTCTGCTTCCCAGGCACAGTGAAGGTGCTAGCAAGGAATTCTCTGCCTGCCTTTCCCCAGTGCTCTGCAAGCTCTCCAGGACAACATAGAATCTGGGGCTCTGTGCTTTCTTTCGTTCTGAACAAGTGTTAATGTTTTCTGCACAAAAGCGATTCTGCGAAGCAATGTGAACACTTCTGCTTCCCAGGCACAGAGAAGGTGCTAGCAGGGAATTCTCTGCCTGCCTTTCCCCAGTGCTCTGCAAGCTCTCCAGGACAACATAGAATCTGGGGCTCTGTGCTTTCTTTCGTTCTGAACAAGTGTTACTGTTTTCTGCACAAAAGCGATTCTGCGAAGCAATGTGAACAGGCACAGAGAAGGTGCTATCAGGGAATACTCTGCCTGCCTTTCCCCAGTGCTCTGCAAGCTCTCCAGGACAACATAGAATCTGGGGCTCTGTGCTTTCTTTCCTTCTGAACAAGTGTTAGTGTTTTCTGCACAAAAGCGATTCTGCGAAGCAATGTGAACACTTCTGCTTCCCAGGCACAGAGAAGGTGCTATCAGGGAATTCTCTGCCTGCCTTTCCCCAGTGCTCTGCAAGCTCTCCAGGACAACATAGAATCTGGGGCTCTGTGCTTTCTTTCGTTCTGAACAAGTGTTACTGTTTTCTGCACAAAAGCGATTCTGCGAAGCAATGTGAACACTTCTGCTTCCCAGGCACAGAGAAGGTGCTAGCAAGGAATTCTCTGCCTGCCTTTCCCCAGTGCTCTGCAAGCTCTCCAGGACAACATAGAATCTGGGGCTCTGTGCTTTCTTTCCTTCTGAACAAGTGTTAGTGTTTTCTGCACAAAAGCGATTCTGCGAAGCAATGTGAACAGGCACAGAGAAGGTGCTAGCAGGGAATTCTCTGCCTGCCTTTCCCCAGTGCTCTGCAAGCTCTCCAGGACAACATAGAATCTGGGGCTCTGTGCTTTCTTTCGTTCTGAACAAGTGTTACTGTTTTCTGCACAAAAGCGATTCTTGCGAAGCAATGTGAACACTTCTGCTTCCCAGGCACAGAGAAGGTGCTAGCAAGGACTTCTCTGCCTGCCTTTCCCCAGTGCTCTGCAAGCTCTCCAGGACAACATAGAATCTGGGGCTCTGTGCTTTCTTTCGTTCTGAACAGGTGTTAGTGTTTTCTGCACAAAAGCGATTCTGCGAAGCAATGTGAACACTTCTGCTTCCCAGGCACAGAGAAGGTGCTAGCAGGGAATTCTCTGCCTGCCTTTCCCCAGTGCTCTGCAAGCTCTCCAGGGCAACATAAAATCTGGGGCTCTGTGCTTTCTTTCGTTCTGAGCAAGTGTTACTGTTTTCTGCACAAAAGCGATTCTGCGAAGCAATGTGAACAGGCACAGAGAAGGTGCTAGCAGGGAATTCTCTGCCTGACTTTCCCCAGTGCTCTGCAAGCTCTCCAGGACAACATAAAATCTGGGGCTCTGTGCTTTCTTTCGTTCTGAACAAGTGTTACTGTTTTCTGCACAAAAGCGATTCTGCGAAACAATGTGAACAGGCACAGAGAAGGTGCTATCAGGGAATTCTCTGCCTGCCTTTCCCCAGTGCTCTGCAAGCTCTCCAGGACAACAGCAAATCTGGGGCTCTGTGCTTTCTTTCGTTCTGAACAAGTGTTACTGTTTTCTGCACAAAAGCGATTCTGCGAAGCAATGTGAACAGGCACAGAGAAGGTGCTATCAGGGAATTCTCTGCCTGCCTTTCCCCAGTGCTCTGCAAGCTCTCGAGGACAACATAGAATCTGGGGCTCTGTGCTTTCTTTCCTTCTGAACAAGTGTTAGTGTTTTCTGCACAAAAGCGATTCTGCGAAGCAATGTGAACACTTCTGCTTCCCAGGCACAGAGAAGGTGCTAGCAGGGAATTCTCTGCCTGCCTTTCCCCAGTGCTCTGCAAGCTCTCCAGGACAACAGCAAATCTGGGGCTCTGTGCTTTCTTTCGTTCTGAACAAGTGTTACTGTTTTCTGCACAAAAGCGATTCTGCGAAGCAATGTGAACAGGCACAGAGAAGGTGCTAGCAGGGAATTCTCTGCCTGCCTTTCCCCAGTGCTCTGCAAGCTCTCCAGGACAACAGCAAATCTGGGGCTCTGTGCTTTCTTTCGTTCTGAACAAGTGTTACTGTTTTCTGCACAAAAGCGATTCTGCGAAGCAATGTGAACAGGCACAGAGAAGGTGCTAGCAGGGAATTCTCTGCCTGCCTTTCCCCAGTGCTCTGCAAGCTCTCCAGTACAACATAGAATCTGGGGCTCTGTGCTTTCTTTCGTTCTGAACAAGTGTTACTGTTTTCTGCACAAAAGCGATTCTTGCGAAGCAATGTGAACACTTCTGCTTCCCAGGCACAGAGAAGGTGCTAACAGGGAATTCTCTGCCTGCCTTTCCCCAGTGCTCTGCAAGCTCTCCAGGACAACATAGAATCTGGGGCTCTGTGCTTTCTTTCGTTCTGAACAAGTGTTACTGTTTTCTGCACAAAAGCGATTCTGCGAAGCAATGTGAACAGGCACAGAGAAGGTGCTATCAGGGAATTCTCTGCCTGCCTTTCCCCAGTGCTCTGCAAGCTCTCCAGGACAACATAGAATCTGGGGCTCTGTGCTTTCTTTCGTTCTGAACAAGTGTTACTGTTTTCTGCACAAAAGCGATTCTGCGAAGCAATGTGAACAGGCACAGAGAAGGTGCTATCAGGGAATTCTCTGCCTGCCTTTCCCCAGTGCTCTGCAAGCTCTCCAGGACAACATAGAATCTGGGGCTCTGTGCTTTCTTTCGTTCTGAACAAGTGTTACTGTTTTCTGCACAAAAGCGATTCTTGCGAAGCAATGTGAACACTTCTGCTTCCCAGGCACAGAGAAGGTGCTAGCAGGGAATTCTCTGCCTGCCTTTCCCCAGTGCTCTGCAAGCTCTCCAGGACAACAGCAAATCTGGGGCTCTGTGCTTTCTTTCGTTCTGAACAAGTGTTACTGTTTTCTGCACAAAAGCGATTCTGCGAAGCAATGTGAACAGGCACAGAGAAGGTGCTATCAGGGAATTCTCTGCCTGCCTTTCCCCAGTGCTCTGCAAGCTCTCCAGGACAACATAGAATCTGGGGCTATGTGCTTTCTTTCCTTCTGAACAAGTGTTAGTGTTTTCTGCACAAAAGTGATTCTGCGAAGCAATGTGAACACTTCTGCTTCCCAGGCACAGAGAAGGTGCTAGCAGGGAATTCTCTGCCTGCCTTTCCCCAGTGCTCTGCAAGCTCTCCAGGACAACATAGAATCTGGGGCTCTGTGCTTTCTTTCCTTCTGAACAAGTGTTACTGTTTTCTGCACAAAAGCGATTCTGCGAAGCAATGTGAACAGGCACAGAGAAGGTGCTAGCAGGGAATTCTCTGCCTGCCTTTCCCCAGTGCTCTGCAAGCTCTCCAGGGCAACAGCAAATCTGGGGCTCTGTGCTTTCTTTCGTTCTGAACAAGTGTTACTGTTTTCTGCACAAAAGCGATTCTGCGAAGCAATGTGAACACTTCTGCTTCCCAGGCACAGAGAAGGTGCTAGCAGGGAATTCTCTGCCTGCCTTTCCCCAGTGCTCTGCAAGCTCTCCAGGACAACAGCAAATCTGGGGCTCTGTGCTTTCTTTCGTTCTGAACAAGTGTTACTGTTTTCTGCACAAAAGTGATTCTTGCGAAGCAATGTGAACACTTCTGCTTCCCAGGCACAGAGAAGGTGCTATCAGGGAATTCTCTGCCTGCCTTTCCCCAGTGCTCTGCAAGCTCTCCAGGACAACATAGAATCTGGGGCTCTGTGCTTTCTTTCGTTCTGAACAAGTGTTACTGTTTTCTGCACAAAAGCGATTCTGCGAAGCAATGTGAACAGGCACGAAGAAGGTGCTAGCAGGGAATTCTCTGCCTGCCTTTCCCCAGTGCTCTGCAAGCTCTCCAGGACAACATAGAATCTGGGGCTCTGTGCTTTCTTTCCTTCTGAACAAGTGTTACTGTTTTCTGCACAAAAGCGATTCTGCGAAGCAATGTGAACACTTCTGCTTCCCAGGCACAGTGAAGGTGCTAGCAAGGAATTCTCTGCTTGCCTTTCCCCAGTGCTCTGCAAGCTCTCCAGGACAACATAAAATCTGGGGCTCTGTGCTTTCTTTCGTTCTGAACAAGTGTTACTGTTTTCTGCACAAAAGCGATTCTGCGAAGCAATGTGAACACTTCTGCTTCCCAGGCACAGAGAAGGTGCTAGCAGGGAATTCTCTGCCTGCCTTTCCCCAGTGCTCTGCAAGCTCTCCAGGACAACATAGAATCTGGGGCTCTGTGCTTTCTTTCGTTCTGAACAAGTGTTACTGTTTTCTGCACAAAAGCGATTCTGCGAAGCAATGTGAACAGGCACAGAGAAGGTGCTATCAGGGAATACTCTGCCTGCCTTTCCCCAGTGCTCTGCAAGCTCTCCAGGACAACATAGAATCTGGGGCTCTGTGCTTTCTTTCCTTCTGAACAAGTGTTAGTGTTTTCTGCACAAAAGCGATTCTGCGAAGCAATGTGAACACTTCTGCTTCCCAGGCACAGAGAAGGTGCTATCAGGGAATTCTCTGCCTGCCTTTCCCCAGTGCTCTGCAAGCTCTCCAGGACAACATAGAATCTGGGGCTCTGTGCTTTCTTTCGTTCTGAACAAGTGTTACTGTTTTCTGCACAAAAGCGATTCTGCGAAGCAATGTGAACACTTCTGCTTCCCAGGCACAGAGAAGGTGCTAGCAAGGAATTCTCTGCCTGCCTTTCCCCAGTGCTCTGCAAGCTCTCCAGGACAACATAGAATCTGGGGCTCTGTGCTTTCTTTCCTTCTGAACAAGTGTTACTGTTTTCTGCACAAAAGCGATTCTGCGAAGCAATGTGAACAGGCACAGAGAAGGTGCTAGCAGGGAATTCTCTGCCTGCCTTTCCCCAGTGCTCTGCAAGCTCTCCAGGACAACATAGAATCTGGGGCTCTGTGCTTTCTTTCGTTCTGAACAAGTGTTACTGTTTTCTGCACAAAAGCGATTCTTGCGAAGCAATGTGAACACTTCTGCTTCCCAGGCACAGAGAAGGTGCTAGCAAGGAATTCTCTGCCTGCCTTTCCCCAGTGCTCTGCAAGCTCTCCAGGACAACATAGAATCTGGGGCTCTGTGCTTTCTTTCGTTCTGAACAAGTGTTACTGTTTTCTGCACAAAAGCGATTCTGCGAAGCAATGTGAACACTTCTGCTTCCCAGGCACAGAGAAGGTGCTAGCAGGGAATTCTCTGCCTGCCTTTCCCCAGTGCTCTGCAAGCTCTCCAGGGCAACATAAAATCTGGGGCTCTGTGCTTTCTTTCGTTCTGAGCAAGTGTTACTGTTTTCTGCACAAAAGCGATTCTGCGAAGCAATGTGAACAGGCACAGAGAAGGTGCTAGCAGGGAATTCTCTGCCTGACTTTCCCCAGTGCTCTGCAAGCTCTCCAGGACAACATAAAATCTGGGGCTCTGTGCTTTCTTTCGTTCTGAACAAGTGTTACTGTTTTCTGCACAAAAGCGATTCTGCGAAACAATGTGAACAGGCACAGAGAAGGTGCTATCAGGGAATTCTCTGCCTGCCTTTCCCCAGTGCTCTGCAAGCTCTCCAGGACAACAGCAAATCTGGGGCTCTGTGCTTTCTTTCGTTCTGAACAAGTGTTACTGTTTTCTGCACAAAAGCGATTCTGCGAAGCAATGTGAACAGGCACAGAGAAGGTGCTATCAGGGAATTCTCTGCCTGCCTTTCCCCAGTGCTCTGCAAGCTCTCCAGGACAACATAGAATCTGGGGCTCTGTGCTTTCTTTCCTTCTGAACAAGTGTTAGTGTTTTCTGCACAAAAGCGATTCTGCGAAGCAATGTGAACACTTCTGCTTCCCAGGCACAGAGAAGGTGCTAGCAGGGAATTCTCTGCCTGCCTTTCCCCAGTGCTCTGCAAGCTCTCCAGGACAACATAGAATCTGGGGCTCTGTGCTTTCTTTCGTTCTGAACAAGTGTTACTGTTTTCTGCACAAAAGCGATTCTGCGAAGCAATGTGAACAGGCACAGAGAAGGTGCTAGCAGGGAATTCTCTGCCTGCCTTTCCCCAGTGCTCTGCAAGCTCTCCAGGACAACATAGAATCTGGGGCTCTGTGCTTTCTTTCCTTCTGAACAAGTGTTACTGTTTTCTGCACAAAAGCGATTCTACGAAGCAATGTGAACAGGCACAGAGAAGGTGCTAGCAGGGAATTCTCTGCCTGCCTTTCCCCAGTGCTCTGCAAGCTCTCCAGGACAACATAGAATCTGGGGCTCTGTGCTTTCTTTCGTTCTGAACAAGTGTTACTGTTTTCTGCACAAAAGCGATTCTGCGAAGCAATGTGAACAGGCACAGAGAAGGTGCTATCAGGGAATACTCTGCCTGCCTTTCCCCAGTGCTCTGCAAGCTCTCCAGGACAACATAGAATCTGGGGCTCTGTGCTTTCTTTCCTTCTGAACAAGTGTTACTGTTTTCTGCACAAAAGCGATTCTGCGAAGCAATGTGAACACTTCTGCTTCCCAGGCACAGAGAAGGTGCTAGCAAGGAATTCTCTGCCTGCCTTTCCCCAGTGCTCTGCAAGCTCTCCAGGACAACAGCAAATCTGGGGCTCTGTGCTTTCTTTCGTTCTGAACAAGTGTTACTGTTTTCTGCACAAAAGCAATTCTGCGAAGCAATGTGAACAGGCACAGAGAAGGTGCTAGCAGGGAATTCTCTGCCTGCCTTTCCCCAGTGCTCTGCAAGCTCTCCAGGACAACATAGAATCTGGGGCTCTGTGCTTTCTTTCGTTCTGAACAAGTGTTACTGTTTTCTGCACAAAAGCGATTCTGCGAAGCAATGTGAACACTTCTGCTTCCCAGGCACAGAGAAGGTGCTAGCAGGGAATTCTCTGCCTGCCTTTCCCCAGTGCTCTGCAAGCTCTCCAGGACAACATAGAATCTGGGGCTCTGTGCTTTCTTTCGTTCTGAACAAGTGTTACTGTTTTCTGCACAAAAGCGATTCTGCGAAGCAATGTGAACAGGCACAGAGAAGGTGCTATCAGGGAATACTCTGCCTGCCTTTCCCCAGTGCTCTGCAAGCTCTCCAGGACAACATAGAATCTGGGGCTCTGTGCTTTCTTTCCTTCTGAACAAGTGTTACTGTTTTCTGCACAAAAGCGATTCTGCGAAGCAATGTGAACACTTCTGCTTCCCAGGCATAGAGAAGGTGCTAGCAAGGAATTCTCTGCCTGCCTTTCCCCAGTGCTCTGCAAGCTCTCCAGGACAACAGCAAATCTGGGGCTCTGTGCTTTCTTTCCTTCTGAACAAGTGTTAGTGTTTTCTGCACAAAAGCGATTCTGCGAAGCAATGTGAACACTTCTGCTTCCCAGGCACAGAGAAGGTGCTATCAGGGAATTCTCTGCCTGCCTTTCCCCAGTGCTCTGCAAGCTCTCCAGGACAACATAAAATCTGGGGCTCTGTGCTTTCTTTCGTTCTGAGCAAGTGTTACTGTTTTCTGCACAAAAGCGATTCTGCGAAGCAATGTGAACAGGCACAGAGAAGGTGCTAGCAGGGAATTCTCTGCCTGCCTTTCCCCAGTGCTCTGCAAGCTCTCCAGGACAACATAAAATCTGGGGCTCTGTGCTTTCTTTCGTTCTGAGCAAGTGTTACTGTTTTCTGCACAAAAGCGATTCTGCGAAGCAATGTGAACAGGCACAGAGAAGGTGCTATCAGGGAATTCTCTGCCTGCCTTTCCCCAGTGCTCTGCAAGCTCTCCAGGACAACATAGAATCTGGGGCTCTGTGCTTTCTTTCATTCTGAACAAGTGTTACTGTTTTCTGCACAAAAGCGATTCTGCGAAGCAATGTGAACAGGCACAGAGAAGGTGCTAGCAGGGAATTCTCTGCCTGCCTTTCCCCAGTGCTCTGCAAGCTCTCCAGGACAACAGCAAATCTGGGGCTCTGTGCTTTCTTTCATTCTGAACAAGTGTTACTGTTTTCTGCACAAAAGCGATTCTGCGAAGCAATGTGAACAGGCACAGAGAAGGTGCTATCAGGGAATTCTCTGCCTGCCTTTCCCCAGTGCTCTGCAAGCTCTCCAGGACAACATAGAATCTGGGGCTCTGTGCTTTCTTTCCTTCTGAACAAGTGTTAGTGTTTTCTGCACAAAAGCGATTCTGCGAAGCAATGTGAACACTTCTGCTTCCCAGGCACAGAGAAGGTGCTAGCAGGGAATTCTCTGCCTGCCTTTCCCCAGTGCTCTGCAAGCTCTCCAGGACAACATAGAATCTGGGGCTCTGTGCTTTCTTTCGTTCTGAACAAGTGTTACTGTTTTCTGCACAAAAGCGATTCTGCGAAGCAATGTGAACAGGCACAGAGAAGGTGCTATCAGGGAATACTCTGCCTGCCTTTCCCCAGTGCTCTGCAAGCTCTCCAGGACAACATAGAATCTGGGGCTCTGTGCTTTCTTTCCTTCTGAACAAGTGTTACTGTTTTCTGCACAAAAGCGATTCTGCGAAGCAATGTGAACACTTCTGCTTCCCAGGCACAGAGAAGGTGCTAGCAAGGAATTCTCTGCCTGCCTTTCCCCAGTGCTCTGCAAGCTCTCCAGGACAACAGCAAATCTGGGGCTCTGTGCTTTCTTTCGTTCTGAACAAGTGTTACTGTTTTCTGCACAAAAGCAATTCTGCGAAGCAATGTGAACAGGCACAGAGAAGGTGCTAGCAGGGAATTCTCTGCCTGCCTTTCCCCAGTGCTCTGCAAGCTCTCCAGGACAACATAGAATCTGGGGCTCTGTGCTTTCTTTCCTTCTGAACAAGTGTTACTGTTTTCTGCACAAAAGCGATTCTGCGAAGCAATGTGAACACTTCTGCTTCCCAGGCACAGAGAAGGTGCTATCAGGGAATTCTCTGCCTGCCTTTCCCCAGTGCTCTGCAAGCTCTCCAGGACAACATAAAATCTGGGGCTCTGTGCTTTCTTTCCTTCTGAGCAAGTGTTACTGTTTTCTGCACAAAAGCGATTCTGCGAAGCAATGTGAACAGGCACAGAGAAGGTGCTAGCAGGGAATTCTCTGCCTGCCTTTCCCCAGTGCTCTGCAAGCTCTCCAGGACAACATAAAATCTGGGGCTCTGTGCTTTCTTTCGTTCTGAACAAGTGTTACTGTTTTCTGCACAAAAGCGATTCTGCGAAGCAATGTGAACAGGCACAGAGAAGGTGCTATCAGGGAATTCTCTGCCTGCCTTTCCCCAGTGCTCTGCAAGCTCTCCAGGACAACATAGAATCTGGGGCTCTGTGCTTTCTTTCATTCTGAACAAGTGTTACTGTTTTCTGCACAAAAGCGATTCTGCGAAGCAATGTGAACAGGCACAGAGAAGGTGCTAGCAGGGAATTCTCTGCCTGCCTTTCCCCAGTGCTCTGCAAGCTCTCCAGGACAACAGCAAATCTGGGGCTCTGTGCTTTCTTTCATTCTGAACAAGTGTTACTGTTTTCTGCACAAAAGCGATTCTGCGAAGCAATGTGAACAGGCACAGAGAAGGTGCTATCAGGGAATTCTCTGCCTGCCTTTCCCCAGTGCTCTGCAAGCTCTCCAGGACAACATAAAATCTGGGGCTCTGTGCTTTCTTTCCTTCTGAACAAGTGTTAGTGTTTTCTGCACAAAAGCGATTCTGCGAAGCAATGTGAACACTTCTGCTTCCCAGGCACAGAGAAGGTGCTAGCAAGGAATTCTCTGCCTGCCTTTCCCCAGTGCTCTGCAAGCTCTCCAGGACAACATAGAATCTGGGGCTCTGTGCTTTCTTTCCTTCTGAACAAGTGTTACTGTTTTCTGCACAAAAGCGATTCTGCGAAGCAATGTGAACAGGCACAGAGAAGGTGCTAGCAGGGAATTCTCTGCCTGCCTTTCCCCAGTGCTCTGCAAGCTCTCCAGGACAACATAGAATCTGGGGCTCTGTGCTTTCTTTCCTTCTGAACAAGTGTTACTGTTTTCTGCACAAAAGCGATTCTGCGAATCAATGTGAACACTTCTGCTTCCCAGGCACAGAGAAGGTGTTAGCAGGGAATTCTCTGCCTGCCTTTCCCCAGTGCTCTGCAAGCTCTCCAGGACAACAGCAAATCTGGGCCTCTGTGCTTTCTTTCGTTCTGAACAAGTGTTACTGTTTTCTGCACAAAAGCGATTCTGCGAAGCAATGTGAACAGGCACAGAGAAGGTGCTATCAGGGAATTCTCTGCCTGCCTTTCCCCAGTGCTCTGCAAGCTCTCCAGGACAACAGCAAATCTGGGGCTCTGTGCTTTCTTTCCTTCTGAACAAGTGTTACTGTTTTCTGCACAAAAGCGATTCTTGCGAAGCAATGTGAACACTTCTGCTTCCCAGGCACAGAGAAGGTGCTAGCAGGGAATTCTCTGCCTGCCTTTCCCCAGTGCTCTGCAAGCTCTCCAGGACAACATAGAATCTGGGGCTCTGTGCTTTCTTTCGTTCTGAACAAGTGTTACTGTTTTCTGCACAAAAGCGATTCTGCGAAGCAATGTGAACAGGCACAGAGAAGGTGCTAGCAGGGAATTCTCTGCCTGCCTTTCCCCAGTGCTCTGCAAGCTCTCCAGGACAACATAAAATCTGGGGCTCTGTGCTTTCTTTCGTTCTGAACAAGTGTTACTGTTATCTGCACAAAAGCGATTCTTGCGAAGCAATGTGAACAGGCACAGAGAAGGTGCTAGCAAGGAATTCTCTGCCTGCCTTTCCCCAGTGCTCTGCAAGCTCTCCAGGACAACATAGAATCTGGGGCTCTGTGCTTTCTTTCCTTCTGAACAAGTGTTAGTGTTTTCTGCACAAAAGCGATTCTGCGAAGCAATGTGAACACTTCTGCTTCCCAGGCACAGAGAAGGTGCTATCAGGGAATTCTCTGCCTGCCTTTCCCCAGTGCTCTGCAAGCTCTCCAGGACAACATAAAATCTGGGGCTCTGTGCTTTCTTTCGTTCTGAGCAAGTGTTACTGTTTTCTGCACAAAAGCGATTCTGCGAAGCAATGTGAACAGGCACAGAGAAGGTGCTATCAGGGAATTCTCTGCCTGCCTTTCCCCAGTGCTCTGCAAGCTCTCCAGGACAACATAAAATCTGGGGCTCTGTGCTTTCTTTCGTTCTGAACAAGTGTTACTGTTTTCTGCACAAAAGCGATTCTGCGAAACAATGTGAACAGGCACAGAGAAGGTGCTATCAGGGAATTCTCTGCCTGCCTTTCCCCAGTGCTCTGCAAGCTCTCCAGGACAACATAGAATCTGGGGCTCTGTGCTTTCTTTCGTTCTGAACAAGTGTTAGTGTTTTCTGCACAAAAGCGATTCTGCGAAGCAATGTGAACACTTCTGCTTCCCAGGCACAGAGAAGGTGCTAGCAGGGAATTCTCTGCCTGCCTTTCCCCAGTGCTCTGCAAGCTCTCCAGGACAACAGCAAATCTGGGGCTCTGTGCTTTCTTTCGTTCTGAACAAGTGTTACTGTTTTCTGCACAAAAGTGATTCTTGCGAAGCAATGTGAACACTTCTGCTTCCCAGGCACAGAGAAGGTCCTAGCAGGGAATTCTCTGCCTGCCTTTCCCCAGTGCTCTGCAAGCTCTCCAGGACAACATAGAATCTGGGGCTCTGTGCTTTCTTTCGTTCTGAACAAGTGTTACTGTTTTCTGCACAAAAGCGATTCTGCGAAGCAATGTGAACACTTCTGCTTCCCAGGCACAGAGAAGGTGCTAGCAGGGAATTCTCTGCCTGCCTTTCCCCAGTGCTCTGCAAGCTCTCCAGGACAACATAGAATCTGGGGCTCTGTGCTTTCTTTCGTTCTGAACAAGTGTTACTGTTTTCTGCACAAAAGCGATTCTGCGAAGCAATGTGAACAGGCACAGAGAAGGTGCTATCAGGGAATACTCTGCCTGCCTTTCCCCAGTGCTCTGCAAGCTCTCCAGGACAACATAGAATCTGGGGCTCTGTGCTTTCTTTCCTTCTGAACAAGTGTTAGTGTTTTCTGCACAAAAGCGATTCTGCGAAGCAATGTGAACACTTCTGCTTCCCAGGCACAGAGAAGGTGCTATCAGGGAATTCTCTGCCTGCCTTTCCCCAGTGCTCTGCAAGCTCTCCAGGACAACAGCAAATCTGGGGCTCTGTGCTTTCTTTCCTTCTGAACAAGTGTTACTGTTTTCTGCACAAAAGCGATTCTGCGAAGCAATGTGAACAGGCACAGAGAAGGTGCTATCAGGGAATTCTCTGCCTGCCTTTCCCCAGTGCTCTGCAAGCTCTCCAGGACAACATAGAATCTGGGGCTCTGTGCTTTCTTTCCTTCTGAACAAGTGTTAGTGTTTTCTGCACAAAAGCGATTCTGCGAAGCAATGTGAACACTTCTGCTTCCCAGGCACAGAGAAGGTGCTATCAGGGAATTCTCTGCCTGCCTTTCCCCAGTGCTCTGCAAGCTCTCCAGGACAACATAAAATCTGGGGCTCTGTGCTTTCTTTCGTTCTGAGCAAGTGTTACTGTTTTCTGCACAAAAGCGATTCTGCGAAGCAATGTGAACAGGCACAGAGAAGGTGCTAGCAGGGAATTCTCTGCCTGCCTTTCCCCAGTGCTCTGCAAGCTCTCCAGGACAACATAAAATCTGGGGCTCTGTGCTTTCTTTCGTTCTGAACAAGTGTTACTGTTTTCTGCACAAAAGCGATTCTGCGAAGCAATGTGAACAGGCACAGAGAAGGTGCTATCAGGGAATTCTCTGCCTGCCTTTCCCCAGTGCTCTGCAAGCTCTCCAGGACAACATAGAATCTGGGGCTCTGTGCTTTCTTTCGTTCTGAACAAGTGTTACTGTTTTCTGCACAAAAGCGATTCTTGCGAAGCAATGTGAACACTTCTGCTTCCCAGGCACAGAGAAGGTGCTAGCAGGGAATTCTCTGCCTGCCTTTCCCCAGTGCTCTGCAAGCTCTCCAGGACAACAGCAAATCTGGGGCTCTGTGCTTTCTTTCGTTCTGAACAAGTGTTACTGTTTTCTGCACAAAAGCGATTCTGCGAAGCAATGTGAACAGGCACAGAGAAGGTGCTATCAGGGAATTCTCTGCCTGCCTTTCCCCAGTGCTCTGCAAGCTCTCCAGGACAACATAGAATCTGGGGCTATGTGCTTTCTTTCCTTCTGAACAAGTGTTAGTGTTTTCTGCACAAAAGCGATTCTGCGAAGCAATGTGAACACTTCTGCTTCCCAGGCACAGAGAAGGTGCTAGCAGGGAATTCTCTGCCTGCCTTTCCCCAGTGCTCTGCAAGCTCTCCAGGACAACATAGAATCTGGGGCTCTGTGCTTTCTTTCCTTCTGAACAAGTGTTAGTGTTTTCTGCACAAAAGCGATTCTGCGAAGCAATGTGAACAGGCACAGAGAAGGTGCTAGCAGGGAATTCTCTGCCTGCCTTTCCCCAGTGCTCTGCAAGCTCTCCAGGACAACATAGAATCTGGGGCTCTGTGCTTTCTTTCCTTCTGAACAAGTGTTACTGTTTTCTGCACAAAAGCGATTCTGCGAAGCAATGTGAACACTTCTGCTTCCCAGGCACAGAGAAGGTGCTAGCAGGGAATTCTCTGCCTGCCTTTCCCCAGTGCTCTGCAAGCTCTCCAGGACAACAGCAAATCTGGGGCTCTGTGCTTTCTTTCGTTCTGAACAAGTGTTACTGTTTTCTGCACAAAAGTGATTCTTGCGAAGCAATGTGAACACTTCTGCTTCCCAGGCACAGAGAAGGTGCTATCAGGGAATTCTCTGCCTGCCTTTCCCCAGTGCTCTGCAAGCTCTCCAGGACAACATAGAATCTGGGGCTCTGTGCTTTCTTTCGTTCTGAACAAGTGTTACTGTTTTCTGCACAAAAGCGATTCTGCGAAGCAATGTGAACAGGCACGAAGAAGGTCCTAGCAGGGAATTCTCTGCCTGCCTTTCCCCAGTGCTCTGCAAGCTCTCCAGGACAACATAGAATCTGGGGCTCTGTGCTTTCTTTCCTTCTGAACAAGTGTTACTGTTTTCTGCACAAAAGCGATTCTGCGAAGCAATGTGAACACTTCTGCTTCCCAGGCACAGTGAAGGTGCTAGCAAGGAATTCTCTGCCTGCCTTTCCCCAGTGCTCTGCAAGCTCTCCAGGACAACATAGAATCTGGGGCTCTGTGCTTTCTTTCGTTCTGAACAAGTGTTACTGTTTTCTGCACAAAAGCGATTCTGCGAAGCAATGTGAACACTTCTGCTTCCCAGGCACAGAGAAGGTGCTAGCAGGGAATTCTCTGCCTGCCTTTCCCCAGTGCTCTGCAAGCTCTCCAGGACAACATAGAATCTGGGGCTCTGTGCTTTCTTTCGTTCTGAACAAGTGTTACTGTTTTCTGCACAAAAGCGATTCTGCGAAGCAATGTGAACAGGCACAGAGAAGGTGCTATCAGGGAATACTCTGCCTGCCTTTCCCCAGTGCTCTGCAAGCTCTCCAGGACAACATAGAATCTGGGGCTCTGTGCTTTCTTTCCTTCTGAACAAGTGTTAGTGTTTTCTGCACAAAAGCGATTCTGCGAAGCAATGTGAACACTTCTGCTTCCCAGGCACAGAGAAGGTGCTATCAGGGAATTCTCTGCCTGCCTTTCCCCAGTGCTCTGCAAGCTCTCCAGGACAACATAGAATCTGGGGCTCTGTGCTTTCTTTCGTTCTGAACAAGTGTTACTGTTTTCTGCACAAAAGCGATTCTGCGAAGCAATGTGAACACTTCTGCTTCCCAGGCACAGAGAAGGTGCTAGCAAGGAATTCTCTGCCTGCCTTTCCCCAGTGCTCTGCAAGCTCTCCAGGACAACATAGAATCTGGGGCTCTGTGCTTTCTTTCCTTCTGAACAAGTGTTAGTGTTTTCTGCACAAAAGCGATTCTGCGAAGCAATGTGAACAGGCACAGAGAAGGTGCTAGCAGGGAATTCTCTGCCTGCCTTTCCCCAGTGCTCTGCAAGCTCTCCAGGACAACATAGAATCTGGGGCTCTGTGCTTTCTTTCGTTCTGAACAAGTGTTACTGTTTTCTGCACAAAAGCGATTCTTGCGAAGCAATGTGAACACTTCTGCTTCCCAGGCACAGAGAAGGTGCTAGCAAGGACTTCTCTGCCTGCCTTTCCCCAGTGCTCTGCAAGCTCTCCAGGACAACATAGAATCTGGGGCTCTGTGCTTTCTTTCGTTCTGAACAGGTGTTAGTGTTTTCTGCACAAAAGCGATTCTGCGAAGCAATGTGAACACTTCTGCTTCCCAGGCACAGAGAAGGTGCTAGCAGGGAATTCTCTGCCTGCCTTTCCCCAGTGCTCTGCAAGCTCTCCAGGGCAACATAAAATCTGGGGCTCTGTGCTTTCTTTCGTTCTGAGCAAGTGTTACTGTTTTCTGCACAAAAGCGATTCTGCGAAGCAATGTGAACAGGCACAGAGAAGGTGCTAGCAGGGAATTCTCTGCCTGACTTTCCCCAGTGCTCTGCAAGCTCTCCAGGACAACATAAAATCTGGGGCTCTGTGCTTTCTTTCGTTCTGAACAAGTGTTAGTGTTTTCTGCACAAAAGCGATTCTGCGAAACAATGTGAACAGGCACAGAGAAGGTGCTATCAGGGAATTCTCTGCCTGCCTTTCCCCAGTGCTCTGCAAGCTCTCCAGGACAACAGCAAATCTGGGGCTCTGTGCTTTCTTTCGTTCTGAACAAGTGTTACTGTTTTCTGCACAAAAGCGATTCTGCGAAGCAATGTGAACAGGCACAGAGAAGGTGCTATCAGGGAATTCTCTGCCTGCCTTTCCCCAGTGCTCTGCAAGCTCTCCAGGACAACATAGAATCTGGGGCTCTGTGCTTTCTTTCCTTCTGAACAAGTGTTAGTGTTTTCTGCACAAAAGCGATTCTGCGAAGCAATGTGAACACTTCTGCTTCCCAGGCACAGAGAAGGTGCTAGCAGGGAATTCTCTGCCTGCCTTTCCCCAGTGCTCTGCAAGCTCTCCAGGACAACAGCAAATCTGGGGCTCTGTGCTTTCTTTCGTTCTGAACAAGTGTTACTGTTTTCTGCACAAAAGCGATTCTGCGAAGCAATGTGAACAGGCACAGAGAAGGTGCTATCAGGGAATTCTCTGCCTGCCTTTCCCCAGTGCTCTGCAAGCTCTCCAGGACAACATAAAATCTGGGGCTCTGTGCTTTCTTTCCTTCTGAACAAGTGTTAGTGTTTTCTGCACAAAAGCGATTCTGCGAAGCAATGTGAACACTTCTGCTTCCCAGGCACAGAGAAGGTGCTAGCAGGGAATTCTCTGCCTGCCTTTCCCCAGTGCTCTGCAAGCTCTCCAGGACAACATAGAATCTGGGGCTCTGTGCTTTCTTTCGTTCTGAACAAGTGTTACTGTTTTCTGCACAAAAGCGATTCTGCGAAGCAATGTGAACAGGCACAGAGAAGGTGCTATCAGAAAATACTCTGCCTGCCTTTCCCCAGTGCTCTGCAAGCTCTCCAGGACAACATAGAATCTGGGGCTCTGTGCTTTCTTTCCTTCTGAACAAGTGTTACTGTTTTCTGCACAAAAGCGATTCTGCGAAGCAATGTGAACACTTCTGCTTCCCAGGCACAGAGAAGGTGCTAGCAAGGAATTCTCTGCCTGCCTTTCCCCAGTGCTCTGCAAGCTCTCCAGGACAACAGCAAATCTGGGGCTCTGTGCTTTCTTTCGTTCTGAACAAGTGTTACTGTTTTCTGCACAAAAGCAATTCTGCGAAGCAATGTGAACAGGCACAGAGAAGGTGCTAGCAGGGAATTCTCTGCCTGCCTTTCCCCAGTGCTCTGCAAGCTCTCCAGGACAACATAGAATCTGGGGCTCTGTGCTTTCTTTCCTTCTGAACAAGTGTTAGTGTTTTCTGCACAAAAGCGATTCTGCGAAGCAATGTGAACACTTCTGCTTCCCAGGCACAGAGAAGGTGCTATCAGGGAATTCTCTGCCTGCCTTTCCCCAGTGCTCTGCAAGCTCTCCAGGACAACATAAAATCTGGGGCTCTGTGCTTTCTTTCCTTCTGAGCAAGTGTTACTGTTTTCTGCACAAAAGCGATTCTGCGAAGCAATGTGAACAGGCACAGAGAAGGTGCTAGCAGGGAATTCTCTGCCTGCCTTTCCCCAGTGCTCTGCAAGCTCTCCAGGACAACATAAAATCTGGGGCTCTGTGCTTTCTTTCGTTCTGAACAAGTGTTACTGTTTTCTGCACAAAAGCGATTCTGCGAAGCAATGTGAACAGGCACAGAGAAGGTGCTATCAGGGAATTCTCTGCCTGCCTTTCCCCAGTGCTCTGCAAGCTCTCCAGGACAACATAGAATCTGGGGCTCTGTGCTTTCTTTCATTCTGAACAAGTGTTACTGTTTTCTGCACAAAAGCGATTCTGCGAAGCAATGTGAACAGGCACAGAGAAGGTGCTAGCAGGGAATTCTCTGCCTGCCTTTCCCCAGTGCTCTGCAAGCTCTCCAGGACAACAGCAAATCTGGGGCTCTGTGCTTTCTTTCATTCTGAACAAGTGTTACTGTTTTCTGCACAAAAGCGATTCTGCGAAGCAATGTGAACAGGCACAGAGAAGGTGCTATCAGGGAATTCTCTGCCTGCCTTTCCCCAGTGCTCTGCAAGCTCTCCAGGACAACATAAAATCTGGGGCTCTGTGCTTTCTTTCCTTCTGAACAAGTGTTAGTGTTTTCTGCACAAAAGCGATTCTGCGAAGCAATGTGAACACTTCTGCTTCCCAGGCACAGAGAAGGTGCTAGCAAGGAATTCTCTGCCTGCCTTTCCCCAGTGCTCTGCAAGCTCTCCAGGACAACATAGAATCTGGGGCTCTGTGCTTTCTTTCCTTCTGAACAAGTGTTACTGTTTTCTGCACAAAAGCGATTCTGCGAAGCAATGTGAACAGGCACAGAGAAGGTGCTAGCAGGGAATTCTCTGCCTGCCTTTCCCCAGTGCTCTGCAAGCTCTCCAGGACAACATAGAATCTGGGGCTCTGTGCTTTCTTTCCTTCTGAACAAGTGTTACTGTTTTCTGCACAAAAGCGATTCTGCGAATCAATGTGAACACTTCTGCTTCCCAGGCACAGAGAAGGTGTTAGCAGGGAATTCTCTGCCTGCCTTTCCCCAGTGCTCTGCAAGCTCTCCAGGACAACAGCAAATCTGGGCCTCTGTGCTTTCTTTCGTTCTGAACAAGTGTTACTGTTTTCTGCACAAAAGCGATTCTGCGAAGCAATGTGAACAGGCACAGAGAAGGTGCTATCAGGGAATTCTCTGCCTGCCTTTCCCCAGTGCTCTGCAAGCTCTCCAGGACAACAGCAAATCTGGGGCTCTGTGCTTTCTTTCCTTCTGAACAAGTGTTACTGTTTTCTGCACAAAAGCGATTCTTGCGAAGCAATGTGAACACTTCTGCTTCCCAGGCACAGAGAAGGTGCTAGCAGGGAATTCTCTGCCTGCCTTTCCCCAGTGCTCTGCAAGCTCTCCAGGACAACATAGAATCTGGGGCTCTGTGCTTTCTTTCGTTCTGAACAAGTGTTACTGTTTTCTGCACAAAAGCGATTCTGCGAAGCAATGTGAACAGGCACAGAGAAGGTGCTAGCAGGGAATTCTCTGCCTGCCTTTCCCCAGTGCTCTGCAAGCTCTCCAGGACAACATAAAATCTGGGGCTCTGTGCTTTCTTTCGTTCTGAACAAGTGTTACTGTTATCTGCACAAAAGCGATTCTTGCGAAGCAATGTGAACAGGCACAGAGAAGGTGCTAGCAAGGAATTCTCTGCCTGCCTTTCCCCAGTGCTCTGCAAGCTCTCCAGGACAACATAGAATCTGGGGCTCTGTGCTTTCTTTCCTTCTGAACAAGTGTTAGTGTTTTCTGCACAAAAGCGATTCTGCGAAGCAATGTGAACACTTCTGCTTCCCAGGCACAGAGAAGGTGCTATCAGGGAATTCTCTGCCTGCCTTTCCCCAGTGCTCTGCAAGCTCTCCAGGACAACATAAAATCTGGGGCTCTGTGCTTTCTTTCGTTCTGAGCAAGTGTTACTGTTTTCTGCACAAAAGCGATTCTGCGAAGCAATGTGAACAGGCACAGAGAAGGTGCTATCAGGGAATTCTCTGCCTGCCTTTCCCCAGTGCTCTGCAAGCTCTCCAGGACAACATAAAATCTGGGGCTCTGTGCTTTCTTTCGTTCTGAACAAGTGTTACTGTTTTCTGCACAAAAGCGATTCTGCGAAACAATGTGAACAGGCACAGAGAAGGTGCTATCAGGGAATTCTCTGCCTGCCTTTCCCCAGTGCTCTGCAAGCTCTCCAGGACAACATAGAATCTGGGGCTCTGTGCTTTCTTTCGTTCTGAACAAGTGTTAGTGTTTTCTGCACAAAAGCGATTCTGCGAAGCAATGTGAACACTTCTGCTTCCCAGGCACAGAGAAGGTGCTAGCAGGGAATTCTCTGCCTGCCTTTCCCCAGTGCTCTGCAAGCTCTCCAGGACAACAGCAAATCTGGGGCTCTGTGCTTTCTTTCGTTCTGAACAAGTGTTACTGTTTTCTGCACAAAAGTGATTCTTGCGAAGCAATGTGAACACTTCTGCTTCCCAGGCACAGAGAAGGTCCTAGCAGGGAATTCTCTGCCTGCCTTTCCCCAGTGCTCTGCAAGCTCTCCAGGACAACATAGAATCTGGGGCTCTGTGCTTTCTTTCGTTCTGAACAAGTGTTACTGTTTTCTGCACAAAAGCGATTCTGCGAAGCAATGTGAACACTTCTGCTTCCCAGGCACAGAGAAGGTGCTAGCAGGGAATTCTCTGCCTGCCTTTCCCCAGTGCTCTGCAAGCTCTCCAGGACAACAGCAAATCTGGGGCTCTGTGCTTTCTTTCGTTCTGAACAAGTGTTACTGTTTTCTGCACAAAAGCGATTCTGCGAAGCAATGTGAACAGGCACAGAGAAGGTGCTATCAGGGAATACTCTGCCTGCCTTTCCCCAGTGCTCTGCAAGCTCTCCAGGACAACATAGAATCTGGGGCTCTGTGCTTTCTTTCCTTCTGAACAAGTGTTAGTGTTTTCTGCACAAAAGCGATTCTGCGAAGCAATGTGAACACTTCTGCTTCCCAGGCACAGAGAAGGTGCTATCAGGGAATTCTCTGCCTGCCTTTCCCCAGTGCTCTGCAAGCTCTCCAGGACAACAGCAAATCTGGGGCTCTGTGCTTTCTTTCCTTCTGAACAAGTGTTACTGTTTTCTGCACAAAAGCGATTCTGCGAAGCAATGTGAACAGGCACAGAGAAGGTGCTATCAGGGAATTCTCTGCCTGCCTTTCCCCAGTGCTCTGCAAGCTCTCCAGGACAACATAGAATCTGGGGCTCTGTGCTTTCTTTCCTTCTGAACAAGTGTTAGTGTTTTCTGCACAAAAGCGATTCTGCGAAGCAATGTGAACACTTCTGCTTCCCAGGCACAGAGAAGGTGCTATCAGGGAATTCTCTGCCTGCCTTTCCCCAGTGCTCTGCAAGCTCTCCAGGACAACATAAAATCTGGGGCTCTGTGCTTTCTTTCGTTCTGAGCAAGTGTTACTGTTTTCTGCACAAAAGCGATTCTGCGAAGCAATGTGAACAGGCACAGAGAAGGTGCTAGCAGGGAATTCTCTGCCTGCCTTTCCCCAGTGCTCTGCAAGCTCTCCAGGACAACATAAAATCTGGGGCTCTGTGCTTTCTTTCGTTCTGAACAAGTGTTACTGTTTTCTGCACAAAAGCGATTCTGCGAAGCAATGTGAACAGGCACAGAGAAGGTGCTATCAGGGAATTCTCTGCCTGCCTTTCCCCAGTGCTCTGCAAGCTCTCCAGGACAACATAGAATCTGGGGCTCTGTGCTTTCTTTCGTTCTGAACAAGTGTTACTGTTTTCTGCACAAAAGCGATTCTTGCGAAGCAATGTGAACACTTCTGCTTCCCAGGCACAGAGAAGGTGCTAGCAGGGAATTCTCTGCCTGCCTTTCCCCAGTGCTCTGCAAGCTCTCCAGGACAACAGCAAATCTGGGGCTCTGTGCTTTCTTTCGTTCTGAACAAGTGTTACTGTTTTCTGCACAAAAGCGATTCTGCGAAGCAATGTGAACAGGCACAGAGAAGGTGCTATCAGGGAATTCTCTGCCTGCCTTTCCCCAGTGCTCTGCAAGCTCTCCAGGACAACATAGAATCTGGGGCTATGTGCTTTCTTTCCTTCTGAACAAGTGTTAGTGTTTTCTGCACAAAAGCGATTCTGCGAAGCAATGTGAACACTTCTGCTTCCCAGGCACAGAGAAGGTGCTAGCAGGGAATTCTCTGCCTGCCTTTCCCCAGTGCTCTGCAAGCTCTCCAGGACAACATAGAATCTGGGGCTCTGTGCTTTCTTTCCTTCTGAACAAGTGTTAGTGTTTTCTGCACAAAAGCGATTCTGCGAAGCAATGTGAACAGGCACAGAGAAGGTGCTAGCAGGGAATTCTCTGCCTGCCTTTCCCCAGTGCTCTGCAAGCTCTCCAGGACAACATAGAATCTGGGGCTCTGTGCTTTCTTTCCTTCTGAACAAGTGTTACTGTTTTCTGCACAAAAGCGATTCTGCGAAGCAATGTGAACACTTCTGCTTCCCAGGCACAGAGAAGGTGCTAGCAGGGAATTCTCTGCCTGCCTTTCCCCAGTGCTCTGCAAGCTCTCCAGGACAACAGCAAATCTGGGGCTCTGTGCTTTCTTTCGTTCTGAACAAGTGTTACTGTTTTCTGCACAAAAGTGATTCTTGCGAAGCAATGTGAACACTTCTGCTTCCCAGGCACAGAGAAGGTGCTATCAGGGAATTCTCTGCCTGCCTTTCCCCAGTGCTCTGCAAGCTCTCCAGGACAACATAGAATCTGGGGCTCTGTGCTTTCTTTCGTTCTGAACAAGTGTTACTGTTTTCTGCACAAAAGCGATTCTGCGAAGCAATGTGAACAGGCACGAAGAAGGTCCTAGCAGGGAATTCTCTGCCTGCCTTTCCCCAGTGCTCTGCAAGCTCTCCAGGACAACATAGAATCTGGGGCTCTGTGCTTTCTTTCCTTCTGAACAAGTGTTACTGTTTTCTGCACAAAAGCGATTCTGCGAAGCAATGTGAACACTTCTGCTTCCCAGGCACAGTGAAGGTGCTAGCAAGGAATTCTCTGCCTGCCTTTCCCCAGTGCTCTGCAAGCTCTCCAGGACAACATAGAATCTGGGGCTCTGTGCTTTCTTTCGTTCTGAACAAGTGTTACTGTTTTCTGCACAAAAGCGATTCTGCGAAGCAATGTGAACACTTCTGCTTCCCAGGCACAGAGAAGGTGCTAGCAGGGAATTCTCTGCCTGCCTTTCCCCAGTGCTCTGCAAGCTCTCCAGGACAACATAGAATCTGGGGCTCTGTGCTTTCTTTCGTTCTGAACAAGTGTTACTGTTTTCTGCACAAAAGCGATTCTGCGAAGCAATGTGAACAGGCACAGAGAAGGTGCTATCAGGGAATACTCTGCCTGCCTTTCCCCAGTGCTCTGCAAGCTCTCCAGGACAACATAGAATCTGGGGCTCTGTGCTTTCTTTCCTTCTGAACAAGTGTTAGTGTTTTCTGCACAAAAGCGATTCTGCGAAGCAATGTGAACACTTCTGCTTCCCAGGCACAGAGAAGGTGCTATCAGGGAATTCTCTGCCTGCCTTTCCCCAGTGCTCTGCAAGCTCTCCAGGACAACATAGAATCTGGGGCTCTGTGCTTTCTTTCGTTCTGAACAAGTGTTACTGTTTTCTGCACAAAAGCGATTCTGCGAAGCAATGTGAACACTTCTGCTTCCCAGGCACAGAGAAGGTGCTAGCAAGGAATTCTCTGCCTGCCTTTCCCCAGTGCTCTGCAAGCTCTCCAGGACAACATAGAATCTGGGGCTCTGTGCTTTCTTTCCTTCTGAACAAGTGTTAGTGTTTTCTGCACAAAAGCGATTCTGCGAAGCAATGTGAACAGGCACAGAGAAGGTGCTAGCAGGGAATTCTCTGCCTGCCTTTCCCCAGTGCTCTGCAAGCTCTCCAGGACAACATAGAATCTGGGGCTCTGTGCTTTCTTTCGTTCTGAACAAGTGTTACTGTTTTCTGCACAAAAGCGATTCTTGCGAAGCAATGTGAACACTTCTGCTTCCCAGGCACAGAGAAGGTGCTAGCAAGGACTTCTCTGCCTGCCTTTCCCCAGTGCTCTGCAAGCTCTCCAGGACAACATAGAATCTGGGGCTCTGTGCTTTCTTTCGTTCTGAACAGGTGTTAGTGTTTTCTGCACAAAAGCGATTCTGCGAAGCAATGTGAACACTTCTGCTTCCCAGGCACAGAGAAGGTGCTAGCAGGGAATTCTCTGCCTGCCTTTCCCCAGTGCTCTGCAAGCTCTCCAGGGCAACATAAAATCTGGGGCTCTGTGCTTTCTTTCGTTCTGAGCAAGTGTTACTGTTTTCTGCACAAAAGCGATTCTGCGAAGCAATGTGAACAGGCACAGAGAAGGTGCTAGCAGGGAATTCTCTGCCTGACTTTCCCCAGTGCTCTGCAAGCTCTCCAGGACAACATAAAATCTGGGGCTCTGTGCTTTCTTTCGTTCTGAACAAGTGTTAGTGTTTTCTGCACAAAAGCGATTCTGCGAAACAATGTGAACAGGCACAGAGAAGGTGCTATCAGGGAATTCTCTGCCTGCCTTTCCCCAGTGCTCTGCAAGCTCTCCAGGACAACAGCAAATCTGGGGCTCTGTGCTTTCTTTCGTTCTGAACAAGTGTTACTGTTTTCTGCACAAAAGCGATTCTGCGAAGCAATGTGAACAGGCACAGAGAAGGTGCTATCAGGGAATTCTCTGCCTGCCTTTCCCCAGTGCTCTGCAAGCTCTCCAGGACAACATAGAATCTGGGGCTCTGTGCTTTCTTTCCTTCTGAACAAGTGTTAGTGTTTTCTGCACAAAAGCGATTCTGCGAAGCAATGTGAACACTTCTGCTTCCCAGGCACAGAGAAGGTGCTAGCAGGGAATTCTCTGCCTGCCTTTCCCCAGTGCTCTGCAAGCTCTCCAGGACAACAGCAAATCTGGGGCTCTGTGCTTTCTTTCGTTCTGAACAAGTGTTACTGTTTTCTGCACAAAAGCGATTCTGCGAAGCAATGTGAACAGGCACAGAGAAGGTGCTAGCAGGGAATTCTCTGCCTGCCTTTCCCCAGTGCTCTGCAAGCTCTCCAGGACAACAGCAAATCTGGGGCTCTGTGCTTTCTTTCGTTCTGAACAAGTGTTACTGTTTTCTGCACAAAAGCGATTCTGCGAAGCAATGTGAACAGGCACAGAGAAGGTGCTAGCAGGGAATTCTCTGCCTGCCTTTCCCCAGTGCTCTGCAAGCTCTCCAGTACAACATAGAATCTGGGGCTCTGTGCTTTCTTTCGTTCTGAACAAGTGTTACTGTTTTCTGCACAAAAGCGATTCTTGCGAAGCAATGTGAACACTTCTGCTTCCCAGGCACAGAGAAGGTGCTAACAGGGAATTCTCTGCCTGCCTTTCCCCAGTGCTCTGCAAGCTCTCCAGGACAACATAGAATCTGGGGCTCTGTGCTTTCTTTCGTTCTGAACAAGTGTTACTGTTTTCTGCACAAAAGCGATTCTGCGAAGCAATGTGAACAGGCACAGAGAAGGTGCTATCAGGGAATTCTCTGCCTGCCTTTCCCCAGTGCTCTGCAAGCTCTCCAGGACAACATAGAATCTGGGGCTCTGTGCTTTCTTTCGTTCTGAACAAGTGTTACTGTTTTCTGCACAAAAGCGATTCTGCGAAGCAATGTGAACAGGCACAGAGAAGGTGCTATCAGGGAATTCTCTGCCTGCCTTTCCCCAGTGCTCTGCAAGCTCTCCAGGACAACATAGAATCTGGGGCTCTGTGCTTTCTTTCGTTCTGAACAAGTGTTACTGTTTTCTGCACAAAAGCGATTCTTGCGAAGCAATGTGAACACTTCTGCTTCCCAGGCACAGAGAAGGTGCTAGCAGGGAATTCTCTGCCTGCCTTTCCCCAGTGCTCTGCAAGCTCTCCAGGACAACAGCAAATCTGGGGCTCTGTGCTTTCTTTCGTTCTGAACAAGTGTTACTGTTTTCGGCACAAAAGCGATTCTGCGAAGCAATGTGAACAGGCACAGAGAAGGTGCTATCAGGGAATTCTCTGCCTGCCTTTCCCCAGTGCTCTGCAAGCTCTCCAGGACAACATAGAATCTGGGGCTATGTGCTTTCTTTCCTTCTGAACAAGTGTTAGTGTTTTCTGCACAAAAGTGATTCTGCGAAGCAATGTGAACACTTCTGCTTCCCAGGCACAGAGAAGGTGCTAGCAGGGAATTCTCTGCCTGCCTTTCCCCAGTGCTCTGCAAGCTCTCCAGGACAACAGCAAATCTGGGGCTCTGTGCTTTCTTTCCTTCTGAACAAGTGTTACTGTTTTCTGCACAAAAGCGATTCTGCGAAGCAATGTGAACAGGCACAGAGAAGGTGCTAGCAGGGAATTCTCTGCCTGCCTTTCCCCAGTGCTCTGCAAGCTCTCCAGGGCAACAGCAAATCTGGGGCTCTGTGCTTTCTTTCGTTCTGAACAAGTGTTACTGTTTTCTGCACAAAAGCGATTCTGCGAAGCAATGTGAACACTTCTGCTTCCCAGGCACAGAGAAGGTGCTAGCAGGGAATTCTCTGCCTGCCTTTCCCCAGTGCTCTGCAAGCTCTCCAGGACAACATAGAATCTGGGGCTCTGTGCTTTCTTTCGTTCTGAACAAGTGTTACTGTTTTCTGCACAAAAGCGATTCTGCGAAGCAATGTGAACAGGCACAGAGAAGGTGCTATCAGGGAATACTCTGCCTGCCTTTCCCCAGTGCTCTGCAAGCTCTCCAGGACAACATAGAATCTGGGGCTCTGTGCTTTCTTTCCTTCTGAACAAGTGTTAGTGTTTTCTGCACAAAAGCGATTCTGCGAAGCAATGTGAACACTTCTGCTTCCCAGGCACAGAGAAGGTGCTAGCAAGGAATTCTCTGCCTGCCTTTCCCCAGTGCTCTGCAAGCTCTCCAGGACAACATAGAATCTGGGGCTCTGTGCTTTCTTTCCTTCTGAACAAGTGTTACTGTTTTCTGCACAAAAGCGATTCTGCGAAGCAATGTGAACACTTCTGCTTCCCAGGCACAGTGAAGGTGCTAGCAAGGAATTCTCTGCTTGCCTTTCCCCAGTGCTCTGCAAGCTCTCCAGGACAACATAAAATCTGGGGCTCTGTGCTTTCTTTCGTTCTGAACAAGTGTTACTGTTTTCTGCACAAAAGCGATTCTGCGAAGCAATGTGAACACTTCTGCTTCCCAGGCACAGAGAAGGTGCTAGCAGGGAATTCTCTGCCTGCCTTTCCCCAGTGCTCTGCAAGCTCTCCAGGACAACATAGAATCTGGGGCTCTGTGCTTTCTTTCGTTCTGAACAAGTGTTACTGTTTTCTGCACAAAAGCAATTCTGCGAAGCAATGTGAACAGGCACAGAGAAGGTGCTATCAGGGAATACTCTGCCTGCCTTTCCCCAGTGCTCTGCAAGCTCTCCAGGACAACATAGAATCTGGGGCTCTGTGCTTTCTTTCCTTCTGAACAAGTGTTAGTGTTTTCTGCACAAAAGCGATTCTGCGAAGCAATGTGAACACTTCTGCTTCCCAGGCACAGAGAAGGTGCTAGCAAGGAATTCTCTGCCTGCCTTTCCCCAGTGCTCTGCAAGCTCTCCAGGACAACATAGAATCTGGGGCTCTGTGCTTTCTTTCCTTCTGAACAAGTGTTACTGTTTTCTGCACAAAAGCGATTCTGCGAAGCAATGTGAACAGGCACAGAGAAGGTGCTAGTAGGGAATTCTCTGCCTGCCTTTCCCCAGTGCTCTGCAAGCTCTCCAGGACAACATAGAATCTGGGGCTCTGTGCTTTCTTTCGTTCTGAACAAGTGTTACTGTTTTCTGCACAAAAGCGATTCTTGCGAAGCAATGTGAACACTTCTGCTTCCCAGGCACAGAGAAGGTGCTAGCAAGGAATTCTCTGCCTGCCTTTCCCCAGTGCTCTGCAAGCTCTCCAGGACAACATAGAATCTGGGGCTCTGTGCTTTCTTTCGTTCTGAACAAGTGTTACTGTTTTCTGCACAAAAGCGATTCTGCGAAGCAATGTGAACACTTCTGCTTCCCAGGCACAGAGAAGGTGCTAGCAGGGAATTCTCTGCCTGCCTTTCCCCAGTGCTCTGCAAGCTCTCCAGGGCAACATAAAATCTGGGGCTCTGTGCTTTCTTTCGTTCTGAGCAAGTGTTACTGTTTTCTGCACAAAAGCGATTCTGCGAAGCAATGTGAACAGGCACAGAGAAGGTGCTAGCAGGGAATTCTCTGCCTGACTTTCCCCAGTGCTCTGCAAGCTCTCCAGGACAACATAAAATCTGGGGCTCTGTGCTTTCTTTCGTTCTGAACAAGTGTTACTGTTTTCTGCACAAAAGCGATTCTGCGAAACAATGTGAACAGGCACAGAGAAGGTGCTATCAGGGAATTCTCTGCCTGCCTTTCCCCAGTGCTCTGCAAGCTCTCCAGGACAACAGCAAATCTGGGGCTCTGTGCTTTCTTTCGTTCTGAACAAGTGTTACTGTTTTCTGCACAAAAGCGATTCTGCGAAGCAATGTGAACAGGCACAGAGAAGGTGCTATCAGGGAATTCTCTGCCTGCCTTTCCCCAGTGCTCTGCAAGCTCTCCAGGACAACATAGAATCTGGGGCTCTGTGCTTTCTTTCCTTCTGAACAAGTGTTAGTGTTTTCTGCACAAAAGCGATTCTGCGAAGCAATGTGAACACTTCTGCTTCCCAGGCACAGAGAAGGTGCTAGCAGGGAATTCTCTGCCTGCCTTTCCCCAGTGCTCTGCAAGCTCTCCAGGACAACATAGAATCTGGGGCTCTGTGCTTTCTTTCGTTCTGAACAAGTGTTACTGTTTTCTGCACAAAAGCGATTCTGCGAAGCAATGTGAACAGGCACAGAGAAGGTGCTAGCAGGGAATTCTCTGCCTGCCTTTCCCCAGTGCTCTGCAAGCTCTCCAGGACAACAGCAAATCTGGGGCTCTGTGCTTTCTTTCGTTCTGAACAAGTGTTACTGTTTTCTGCACAAAAGCGATTCTGCGAAGCAATGTGAACAGGCACAGAGAAGGTGCTAGCAGGGAATTCTCTGCCTGCCTTTCCCCAGTGCTCTGCAAGCTCTCCAGTACAACATAGAATCTGGGGCTCTGTGCTTTCTTTCGTTCTGAACAAGTGTTACTGTTTTCTGCACAAAAGCGATTCTTGCGAAGCAATGTGAACACTTCTGCTTCCCAGGCACAGAGAAGGTGCTAGCAGGGAATTCTCTGCCTGCCTTTCCCCAGTGCTCTGCAAGCTCTCCAGGACAACAGCAAATCTGGGGCTCTGTGCTTTCTTTCGTTCTGAACAAGTGTTACTGTTTTCTGCACAAAAGCGATTCTGCGAAGCAATGTGAACAGGCACAGAGAAGGTGCTATCAGGGAATTCTCTGCCTGCCTTTCCCCAGTGCTCTGCAAGCTCTCCAGGACAACATAGAATCTGGGGCTCTGTGCTTTCTTTCCTTCTGAACAAGTGTTAGTGTTTTCTGCACAAAAGCGATTCTGCGAAGCAATGTGAACACTTCTGCTTCCCAGGCACAGAGAAGGTGCTATCAGGGAATTCTCTGCCTGCCTTTCCCCAGTGCTCTGCAAGCTCTCCAGGACAACAGCAAATCTGGGGCTCTGTGCTTTCTTTCGTTCTGAACAAGTGTTACTGTTTTCTGCACAAAAGCGATTCTGCGAAGCAATGTGAACAGGCACAGAGAAGGTGCTAGCAGGGAATTCTCTGCCTGCCTTTCCCCAGTGCTCTGCAAGCTCTCCAGGACAACATAGAATCTGGGGCTCTGTGCTTTCTTTCGTTCTGAACAAGTGTTACTGTTTTCTGCACAAAAGCGATTCTGCGAAGCAATGTGAACAGGCACAGAGAAGGTGCTAGCAGGGAATTCTCTGCCTGCCTTTCCCCAGTGCTCTGCAAGCTCTCCAGGACAACATAGAATCTGGGGCTCTGTGCTTTCTTTCCTTCTGAACAAGTGTTACTGTTTTCTGCACAAAAGCGATTCTTGCGAAGCAATGTGAACACTTCTGCTTCCCAGGCACAGAGAAGGTGCTATCAGGGAATTCTCTGCCTGCCTTTCCCCAGTGCTCTGCAAGCTCTCCAGGACAACATAGAATCTGGGGCTCTGTGCTTTCTTTCCTTCTGAACATGTGTTACTGTTTTCTGCACAAAAGCGATTCTGCGAAGCAATGTGAACACTTCTGCTTCCCAGGCACAGAGAAGGTGCTAGCAGGGAATTCTCTGCCTGCCTTTCCCCAGTGCTCTGCAAGCTCTCCAGGACAACATAAAATCTGGGGCTCTGTGCTTTCTTTCCTTCTGAACAAGTGTTACTGTTTTCTGCACAAAAGCGATTCTGCGAAGCAATGTGAACAGGCACAGAGAAGGTGCTATCAGGGAATTCTCTGCCTGCCTTTCCCCAGTGCTCTGCAAGCTCTCCAGGACAACATAGAATCTGGGGCTCTGTGCTTTCTTTCCTTCTGAACAAGTGTTAGTGTTTTCTGCACAAAAGCGATTCTGCGAAGCAATGTGAACACTTCTGCTTCCCAGGCACAGAGAAGGTGCTAGCAGGGAATTCTCTGCCTGCCTTTCCCCAGTGCTCTGCAAGCTCTCCAGGACAACATAAAATCTGGGGCTCTGTGCTTTCTTTCGTTCTGAGCAAGTGTTACTGTTTTCTGCACAAAAGCGATTCTGCGAAGCAATGTGAACAGGCACAGAGAAGGTGCTATCAGGGAATTCTCTGCCTGCCTTTCCCCAGTGCTCTGCAAGCTCTCCAGGACAACATAAAATCTGGGGCTCTGTGCTTTCTTTCCTTCTGAACAAGTGTTAGTGTTTTCTGCACAAAAGCGATTCTGCGAAGCAATGTGAACAGGCACAGAGAAGGTGCTATCAGGGAATTCTCTGCCTGCCTTTCCCCAGTGCTCTGCAAGCTCTCCAGGACAACATAGAATCTGGGGCTCTGTGCTTTCTTTCCTTCTGAACAAGTGTTAGTGTTTTCTGCACAAAAGCGATTCTTGCGAAGCAATGTGAACAGGCACAGAGAAGGTGCTAGCAGGGAATTCTCTGCCTGCCTTTCCCCAGTGCTCTGCAAGCTCTCCAGGACAACATAGAATCTGGGGCTCTGTGCTTTCTTTCCTTCTGAACAAGTGTTACTGTTTTCTGCACAAAAGCGATTCTGCGAAGCAATGTGAACAGGCACAGAGAAGGTGATATCAGGGAATTCTCTGCCTGCCTTTCCCCAGTGCTCTGCAAGCTCTCCAGGACAACAGCAAATCTGGGGCTCTGTGCTTTCTTTCGTTCTGAACAAGTGTTACTGTTTTCTGCACAAAAGCGATTCTGCGAAGCAATGTGAACAGGCACAGAGAAGGTGCTAGCAGGGAATTCTCTGCCTGCCTTTCCCCAGTGCTCTGCAAGCTCTCCTGGACAACATAGAATCTGGGGCTCTGTGCTTTCTTTCGTTCTGAACAAGTGTTAGTGTTTTCTGCACAAAAGCGATTCTGCGAAGCAATGTGAACACTTCTGCTTCCCAGGCACAGAGAAGGTGCTAGCAGGGAATTCTCTGCCTGCCTTTCCCCAGTGCTCTGCAAGCTCTCCAGGACAACATAGAATCTGGGGCTCTGTGCTTTCTTTCCTTCTGAACAAGTGTTAGTGTTTTCTGCACAAAAGCGATTCTTGCGAAGCAATGTGAACACTTCTGCTTCCAGGCACAGAGAAGGTGCTAGCAGGGAATTCTCTGCCTGCCTTTCCCCAGTGCTCTGCAAGCTCTCCAGGACAACAGCAAATCTGGGGCTCTGTGCTTTCTTTCGTTCTGAACAAGTGTTACTGTTTTCTGCACAAAAGCGATTCTGCGAAGCAATGTGAACAGGCACAGAGAAGGTGCTAGCAGGGAATTCTCTGCCTGCCTTTCCCCAGTGCTCTGCAAGCTCTCCAGGACAACATAGAATCTGGGGCTCTGTGCTTTCTTTCCTTCTGAACAAGTGTTAGTGTTTTCTGCACAAAAGCGATTCTGCGAAGCAATGTGAACACTTCTGCTTCCCAGGCACAGAGAAGGTGCTATCAGGGAATTCTCTGCCTGCCTTTCCCCAGTGCTCTGCAAGCTCTCCAGGACAACATAGAATCTGGGGCTCTGTGCTTTCTTTCGTTCTGAACAAGTGTTACTGTTTTCTGCACAAAAGCGATTCTGCGAAGCAATGTGAACAGGCACAGAGAAGGTGCTAGCAGGGAATTCTCTGCCTGCCTTTCCCCAGTGCTCTGCAAGCTCTCCAGGACAACATCAAATCTGGGGCTCTGTGCTTTCTTTCGTTCTGAACAAGTGTTACTGTTTTCTGCACAAAAGCGATTCTGCGAAGCAATGTGAACAGGCACAGAGAAGGTGCTATCAGGGAATTCTCTGCCTGCCTTTCCCCAGTGCTCTGCAAGCTCTCCAGGACAACATAGAATCTGGGGCTCTGTGCTTTCTTTCGTTCTGAACAAGTGTTACTGTTTTCTGAACAAAAGCGATTCTTGCGAAGCAATGTGAACACTTCTGCTTCCCAGGCACAGAGAAGGTGCTAGCAGGGAATTCTCTGCCTGCCTTTCCCCAGTGCTCTGCAAGCTCTCCAGGACAACATAGAATCTGGGGCTCTGTGCTTTCTTTCCTTCTGAACAAGTGTTAGTGTTTTCTGCACAAAAGCGATTCTGCGAAGCAATGTGAAAACTTCTGCTTCCCAGGCACAGAGAAGGTGCTAGCAAGGAATTCTCTGCCTGCCTTTCCCCAGTGCTCTGCAAGCTCTCCAGGACAACATAGAATCTGGGGCTCTGTGCTTTCTTTCCTTCTGAACAAGTGTTAGTGTTTTCTGCACAAAAGCGATTCTGCGAAGCAATGTGAACACTTCTGCTTCCCAGGCACAGAGAAGGTGCTAGCAGGGAATTCTCTGCCTGCCTTTCCCCAGTGCTCTGCAAGCTCTCCAGGGCAACATAAAATCTGGGGCTCTGTGCTTTCTTTCGTTCTGAGCAAGTGTTACTGTTTTCTGCACAAAAGCGATTCTGCGAAACAATGTGAACAGGCACAGAGAAGGTGCTATCAGGGAATTCTCTGCCTGCCTTTCCCCAGTGCTCTGCAAGCTCTCCAGGACAACATAAAATCTGGGGCTCTGTGCTTTCTTTCCTTCTGAACAAGTGTTACTGTTTTCTGCACAAAAGCGATTCTGCGAAGCAATGTGAACAGGCACAGAGAAGGTGCTAGCAGGGAATTCTCTGCCTGCCTTTCCCCAGTGCTCTGCAAGCTCTCCAGGACAACATAGAATCTGGGGCTCTGTGCTTTCTTTCGTTCTGAACAAGTGTTACTGTTTTCTGCACAAAAGCGATTCTTGCGAAGCAATGTGAACACTTCTGCTTCCCAGGCACAGAGAAGGTGCTAGCAGGGAATTCTCTGCCTGCCTTTCCCCAGTGCTCTGCAAGCTCTCCAGGACAACAGCAAATCTGGGGCTCTGTGCTTTCTTTCGTTCCGAACAAGTGTTACTGTTTTCTGCACAAAAGCGATTCTGCGAAGCAATGTGAACAGGCACAGAGAAGGTGCTATCAGGGAATTCTCTGCCTGCCTTTCCCCAGTGCTCTGCAAGCTCTCCAGGACAACATAGAATCTGGGGCTCTGTGCTTTCTTTCGTTCTGAACAAGTGTTACTGTTTTCTGCACAAAAGCGATTCTGCGAAGCAATGTGAACACTTCTGCTTCCCAGGCACAGAGAAGGTGCTAGCAGGGAATTCTCTGCCTGCCTTTCCCCAGTGCTCTGCAAGCTCTCCAGGACAACATAGAATCTGGGGCTCTGTGCTTTCTTTCCTTCTGAACAAGTGTTAATGTTTTCTGCACAAAAGCGATTCTGCGAAGCAATGTGAACAGGCACAGAGAAGGTGCTAGCAGGGAATTCTCTGCCTGCCTTTCCCCAGTGCTCTGCAAGCTCTCCAGGACAACATAGAATCTGGGGCTCTGTGCTTTCTTTCCTTCTGAACAAGTGTTACTGTTTTCTGCACAAAAGCGATTCTGCGAAGCAATGTGAACACTTCTGCTTCCCAGGCACAGAGAAGGTGCTAGCAAGGAATTCTCTGCCTGCCTTTCCCCAGTGCTCTGCAAGCTCTCCAGGACAACAGCAAATCTGGGGCTCTGTGCTTTCTTTCGTTCTGAACAAGTGTTACTGTTTTCTGCACAAAAGCAATTCTGCGAAGCAATGTGAACAGGCACAGAGAAGGTGCTAGCAGGGAATTCTCTGCCTGCCTTTCCCCAGTGCTCTGCAAGCTCTCCAGGACAACATAGAATCTGGGGCTCTGTGCTTTCTTTCCTTCTGAACAAGTGTTAGTGTTTTCTGCACAAAAGCGATTCTGCGAAGCAATGTGAACACTTCTGCTTCCCAGGCACAGAGAAGGTGCTATCAGGGAATTCTCTGCCTGCCTTTCCCCAGTGCTCTGCAAGCTCTCCAGGACAACATAAAATCTGGGGCTCTGTGCTTTCTTTCGTTCTGAGCAAGTGTTACTGTTTTCTGCACAAAAGCGATTCTGCGAAGCAATGTGAACAGGCACAGAGAAGGTGCTAGCAGGGAATTCTCTGCCTGCCTTTCCCCAGTGCTCTGCAAGCTCTCCAGGACAACATAAAATCTGGGGCTCTGTGCTTTCTTTCGTTCTGAACAAGTGTTACTGTTTTCTGCACAAAAGCGATTCTTGCGAAGCAATGTGAACACTTCTGCTTCCCAGGCACAGAGAAGGTGCTAGCAGGGAATTCTCTGCCTGCCTTTCCCCAGTGCTCTGCAAGCTCTCCAGGACAACATAGAATCTGGGGCTCTGTGCTTTCTTTCCTTCTGAACAAGTGTTAGTGTTTTCTGCACAAAAGCGATTCTGCGAAGGAATGTGAACACTTCTGCTTCCCAGGCACAGAGAAGGTGCTAGCAGGGAATTCTCTGCCTGCCTTTCCCCAGTGCTCTGCAAGCTCTCCAGGACAACATAGAATCTGGGGCTCTGTGCTTTCTTTCCTTCTGAACAAGTGTTAGTGTTTTCTGCACAAAAGCGATTCTGCGAAGCAATGTGAACACTTCTGCTTCCCAGGCACAGAGAAGGTGCTATCAGGGAATTCTCTGCCTGCCTTTCCCCAGTGCTCTGCAAGCTCTCCAGGACAACATAGAATCTGGGGCTCTGTGCTTTCTTTCGTTCTGAACAAGTGTTACTGTTTTCTGCACAAAAGCGATTCTGCGAAGCAATGTGAACAGGCACAGAGAAGGTGCTAGCAGGGAATTCTCTGCCTGCCTTTCCCCAGTGCTCTGCAAGCTCTCCAGGACAACATAGAATCTGGGGCTCTGTGCTTTCTTTCGTTCTGAACAAGTGTTACTGTTTTCTGCACAAAAGCGATTCTGCGAAGCAATGTGAACAGGCACAGAGAAGGTGCTAGCAGGGAATTCTCTGCCTGCCTTTCCCCAGTGCTCTGCAAGCTCTCCAGGACAACATAGAATCTGGGGCTGTGTGCTTTCTTTCCTTCTGAACAAGTGTTAGTGTTTTCTGCACAAAAGCGATTCTTGCGAAGCAATGTGAACACTTCTGCTTCCCAGGCACAGAGAAGGTGCTATCAGGGAATTCTCTGCCTGCCTTTCCCCAGTGCTCTGCAAGCTCTCCAGGACAACATAGAATTTGGGGCTCTGTGCTTTCTTTCGTTCTGAACAAGTGTTACTGTTTTCTGCACAAAAGCGATTCTTGCGAAGCAATGTGAACACTTCTGCTTCCCAGGCACAGAGAAGGTGCTAGCAGGGAATTCTCTGCCTGCCTTTCCCCAGTGCTCTGCAAGCTCTCCAGGACAACATAGAATCTGGGGCTCTGTGCTTTCTTTCCTTCTGAACAAGTGTTAGTGTTTTCTGCACAAAAGCGATTCTGCGAAGCAATGTGAAAACTTCTGCTTCCCAGGCACAGAGAAGGTGCTAGCAAGGACTTCTCTGCCTGCCTTTCCCCAGTGCTCTGCAAGCTCTCCAGGACAACATAGAATCTGGGGCTCTGTGCTTTCTTTCGTTCTGAACAAGTGTTAGTGTTTTCTGCACAAAAGCGATTCTGCGAAGCAATGTGAACACTTCTGCTTCCCAGGCACAGAGAAGGTGCTAGCAGGGAATTCTCTGCCTGCCTTTCCCCAGTGCTCTGCAAGCTCTCCAGGGCAACATAAAATCTGGGGCTCTGTGCTTTCTTTCGTTCTGAGCAAGTGTTACTGTTTTATGCACAAAAGCGATTCTGCGAAACAATGTGAACAGGCACAGAGAAGGTGCTATCAGGGAATTCTCTGCCTGCCTTTCCCCAGTGCTCTGCAAGCTCTCCAGGACAACATAAAATCTGGGGCTCTGTGCTTTCTTTCCTTCTGAACAAGTGTTACTGTTTTCTGCACAAAAGCGATTCTGCGAAACAATGTGAACAGGCACAGAGAAGGTGCTATCAGGGAATTCTCTGCCTGCCTTTCCCCAGTGCTCTGCAAGCTCTCCAGGACAACATAGAATCTGGGGCTCTGTGCTTTCTTTCGTTCTGAACAAGTGTTACTGTTTTCTGCACAAAAGCGATTCTTGCGAAGCAATGTGAACACTTCTGCTTCCCAGGCACAGAGAAGGTGCTAGCAGGGAATTCTCTGCCTGCCTTTCCCCAGTGCTCTGCAAGCTCTCCAGGACAACAGCAAATCTGGGGCTCTGTGCTTTCTTTCGTTCTGAACAAGTGTTACTGTTTTCTGCACAAAAGCGATTCTGCGAAGCAATGTGAACAGGCACAGAGAAGGTGCTAGCAGGGAATTCTCTGCCTGCCTTTCCCCAGTGCTCTGCAAGCTCTCCAGGACAACATAGAATCTGGGGCTCTGTGCTTTCTTTCCTTCTGAACAAGTGTTACTGTTTTCTGCACAAAAGCGATTCTGCGAAGCAATGTGAACACTTCTGCTTCCCAGGCACAGAGAAGGTGCTAGCAGGGAATTCTCTGCCTGCCTTTCCCCAGTGCTCTGCAAGCTCTCCAGGACAACATAGAATCTGGGGCTCTGTGCTTTCTTTCCTTCTGAACAAGTGTTAATGTTTTCTGCACAAAAGCGATTCTGCGAAGCAATGTGAACAGGCACAGAGAAGGTGCTAGCAGGGAATTCTCTGCCTGCCTTTCCCCAGTGCTCTGCAAGCTCTCCAGGACAACATAGAATCTGGGGCTCTGTGCTTTCTTTCCTTCTGAACAAGTGTTACTGTTTTCTGCACAAAAGCGATTCTGCGAAGCAATGTGAACACTTCTGCTTCCCAGGCACAGAGAAGGTGCTAGCAAGGAATTCTCTGCCTGCCTTTCCCCAGTGCTCTGCAAGCTCTCCAGGACAACAGCAAATCTGGGGCTCTGTGCTTTCTTTCGTTCTGAACAAGTGTTACTGTTTTCTGCACAAAAGCAATTCTGCGAAGCAATGTGAACAGGCACAGAGAAGGTGCTAGCAGGGAATTCTCTGCCTGCCTTTCCCCAGTGCTCTGCAAGCTCTCCAGGACAACATAGAATCTGGGGCTCTGTGCTTTCTTTCCTTCTGAACAAGTGTTAGTGTTTTCTGCACAAAAGCGATTCTGCGAAGCAATGTGAACACTTCTGCTTCCCAGGCACAGAGAAGGTGCTATCAGGGAATTCTCTGCCTGCCTTTCCCCAGTGCTCTGCAAGCTCTCCAGGACAACATAAAATCTGGGGCTCTGTGCTTTCTTTCGTTCTGAGCAAGTGTTACTGTTTTCTGCACAAAAGCGATTCTGCGAAGCAATGTGAACAGGCACAGAGAAGGTGCTAGCAGGGAATTCTCTGCCTGCCTTTCCCCAGTGCTCTGCAAGCTCTCCAGGACAACATAAAATCTGGGGCTCTGTGCTTTCTTTCGTTCTGAACAAGTGTTACTGTTTTCTGCACAAAAGCGATTCTTGCGAAGCAATGTGAACACTTCTGCTTCCCAGGCACAGAGAAGGTGCTAGCAGGGAATTCTCTGCCTGCCTTTCCCCAGTGCTCTGCAAGCTCTCCAGGACAACATAGAATCTGGGGCTATGTGCTTTCTTTCCTTCTGAACAAGTGTTAGTGTTTTCTGCACAAAAGCGATTCTGCGAAGGAATGTGAACACTTCTGCTTCCCAGGCACAGAGAAGGTGCTAGCAGGGAATTCTCTGCCTGCCTTTCCCCAGTGCTCTGCAAGCTCTCCAGGACAACATAGAATCTGGGGCTCTGTGCTTTCTTTCCTTCTGAACAAGTGTTACTGTTTTCTGCACAAAAGCGATTCTGCGAAACAATGTGAACAGGCACAGAGAAGGTGCTATCAGGGAATTCTCTGCCTGCCTTTCCCCAGTGCTCTGCAAGCTCTCCAGGACAACATAAAATCTGGGGCTCTGTGCTTTCTTTCGTTCTGAACAAGTGTTACTGTTTTCTGCACAAAAGCGATTCTGCGAAGCAATGTGAACACTTCTGCTTCCCAGGCACAGAGAAGGTGCTAGCAAGGAATTCTCTGCCTGCCTTTCCCCAGTGCTCTGCAAGCTCTCCAGGACAACAGCAAATCTGGGGCTCTGTGCTTTCTTTCGTTCTGAACAAGTGTTACTGTTTTCTGCACAAAAGCGATTCTGCGAAGCAATGTGAACAGGCACAGAGAAGGTGCTATCAGGGAATTCTCTGCCTGCCTTTCCCCAGTGCTCTGCAAGCTCTCCAGGACAACATAGAATCTGGGGCTCTGTGCTTTCTTTCCTTCTGAACAAGTGTTACTGTTTTCTGCACAAAAGCGATTCTTGCGAAGCAATGTGAACACTTCTGCTTCCCAGGCACAGAGAAGGTGCTAGCAGGGAATTCTCTGCCTGCCTTTCCCCAGTGCTCTGCAAGCTCTCCAGGACAACAGCAAATCTGGGGCTCTGTGCTTTCTTTCGTTCTGAACAAGTGTTACTGTTCTCTGCACAAAAGCTGTTCTGCGAAGCAATGTGAACAGGCACAGAGAAGGTGCTATCAGGGAATTCTCTGCCTGCCTTTCCCCAGTGCTCTGCAAGCTCTCCAGGACAACATAGAATCTGGGGCTCTGTGCTTTCTTTCCTTCTGAACAAGTGTTAGTGTTTTCTGCACAAAAGCGATTCTGCGAAGCAATGTGAACACTTCTGCTTCCCAGGCACAGAGAAGGTGCTAGCAGGGAATTCTCTGCCTGCCTTTCCCCAGTGCTCTGCAAGCTCTCCAGGACAACATAAAATCTGGGGCTCTGTGCTTTCTTTCGTTCTGAGCAAGTGTTACTGTTTTCTTCACAAAAGCGATTCTGCGAAGCAATGTGAACAGGCACAGAGAAGGTGCTAGCAGGGAATTCTCTGCCTGCCTTTCCCCAGTGCTCTGCAAGCTCTCCAGGACAACATAAAATCTGGGGCTCTGTGCTTTCTTTACTTCTGAACAAGTGTTACTGTTTTCTGCACAAAAGCGATTCTGCGACGCAATGTGAACAGGCACAGAGAAGGTGCTATCAGGGAATTCTCTGCCTGCCTTACCCCAGTGCTCTGCAAGCTCTCCAGGACAACATAGAATCTGGGGCTCTGTGCTTTCTTTCCTTCTGAACAAGTGTTAGTGTTTTCTGCACAAAAGCGATTCTGCGAAGCAATGTGAAAACTTCTGCTTCCCAGGCACAGAGAAGGTGCTAGCAAGGAATTCTCTGCCTGCCTTTCCCCAGTGCTCTGCAAGCTCTCCAGGACAACATAGAATCTGGGGCTCCGTGCTTTCTTTCGTTCTGAACAAGTGTCAGTGTTCTCTGCACAAAAGCGATTCTGCGAAGCAATGTGAACACTTATGCTTCCCAGGCACAGAGAAGGTGCTAGCAGGGAATTCTCTGCCTGCCTTTCCCCGGTGCTCTGCAAGCTCTCCAGGGCAACATAAAATCTGGGGCTCTGTGCTTTCTTTCGTTCTGAGCAAGTGTTACTGTTTTCTGCACAAAAGCGATTCTGCGAAGCAATGTGAACAGGCACAGAGTAGGTGCTAGCAGGGAATTCTCTGCCTGCCTTTCCCCAGTGCTCTGCAAGCTCTCCAGGACAACATAGAATCTGGGGCTCTGTGCTTTCTTTCCTTCTGAACAAGTGTTAGTGTTTTCTGCACAAAAGCGATTCTGCGAAGCAATGTGAACAGGCACAGAGAAGGTGCTATCAGGGAATTCTCTGCCTGCCTTTCCCCAGTGCTCTGCAAGCTCTCCAGGACAACATAGAATCTGGGGCTCTGTGCTTTCTTTCCTTCTGAACAAGTGTTAGTGTTTTCTGCACAAAAGCGATTCTTGCGAAGCAATGTGAACAGGCACAGAGAAGGTGCTAGCAGGGAATTCTCTGCCTGCCTTTCCCCAGTGCTCTGCAAGCTCTCCAGGACAACATAGAATCTGGGGCTCTGTGCTTTCTTTCCTTCTGAACAAGTGTTACTGTTTTCTGCACAAAAGCGATTCTGCGAAGCAATCTGAACAGGCACAGAGAAGGTGATATCAGGGAATTCTCTGCCTGCCTTTCCCCAGTGCTCTGCAAGCTCTCCAGGACAACATAAAATCTGGGGCTCTGTGCTTTCTTTCCTTCTGAACAAGTGTTAGTGTTTTCTGCACAAAAGCGATTCTGCGAAGCAATGTGAACACTTCTGCTTCCCAGGCACAGAGAAGGTGCTATCAGGGAATTCTCTGCCTGCCTTTCCCCAGTGCTCTGCAAGCTCTCCAGGACAACATAAAATCTGGGGCTCTGTGCTTTCTTTCGTTCTGAGCAAGTGTTACTGTTTTCTGCACAAAAGCGATTCTGCGAAGCAATGTGAACAGGCACAGAGAAGGTGCTAGCAGGGAATTCTCTGCCTGCCTTTCCCCAGTGCTCTGCAAGCTCTCCAGGACAACAGCAAATCTGGGGCTCTGTGCTTTCTTTCGTTCTGAACAAGTGTTACTGTTTTCTGCACAAAAGCGATTCTGCGAAGCAATGTGAACAGGCACAGAGAAGGTGCTATCAGGGAATTCTCTGCCTGCCTTTCCCCAGTGCTCTGCAAGCTCTCCAGGACAACATAGAATCTGGGGCTCTGTGCTTTCTTTCGTTCTGAACAAGTGTTACTGTTTTCTGCACAAAAGCGATTCTTGCGAAGCAATGTGAACACTTCTGCTTCCCAGGCACAGAGAAGGTGCTAGCAGGGAATTCTCTGCCTGCCTTTCCCCAGTGCTCTGCAAGCTCTCCAGGACAACAGCAAATCTGGGGCTCTGTGCTTTCTTTCGTTCTGAACAAGTGTTACTGTTTTCTGCACAAAAGCGATTCTGCGAAGCAATGTGAACAGGCACAGAGAAGGTGCTATCAGGGAATTCTCGGCCTGCCTTTCCCCAGTGCTCTGCAAGCTCTCCAGGACAACATAGAATCTGGGGCTCTGTGCTTTCTTTCCTTCTGAACAAGTGTTAGTGTTTTCTGCACAAAAGCGATTCTGCGAAGCAATGTGAACACTTCTGCTTCCCAGGCACAGAGAAGGTGCTATCAGGGAATTCTCTGCCTGCCTTTCTGCAGTGCTCTGCAAGCTCTCCAGGACAACATAGAATCTGGGGGTCTGTGCTTTCTTTCGTTCTGAACAAGTGTTACTGTTTTCTGCACAAAAGCGATTCTGCGAAGCAATGTGAACAGGCACAGAGAAGGTGCTAGCAGGGAATTCTCTGCCTGCCTTTCCCCAGTGCTCTGCAAGCTCTCCAGGACAACAGCAAATCTGGGGCTCTGTGCTTTCTTTCGTTCTGAACAAGTGTTACTGTTTTCTGCACAAAAGCGATTCTGCGAAGCAATGTGAACAGGCACAGAGAAGGTGCTAGCAGGGAATTCTCTGCCTGCCTTTCCCCAGTGCTCTGCAAGCTCTCCAGGACAACATAGAATCTGGGGCTGTGTGCTTTCTTTCCTTCTGAACAAGTGTTAGTGTTTTCTGCACAAAAGCGATTCTTGCGAAGCAATGTGAACAATTCTGCTTCCCAGGCACAGAGAAGGTGCTAGCAGGGAATTCTCTGCCTGCCTTTCCCCAGTGCTCTGCAAGCTCTCCAGGACAACATAGAATCTGGGGCTCTGTGCTTTCTTTCCTTCTGAACAAGTGTTAGTGTTTTCTGCACAAAAGCGATTCTGCGAAGCAATGTGAACACTTCTGCTTCCCAGGCACAGAGAAGGTGCTAGCAGGGAATTCTCTGCCTGCCTTTCCCCAGTGCTCTGCAAGCTCTCCAGGGCAACATAAAATCTGGGGCTCTGTGCTTTCTTTCCTTCTGAACAAGTGTTACTGTTTTCTGCACAAAAGCGATTCTGCGAAACAATGTGAACAGGCACAGAGAAGGTGCTATCAGGGAATTCTCTGCCTGCCTTTCCCCAGTGCTCTGCAAGCTCTCCAGGACAACATAGAATCTGGGGCTCTGTGCTTTCTTTCGTTCTGAACAAGTGTTACTGTTTTCTGCACAAAAGCGATTCTTGCGAAGCAATGTGAACACTTCTGCTTCCCAGGCACAGAGAAGGTGCTAGCAGGGAATTCTCTGCCTGCCTTTCCCCAGTGCTCTGCAAGCTCTCCAGGACAACAGCAAATCTGGGGCTCTGTGCTTTCTTTCGTTCTGAACAAGTGTTACTGTTTTCTGCACAAAAGCGATTCTGCGAAGCAATGTGAACAGGCACAGAGAAGGTGCTATCAGGGAATTCTCTGCCTGCCTTTCCCCAGTGCTCTGCAAGCTCTCCAGGACAACATAGAATCTGGGGCTCTGTGCTTTCTTTCGTTCTGAACAAGTGTTACTGTTTTCTGCACAAAAGCGATTCTGCGAAGCAATGTGAACACTTCTGCTTCCCAGGCACAGAGAAGGTGCTAGCAGGGAATTCTCTGCCTGCCTTTCCCCAGTGCTCTGCAAGCTCTCCAGGACAACATAGAATCTGGGGCTCTGTGCTTTCTTTCCTTCTGAACAAGTGTTACTGTTTTCTGCACAAAAGCGATTCTGCGAAGCAATGTGAACAGGCACAGAGAAGGTGCTAGCAGGGAATTCTCTGCCTGCCTTTCCCCAGTGCTCTGCAAGCTCTCCAGGACAACATAGAATCTGGGGCTCTGTGCTTTCTTTCCTTCTGAACAAGTGTTACTGTTTTCTGCACAAAAGCGATTCTGCGAAGCAATGTGAACACTTCTGCTTCCCAGGCACAGAGAAGGTGCTATCAGGGAATTCTCTGCCTGCCTTTCCCCAGTGCTCTGCAAGCTCTCCAGGACAACATAAAATCTGGGGCTCTGTGCTTTCTTTCGTTCTGAGCAAGTGTTACTGTTTTCTGCACAAAAGCGATTCTGCGAAGCAATGTGAACAGGCACAGAGAAGGTGCTAGCAGGGAATTCTCTGCCTGCCTTTCCCCAGTGCTCTGCAAGCTCTCCAGGACAACATAGAATCTGGGGCTCTGTGCTTTCTTTCCTTCTGAACAAGTGTTAGTGTTTTCTGCACAAAAGCGATTCTGCGAAGCAATGTGAACACTTCTGCTTCCCAGGCACAGAGAAGGTGCTAGCAGGGAATTCTCTGCCTGCCTTTCCCCAGTGCTCTGCAAGCTCTCCAGGACAACATAGAATCTGGGGCTCTGTGCTTTCTTTCCTTCTGAACAAGTGTTACTGTTTTCTGCACAAAAGCGATTCTGCGAAGCAATGTGAACAGGCACAGAGAAGGTGCTATCAGGGAATTCTCTGCCTGCCTTTCCCCAGTGCTCTGCAAGCTCTCCAGGACAACATAAAATCTGGGGCTCTGTGCTTTCTTTCGTTCTGAACAAGTGTTACTGTTTTCTGCACAAAAGCGATTCTGCGAAGCAATGTGAACACTTCTGCTTCCCAGGCACAGAGAAGGTGCTAGCAAGGAATTCTCTGCCTGCCTTTCCCCAGTGCTCTGCAAGCTCTCCAGGACAACAGCAAATCTGGGGCTCTGTGCTTTCTTTCGTTCTGAACAAGTGTTACTGTTTTCTGCACAAAAGCGATTCTGCGAAGCAATGTGAACAGGCACAGAGAAGGTGCTATCAGGGAATTCTCTGCCTGCCTTTCCCCAGTGCTCTGCAAGCTCTCCAGGACAACATAGAATCTGGGGCTCTGTGCTTTCTTTCGTTCTGAACAAGTGTTACTGTTTTCTGCACAAAAGCGATTCTTGCGAAGCAATGTGAACACTTCTGCTTCCCAGGCACAGAGAAGGTGCTAGCAGGGAATTCTCTGCCTGCCTTTCCCCAGTGCTCTGCAAGCTCTCCAGGACAACATAAAATCTGGGGCTCTGTGCTTTCTTTCGTTCTGAACAAGTGTTACTGTTTTCTGCACAAAAGCTGTTCTGCGAAGCAATGTGAACAGGCACAGAGAAGGTGCTATCAGGGAATTCTCTGCCTGCCTTTCCCCAGTGCTCTGCAAGCTCTCCAGGACAACATAGAATCTGGGGCTCTGTGCTTTCTTTCCTTCTGAACAAGTGTTAGTGTTTTCTGCACAAAAGCGATTCTGCGAAGCAATGTGAACACTTCTGCTTCCCAGGCACAGAGAAGGTGCTATCAGGGAATTCTCTGCCTGCCTTTCCCCAGTGCTCTGCAAGCTCTCCAGGACAACATAAAATCTGGGGCTCTGTGCTTTCTTTCGTTCTGAGCAAGTGTTACTGTTTTCTGCACAAAAGCGATTCTGCGAAGCAATGTGAACAGGCACAGAGAAGGTGCTAGCAGGGAATTCTCTGCCTGCCTTTCCCCAGTGCTCTGCAAGCTCTCCAGGACAACATAAAATCTGGGGCTCTGTGCTTTCTTTCGTTCTGAACAAGTGTTACTGTTTTCTGCACAAAAGCGATTCTGCGAAGCAATGTGAACAGGCACAGAGAAGGTGCTATCAGGGAATTCTCTGCCTGCCTTTCCCCAGTGCTCTGCAAGCTCTCCAGGACAACATAGAATCTGGGGCTCTGTGCTTTCTTTCGTTCTGAACAAGTGTTACTGTTTTCTGCACAAAAGCGATTCTTGCGAAGCAATGTGAACACTTCTGCTTCCCAGGCACAGAGAAGGTGCTAGCAGGGAATTCTCTGCCTGCCTTTCCCCAGTGCTCTGCAAGCTCTCCAGGACAACAGCAAATCTGGGGCTCTGTGCTTTCTTTCGTTCTGAACAAGTGTTACTGTTTTCTGCACAAAAGCGATTCTGCGAAGCAATGTGAACAGGCACAGAGAAGGTGCTATCAGGGAATTCTCTGCCTGCCTTTCCCCAGTGCTCTGCAAGCTCTCCAGGACAACATAGAATCTGGGGCTATGTGCTTTCTTTCCTTCTGAACAAGTGTTACTGTTTTCTGCACAAAAGCGATTCTGCGAAGCAATGTGAACACTTCTGCTTCCCAGGCACAGAGAAGGTGCTAGCAGGGAATTCTCTGCCTGCCTTTCCCCAGTGCTCTGCAAGCTCTCCAGGACAACAGCAAATCTGGGGCTCTGTGCTTTCTTTCGTTCTGAACAAGTGTTACTGTTTTCTGCACAAAAGCGATTCTGCGAAGCAATGTGAACAGGCACAGAGAAGGTGCTATCAGGGAATTCTCTGCCTGCCTTTCCCCAGTGCTCTGCAAGCTCTCCAGGACAACATAGAATCTGGGGCTCTGTGCTTTCTTTCCTTCTGAACAAGTGTTAGTGTTTTCTGCACAAAAGCGATTCTGCGAAGCAATGTGAACACTTCTGCTTCCCAGGCACAGAGAAGGTGCTAGCAGGGAATTCTCTGCCTGCCTTTCCCCAGTGCTCTGCAAGCTCTCCAGGACAACATAGAATCTGGGGCTCTGTGCTTTCTTTCCTTCTGAACAAGTGTTAGTGTTTTCTGCACAAAAGCGATTCTGCGAAGGAATGTGAACACTTCTGCTTCCCAGGCACAGAGAAGGTGCTAGCAGGGAATTCTCTGCCTGCCTTTCCCCAGTGCTCTGCAAGCTCTCCAGGACAACATAGAATCTGGGGCTCTGTGCTTTCTTTCCTTCTGAACAAGTGTTACTGTTTTCTGCACAAAAGCGATTCTGCGAAGCAATGTGAACAGGCACAGAGAAGGTGCTATCAGGGAATTCTCTGCCTGCCTTTCCCCAGTGCTCTGCAAGCTCTCCAGGACAACATAAAATCTGGGGCTCTGTGCTTTCTTTCGTTCTGAACAAGTGTTACTGTTTTCTGCACAAAAGCGATTCTGCGAAGCAATGTGAACACTTCTGCTTCCCAGGCACAGAGAAGGTGCTAGCAAGGAATTCTCTGCCTGCCTTTCCCCAGTGCTCTGCAAGCTCTCCAGGACAACAGCAAATCTGGGGCTCTGTGCTTTCTTTCGTTCTGAACAAGTGTTACTGTTTTCTGCACAAAAGCGATTCTGCGAAGCAATGTGAACAGGCACAGAGAAGGTGCTAGCAGGGAATTCTCTGCCTGCCTTTCCCCAGTGCTCTCCAAGCTCTCCAGGACAACATAGAATCTGGGGCTCTGTGCTTTCTTTCGTTCTGAACAAGTGTTACTGTTTTCTGCACAAAAGCGATTCTTGCGAAGCAATGTGAACACTTCTGCTTCCCAGGCACAGAGAAGGTGCTAGCAGGGAATTCTCTGCCTGCCTTTCCCCAGTGCTCTGCAAGCTCTCCAGGACAACAGAGAATCTGGGGCTCTGTGCTTTCTTTCCTTCTGAACAAGTGTTAGTGTTTTCTGCACAAAAGCGATTCTGCGAAGCAATGTGAACACTTCTGCTTCCCAGGCACAGAGAAGGTGCTAGCAGGGAATTCTCTGCCTGCCTTTCCCCAGTGCTCTGCAAGCTCTCCAGGACAACAGCAAATCTGGGGGTCTGTGCTTTCTTTCGTTCTGAACAAGTGTTACTGTTTTCTGCACAAAAGTGATTCTTGCGAAGCAATGTGAACACTTCTGCTTCCCAGGCACAGAGAAGGTGCTATCAGGGAATTCTCTGCCTGCCTTTCCCCAGTGCTCTGCAAGCTCTCCAGGACAACATAGAATCTGGGGCTCTGTGCTTTCTTTCATTCTGAACAAGTGTTAGTGTTTTCTGCACAAAAGCGATTCTGCGAAGCAATGTGAACAGGCACAGAGAAGGTGCTATCAGGGAATACTCTGCCTGCCTTTCCCCAGTGCTCTGCAAGCTCTCCAGGACAACATAGAATCTGGGGCTCTGTGCTTTCTTTCCTTCTGAACAAGTGTTACTGTTTTCTGCACAAAAGCGATTCTGCGAAGCAATGTGAACAGGCACAGAGAAGGTGCTATCAGGGAATTCTCTGCCTGCCTTTCCCCAGTGCTCTGCAAGCTCTCCAGGACAACAGCAAATCTGGGGCTCTGTGCTTTCTTTCGTTCTGAACAAGTGTTACTGTTTTCTGCACAAAAGCGATTGTGCGAAGCAATGTGAACAGGCACAGAGAAGGTGCTATCAGGGAATTCTCTGCCTGCCTTTCCCCAGTGCTCTGCAAGCTCTCCAGGACAACATAGAATCTGGGGCTCTGTGCTTTCTTTCCTTCTGAACAAGTGTTAGTGTTTTCTGCACAAAAGTGATTCTTGCAAAGCAATGTGAACACTTCTGCTTCCCAGGCACAGAGAAGGTGCTAGCAAGGAATTCTCTGCCTGCCTTTCCCCAGTGCTCTGCAAGCTCTACAGGACAACATAAAATCTGGGGCTCTGTGCTTTCTTTCCTTCTGAACAAGTGTTACTGTTTTCTGCACAAAAGCGATTCTGCGAAGCAATGTGAACACTTCTGCTTCCCAGGCACAGAGAAGGTGCTAGCAAGGAATTCTCTGCCTGCCTTTCCCCAGTGCTCTGCAAGCTCTCCAGGACAACATAAAATCTGGGGCTCTGTGCTTTCTTTCCTTCTGAACAAGTGTTACTGTTTTCTGCACAAAAGCGATTCTTGCAAAGCAATGTGAACACTTCTGCTTCCCAGGCACAGAGAAGGTGCTATCAGGGAATTCTCTGCCTGCCTTTCCCCAGTGATCTGCAAGCTCTCCAAGACAACATAGAATCTGGGGCTCTGTGCTTTCTTTCCTTCTGAACAAGTGTTACTGTTTTCTGCACAAAAGCGATTCTTGCGAAGCAATGTGAACACTTCTGCTTCCCAGGCACAGAGAAGGTGCTAGCAAGGAATTCTCTGCCTGCCTTTCCCCAGTGCTCTGCAAGCTCTCCAGGACAACATAGAATCTGGGGCTCTGTGCTTTCTTTTGTTCTGAACAAGTGTTACTGTTTTCTGCACAAAAGCGATTCTGCGAAGCAATGTGAACAGGCACAGAGAAGGTGCTAGCAGGGAATTCTCTGCCTGCCTTTCCCCAGTGCTCTGCAAGCTCTCCAGGACAACATAAAATCTGGGGCTCTGTGCTTTCTTTCGTTCTGAGCAAGTGTTACTGTTTTCTGCACAAAAGCGATTCTGCGAAGCAATGTGAACAGGCACAGAGAAGGTGCTAGCAGGGAATTCTCTGCCTGCCTTTCCCCAGTGCTCTGCAAGCTCTCCAGGACAACATAAAATCTGGGGCTCTGTGCTTTCTTTCCTTCTGAACAAGTGTTACTGTTTTCTGCACAAAAGCGATTCTGCGAAACAATGTGAACAGGCACAGAGAAGGTGCTAGCAGGGAATTCTCTGCCTGACTTTCCCCAGTGCTCTGCAAGCTCTCCAGGACAACATAGAATCTGGGGCTCTGTGCTTTCTTTCGTTCTGAACAACTGTTACTGTTTTCTGCACAAAAGCGATTCTTGCGAAGCAATGTGAACACTTCTGCTTCCCAGGCACAGAGAAGGTGCTAGCAGGGAATTCTCTGCCTGCCTTTCCCCAGTGCTCTGCAAGCTCTCCAGGACAACATAAAATCTGGGGCTCTGTGCTTTCTTTCGTTCTGAGCAAGTGTTACTGTTTTCTGCACAAAAGCGATTCTGCGAAGCAATGTGAACAGGCACAGAGAAGGTGCTATCAGGGAATTCTCTGCCTGCCTTTCCCCAGTGCTCTGCAAGCTCTCGAGGACAACATAAAATCTGGGGCTCTGTGCTTTCTTTCCTTCTGAACAAGTGTTAGTGTTTTCTGCACAAAAGCGATTCTTGCGAAGCAATGTGAACACTTCTGCTTCCCAGGCACAGAGAAGGTGCTAGCAGGGAATTCTCTGCCTGCCTTTCCCCAGTGCTCTGCAAGCTCTCCAGGACAACATAGAATCTGGGGCTCTGTGCTTTCTTTCCTTCTGAACAAGTGTTAGTGTTTTCTGCACAAAAGCGATTCTGCGAAGCAATGTGAACACTTCTGCTTCCCAGGCACAGAGAAGGTGCTATCAGGGAATTCTCTGCCTGCCTTTCCCCAGTGCTCTGCAAGCTCTCCAGGACAACATAGAATCTGGGGCTCTGTGCTTTCTTTTGTTCTGAACAAGTGTTACTGTTTTCTGCACAAAAGCGATTCTGCGAAGCAATGTGAACAGGCACAGAGAAGGTGCTAGCAGGGAATTCTCTGCCTGCCTTTCCCCAGTGCTCTGCAAGCTCTCCAGGACAACATAGAATCTGGGGCTCTGTGCTTTCTTTCCTTCTGAACAAGTGTTACTGTTTTCTGCACAAAAGCGATTCTGCGAAACAATGTGAACAGGCACAGAGAAGGTGCTATCAGGGAATTCTCTGCCTGCCTTTCCCCAGTGCTCTGCAAGCTCTCCAGGACAACATAAAATCTGGGGCTCTGTGCTTTCTTTCCTTCTGAACAAGTGTTACTGTTTTCTGCACAAAAGCGATTCTGCGAAACAATGTGAACAGGCACAGAGAAGGTGCTAGCAGGGAATTCTCTGCCTGCCTTTCCCCAGTGCTCTGCAAGCTCTCCAGGACAACATAGAATCTGGGGCTCTGTGCTTTCTTTCGTTCTGAACAACTGTTACTGTTTTCTGCACAAAAGCGATTCTTGCGAAGCAATGTGAACACTTCTGCTTCCCAGGCACAGAGAAGGTGCTATCAGGGAATTCTCTGCCTGCCTTTCCCCAGTGCTCTGCAAGCTCTCGAGGACAACATAAAATCTGGGGCTCTGTGCTTTCTTTCCTTCTGAACAAGTGTTAGTGTTTTCTGCACAAAAGCGATTCTTGCGAAGCAATGTGAACACTTCTGCTTCCCAGGCACAGAGAAGGTGCTATCAGGGAATTCTCTGCCTGCCTTTCCCCAGTGCTCTGCAAGCTCTCCAGGACAACAGCAAATCTGGGGCTCTGTGCTTTCTTTTGTTCTGAACAAGTGTTACTGTTTTCTGCACAAAAGCGATTCTGCGAAGCAATGTGAACAGGCACAGAGAAGGTGCTATCAGGGAATTCTCTGCCTGCCTTTCCCCAGTGCTCTGCAAGCTCTCCAGGACAACATAGAATCTGGGGCTCTGTGCTTTCTTTCCTTCTGAACAAGTGTTAGTGTTTTCTGCACAAAAGCGATTCTGCGAAGCAATGTGAACACTTCTGCTTCCCAGGCACAGAGAAGGTGCTAGCAGGGAATTCTCTGCCTGCCTTTCCCCAGTGCTCTGCAAGCTCTCCAGGACAACATAGAATCTGGGGCTCTGTGCTTTCTTTCGTTCTGAAGAAGTGTTACTGTTTTCTGCACAAAAGCGATTCTGCGAAGCAATGTGAACAGGCACAGAGAAGGTGCTAGCAGGGAATTCTCTGCCTGCCTTTCCCCAGTGCTCTGCAAGCTCTCCAGGACAACATAAAATCTGGGGCTCTGTGTTTTCTTTCGTTCTGAACAAGTGTTACTGTTTTCTGCACAAAAGCGATTCTGCGAAGCAATGTGAACACTTCTGCTTCCCAGGCACAGAGAAGGTGCTAGCAAGGAATTCTCTGCCTGCCTTTCCCCAGTGCTCTGCAAGCTCTCCAGGACAACATAAAATCTGGGGCTCTGTGCTTTCTTTCCTTCTGAACAAGTGTTACTGTTTTCTGCACAAAAGCGATTCTTGCAAAGCAATGTGAACACTTCTGCTTCCCAGGCAAAGAGAAGGTGCTATCAGGGAATTCTCTGCCTGCCTTTCCCCAGTGATCTGCAAGCTCTCCAGGACAACATAGAATCTGGGGCTCTGTGCTTTCTTTCCTTCTGAACAAGTGTTACTGTTTTCTGCACAAAAGCGATTCTTGCGAAGCAATGTGAACACTTCTGCTTCCCAGGCACAGAGAAGGTGCTAGCAAGGAATTCTCTGCCTGCCTTTCCCCAGTGCTCTGCAAGCTCTCCAGGACAACATAAAATCTGGGGCTCTGTGCTTTCTTTCCTTCTGAACAAGTGTTAGTGTTTTCTGCACAAAAGCGATTCTTGCGAAGCAATGTGAACACTTCTGCTTCCCAGGCACAGAGAAGGTGCTATCAGGGAATTCTCTGCCTGCCTTTCCCCAGTGCTCTGCAAGCTCTCCAGGACAACATAGAATCTGGGGCTCTGTGCTTTCTTTCCTTCTGAACAAGTGTTACTGTTTTCTGCACAAAAGCGATTCTGCGAAGCAATGTGAACAGGCACAGAGAAGGTGCTAGCAGGGAATTCTCTGCCTGCCTTTCCCCAGTGCTCTGCAAGCTCTCCAGGACAACATAAAATCTGGGGCTCTGTGCTTTCTTTCCTTCTGAACAAGTGTTACTGTTTTCTGCACAAAAGCGATTGTGCGAAACAATGTGAACAGGCACAGAGAAGGTGCTATCAGGGAATTCTCTGCCTGCCTTTCCCCAGTGCTCTGCAAGCTCTCCAGGACAACATAGAATCTGGGGCTCTGTGCTTTCTTTCCTTCTGAACAAGTGTTAGTGTTTTCTGCACAAGAGCGATTCTTGCGAAGCAATGTGAACACTTCTGCTTCCCAGGCACAGAGAAGGTGCTATCAGGGAATTCTCTGCCTGCCTTTCCCCAGTGCTCTGCAAGCTCTACAGGACAACATAAAATCTGGGGCTCTGTGCTTTCTTTCCTTCTGAACAAGTGTTAGTGTTTTCTGCACAAAAGCGATTCTGCGAAGCAATGTGAACACTTCTGCTTCCCAGGCACAGAGAAGGTGCTAGCAGGGAATTCTCTGCCTGCCTTTCCCCAGTGCTCTGCAAGCTCTCCAGGACAACATAGAATCTGGGGCTCTGTGCTTTCTTTCCTTCTGAACAAGTGTTACTGTTTTCTGCACAAAAGCGATTCTGCGAAGCAATGTGAACAGGCACAGAGAAGGTGCTAGCAGGGAATTCTCTGCCTGCCTTTCCCCAGTGCTCTGCAAGCTCTCCAGGACAACATAAAATCTGGGGCTCTGTGCTTTCTTTCGTTCTGAACAAGTGTTACTGTTTTCTGCACAAAAGCGATTCTGCGAAGCAATGTGAACAGGCACAGAGAAGGTGCTAGCAGGGAATTCTCTGCCTGCCTTTCCCCAGTGCTCTGCAAGCTCTCCAGGACAACATAGAATCTGGGGCTCTGTGCTTTCTTTCGTTCTGAACAACTGTTACTGTTTTCTGCACAAAAGCGATTCTTGCGAAGCAATGTGAACACTTCTGCTTCCCAGGCACAGAGAAGGTGCTAGCAGGGAATTCTCTGCCTGCCTTTCCCCAGTGCTCTGCAAGCTCTCCAGGACAACATAGAATCTGGGGCTCTGTGCTTTCTTTCCTTCTGAACAAGCGTTACTGTTTTCTGCACAAAAGCGATTCTGCGAAGCAATGTGAACAGGCACAGAGAAGGTGCTATCAGGGAATTCTCTGCCTGCCTTTCCCCAGTGCTCTGCAAGCTCTCGAGGACAACATAAAATCTGGGGCTCTGTGCTTTCTTTCCTTCTGAACAAGTGTTAGTGTTTTCTGCACAAGAGCGATTCTTGCGAAGCAATGTGAACACTTCTGCTTCCCAGGCACAGAGAAGGTGCTAGCAAGGACTTCTCTGCCTGCCTTTCCCCAGTGCTCTGCAAGCTCTCCAGGACAACATAGAATCTGGGGCTCTGTGCTTTCTTTCCTTCTGAACAAGTGTTAGTGTTTTCTGCACAAAAGCGATTCTGCGAAGCAATGTGAACACTTCTGCTTCCCAGGCACAGAGAAGGTGCTATCAGGGAATTCTCTGCCTGCCTTTCCCCAGTGCTCTGCAAGCTCTCCAGGACAACATAGAATCTGGGGCTCTGTGCTTTCTTTCGTTCTGAACAAGTGTTACTGTTTTCTGCACAAAAGCGATTCTGCGAAGCAATGTGAACACTTCTGCTTCCCAGGCACAGAGAAGGTGCTAGCAAGGAATTCTCTGCCTGCCTTTCCCCAGTGCTCTGCAAGCTCTCCAGGACAACATAGAATCTGGGGCTCTGTGCTTTCTTTCCTTCTGAACAAGTGTTAGTGTTTTCTGCACAAAAGCGATTCTGCGAAGCAATGTGAACAGGCACAGAGAAGGTGCTAGCAGGGAATTCTCTGCCTGCCTTTCCCCAGTGCTCTGCAAGCTCTCCAGGACAACATAGAATCTGGGGCTCTGTGCTTTCTTTCGTTCTGAACAAGTGTTACTGTTTTCTGCACAAAAGCGATTCTTGCGAAGCAATGTGAACACTTCTGCTTCCCAGGCACAGAGAAGGTGCTAGCAAGGACTTCTCTGCCTGCCTTTCCCCAGTGCTCTGCAAGCTCTCCAGGACAACATAGAATCTGGGGCTCTGTGCTTTCTTTCGTTCTGAACAGGTGTTAGTGTTTTCTGCACAAAAGCGATTCTGCGAAGCAATGTGAACACTTCTGCTTCCCAGGCACAGAGAAGGTGCTAGCAGGGAATTCTCTGCCTGCCTTTCCCCAGTGCTCTGCAAGCTCTCCAGGGCAACATAAAATCTGGGGCTCTGTGCTTTCTTTCGTTCTGAGCAAGTGTTACTGTTTTCTGCACAAAAGCGATTCTGCGAAGCAATGTGAACAGGCACAGAGAAGGTGCTAGCAGGGAATTCTCTGCCTGACTTTCCCCAGTGCTCTGCAAGCAATCCAGGACAACATAAAATCTGGGGCTCTGTGCTTTCTTTCGTTCTGAACAAGTGTTAGTGTTTTCTGCACAAAAGCGATTCTGCGAAACAATGTGAACAGGCACAGAGAAGGTGCTATCAGGGAATTCTCTGCCTGCCTTTCCCCAGTGCTCTGCAAGCTCTCCAGGACAACAGCAAATCTGGGGCTCTGTGCTTTCTTTCGTTCTGAACAAGTGTTACTGTTTTCTGCACAAAAGCGATTCTGCGAAGCAATGTGAACAGGCACAGAGAAGGTGCTATCAGGGAATTCTCTGCCTGCCTTTCCCCAGTGCTCTGCAAGCTCTCCAGGACAACATAGAATCTGGGGCTCTGTGCTTTCTTTCCTTCTGAACAAGTGTTAGTGTTTTCTGCACAAAAGCGATTCTGCGAAGCAATGTGAACACTTCTGCTTCCCAGGCACAGAGAAGGTGCTAGCAGGGAATTCTCTGCCTGCCTTTCCCCAGTGCTCTGCAAGCTCTCCAGGACAACAGCAAATCTGGGGCTCTGTGCTTTCTTTCGTTCTGAACAAGTGTTACTGTTTTCTGCACAAAAGCGATTCTGCGAAGCAATGTGAACAGGCACAGAGAAGGTGCTATCAGGGAATTCTCTGCCTGCCTTTCCCCAGTGCTCTGCAAGCTCTCCAGGACAACATAAAATCTGGGGCTCTGTGCTTTCTTTCCTTCTGAACAAGTGTTAGTGTTTTCTGCACAAAAGCGATTCTGCGAAGCAATGTGAACACTTCTGCTTCCCAGGCACAGAGAAGGTGCTAGCAGGGAATTCTCTGCCTGCCTTTCCCCAGTGCTCTGCAAGCTCTCCAGGACAACATAGAATCTGGGGCTCTGTGCTTTCTTTCGTTCTGAACAAGTGTTACTGTTTTCTGCACAAAAGCGATTCTGCGAAGCAATGTGAACAGGCACAGAGAAGGTGCTATCAGGGAATACTCTGCCTGCCTTTCCCCAGTGCTCTGCAAGCTCTCCAGGACAACATAGAATCTGGGGCTCTGTGCTTTCTTTCCTTCTGAACAAGTGTTACTGTTTTCTGCACAAAAGCGATTCTGCGAAGCAATGTGAACACTTCTGCTTCCCAGGCACAGAGAAGGTGCTAGCAAGGAATTCTCTGCCTGCCTTTCCCCAGTGCTCTGCAAGCTCTCCAGGACAACAGCAAATCTGGGGCTCTGTGCTTTCTTTCGTTCTGAACAAGTGTTACTGTTTTCTGCACAAAAGCAATTCTGCGAAGCAATGTGAACAGGCACAGAGAAGGTGCTAGCAGGGAATTCTCTGCCTGCCTTTCCCCAGTGCTCTGCAAGCTCTCCAGGACAACATAGAATCTGGGGCTCTGTGCTTTCTTTCCTTCTGAACAAGTGTTAGTGTTTTCTGCACAAAAGCGATTCTGCGAAGCAATGTGAACACTTCTGCTTCCCAGGCACAGAGAAGGTGCTATCAGGGAATTCTCTGCCTGCCTTTCCCCAGTGCTCTGCAAGCTCTCCAGGACAACATAAAATCTGGGGCTCTGTGCTTTCTTTCCTTCTGAGCAAGTGTTACTGTTTTCTGCACAAAAGCGATTCTGCGAAGCAATGTGAACAGGCACAGAGAAGGTGCTAGCAGGGAATTCTCTGCCTGCCTTTCCCCAGTGCTCTGCAAGCTCTCCAGGACAACATAAAATCTGGGGCTCTGTGCTTTCTTTCGTTCTGAACAAGTGTTACTGTTTTCTGCACAAAAGCGATTCTGCGAAGCAATGTGAACAGGCACAGAGAAGGTGCTATCAGGGAATTCTCTGCCTGCCTTTCCCCAGTGCTCTGCAAGCTCTCCAGGACAACATAGAATCTGGGGCTCTGTGCTTTCTTTCATTCTGAACAAGTGTTACTGTTTTCTGCACAAAAGCGATTCTGCGAAGCAATGTGAACAGGCACAGAGAAGGTGCTAGCAGGGAATTCTCTGCCTGCCTTTCCCCAGTGCTCTGCAAGCTCTCCAGGACAACAGCAAATCTGGGGCTCTGTGCTTTCTTTCATTCTGAACAAGTGTTACTGTTTTCTGCACAAAAGCGATTCTGCGAAGCAATGTGAACAGGCACAGAGAAGGTGCTATCAGGGAATTCTCTGCCTGCCTTTCCCCAGTGCTCTGCAAGCTCTCCAGGACAACATAAAATCTGGGGCTCTGTGCTTTCTTTCCTTCTGAACAAGTGTTAGTGTTTTCTGCACAAAAGCGATTCTGCGAAGCAATGTGAACACTTCTGCTTCCCAGGCACAGAGAAGGTGCTAGCAAGGAATTCTCTGCCTGCCTTTCCCCAGTGCTCTGCAAGCTCTCCAGGACAACATAGAATCTGGGGCTCTGTGCTTTCTTTCCTTCTGAACAAGTGTTACTGTTTTCTGCACAAAAGCGATTCTGCGAAGCAATGTGAACAGGCACAGAGAAGGTGCTAGCAGGGAATTCTCTGCCTGCCTTTCCCCAGTGCTCTGCAAGCTCTCCAGGACAACATAGAATCTGGGGCTCTGTGCTTTCTTTCCTTCTGAACAAGTGTTACTGTTTTCTGCACAAAAGCGATTCTGCGAATCAATGTGAACACTTCTGCTTCCCAGGCACAGAGAAGGTGTTAGCAGGGAATTCTCTGCCTGCCTTTCCCCAGTGCTCTGCAAGCTCTCCAGGACAACAGCAAATCTGGGCCTCTGTGCTTTCTTTCGTTCTGAACAAGTGTTACTGTTTTCTGCACAAAAGCGATTCTGCGAAGCAATGTGAACAGGCACAGAGAAGGTGCTATCAGGGAATTCTCTGCCTGCCTTTCCCCAGTGCTCTGCAAGCTCTCCAGGACAACAGCAAATCTGGGGCTCTGTGCTTTCTTTCCTTCTGAACAAGTGTTACTGTTTTCTGCACAAAAGCGATTCTTGCGAAGCAATGTGAACACTTCTGCTTCCCAGGCACAGAGAAGGTGCTAGCAGGGAATTCTCTGCCTGCCTTTCCCCAGTGCTCTGCAAGCTCTCCAGGACAACATAGAATCTGGGGCTCTGTGCTTTCTTTCGTTCTGAACAAGTGTTACTGTTTTCTGCACAAAAGCGATTCTGCGAAGCAATGTGAACAGGCACAGAGAAGGTGCTAGCAGGGAATTCTCTGCCTGCCTTTCCCCAGTGCTCTGCAAGCTCTCCAGGACAACATAAAATCTGGGGCTCTGTGCTTTCTTTCGTTCTGAACAAGTGTTACTGTTATCTGCACAAAAGCGATTCTTGCGAAGCAATGTGAACAGGCACAGAGAAGGTGCTAGCAAGGAATTCTCTGCCTGCCTTTCCCCAGTGCTCTGCAAGCTCTCCAGGACAACATAGAATCTGGGGCTCTGTGCTTTCTTTCCTTCTGAACAAGTGTTAGTGTTTTCTGCACAAAAGCGATTCTGCGAAGCAATGTGAACACTTCTGCTTCCCAGGCACAGAGAAGGTGCTATCAGGGAATTCTCTGCCTGCCTTTCCCCAGTGCTCTGCAAGCTCTCCAGGACAACATAAAATCTGGGGCTCTGTGCTTTCTTTCGTTCTGAGCAAGTGTTACTGTTTTCTGCACAAAAGCGATTCTGCGAAGCAATGTGAACAGGCACAGAGAAGGTGCTATCAGGGAATTCTCTGCCTGCCTTTCCCCAGTGCTCTGCAAGCTCTCCAGGACAACATAAAATCTGGGGCTCTGTGCTTTCTTTCGTTCTGAACAAGTGTTACTGTTTTCTGCACAAAAGCGATTCTGCGAAACAATGTGAACAGGCACAGAGAAGGTGCTATCAGGGAATTCTCTGCCTGCCTTTCCCCAGTGCTCTGCAAGCTCTCCAGGACAACATAGAATCTGGGGCTCTGTGCTTTCTTTCGTTCTGAACAAGTGTTAGTGTTTTCTGCACAAAAGCGATTCTGCGAAGCAATGTGAACACTTCTGCTTCCCAGGCACAGAGAAGGTGCTAGCAGGGAATTCTCTGCCTGCCTTTCCCCAGTGCTCTGCAAGCTCTCCAGGACAACAGCAAATCTGGGGCTCTGTGCTTTCTTTCGTTCTGAACAAGTGTTACTGTTTTCTGCACAAAAGTGATTCTTGCGAAGCAATGTGAACACTTCTGCTTCCCAGGCACAGAGAAGGTCCTAGCAGGGAATTCTCTGCCTGCCTTTCCCCAGTGCTCTGCAAGCTCTCCAGGACAACATAGAATCTGGGGCTCTGTGCTTTCTTTCGTTCTGAACAAGTGTTACTGTTTTCTGCACAAAAGCGATTCTGCGAAGCAATGTGAACACTTCTGCTTCCCAGGCACAGAGAAGGTGCTAGCAGGGAATTCTCTGCCTGCCTTTCCCCAGTGCTCTGCAAGCTCTCCAGGACAACATAGAATCTGGGGCTCTGTGCTTTCTTTCGTTCTGAACAAGTGTTACTGTTTTCTGCACAAAAGCGATTCTGCGAAGCAATGTGAACAGGCACAGAGAAGGTGCTATCAGGGAATACTCTGCCTGCCTTTCCCCAGTGCTCTGCAAGCTCTCCAGGACAACATAGAATCTGGGGCTCTGTGCTTTCTTTCCTTCTGAACAAGTGTTAGTGTTTTCTGCACAAAAGCGATTCTGCGAAGCAATGTGAACACTTCTGCTTCCCAGGCACAGAGAAGGTGCTATCAGGGAATTCTCTGCCTGCCTTTCCCCAGTGCTCTGCAAGCTCTCCAGGACAACAGCAAATCTGGGGCTCTGTGCTTTCTTTCCTTCTGAACAAGTGTTACTGTTTTCTGCACAAAAGCGATTCTGCGAAGCAATGTGAACAGGCACAGAGAAGGTGCTATCAGGGAATTCTCTGCCTGCCTTTCCCCAGTGCTCTGCAAGCTCTCCAGGACAACATAGAATCTGGGGCTCTGTGCTTTCTTTCCTTCTGAACAAGTGTTAGTGTTTTCTGCACAAAAGCGATTCTGCGAAGCAATGTGAACACTTCTGCTTCCCAGGCACAGAGAAGGTGCTATCAGGGAATTCTCTGCCTGCCTTTCCCCAGTGCTCTGCAAGCTCTCCAGGACAACATAAAATCTGGGGCTCTGTGCTTTCTTTCGTTCTGAGCAAGTGTTACTGTTTTCTGCACAAAAGCGATTCTGCGAAGCAATGTGAACAGGCACAGAGAAGGTGCTAGCAGGGAATTCTCTGCCTGCCTTTCCCCAGTGCTCTGCAAGCTCTCCAGGACAACATAAAATCTGGGGCTCTGTGCTTTCTTTCGTTCTGAACAAGTGTTACTGTTTTCTGCACAAAAGCGATTCTGCGAAGCAATGTGAACAGGCACAGAGAAGGTGCTATCAGGGAATTCTCTGCCTGCCTTTCCCCAGTGCTCTGCAAGCTCTCCAGGACAACATAGAATCTGGGGCTCTGTGCTTTCTTTCGTTCTGAACAAGTGTTACTGTTTTCTGCACAAAAGCGATTCTTGCGAAGCAATGTGAACACTTCTGCTTCCCAGGCACAGAGAAGGTGCTAGCAGGGAATTCTCTGCCTGCCTTTCCCCAGTGCTCTGCAAGCTCTCCAGGACAACAGCAAATCTGGGGCTCTGTGCTTTCTTTCGTTCTGAACAAGTGTTACTGTTTTCTGCACAAAAGCGATTCTGCGAAGCAATGTGAACAGGCACAGAGAAGGTGCTATCAGGGAATTCTCTGCCTGCCTTTCCCCAGTGCTCTGCAAGCTCTCCAGGACAACATAGAATCTGGGGCTATGTGCTTTCTTTCCTTCTGAACAAGTGTTAGTGTTTTCTGCACAAAAGCGATTCTGCGAAGCAATGTGAACACTTCTGCTTCCCAGGCACAGAGAAGGTGCTAGCAGGGAATTCTCTGCCTGCCTTTCCCCAGTGCTCTGCAAGCTCTCCAGGACAACATAGAATCTGGGGCTCTGTGCTTTCTTTCCTTCTGAACAAGTGTTAGTGTTTTCTGCACAAAAGCGATTCTGCGAAGCAATGTGAACAGGCACAGAGAAGGTGCTAGCAGGGAATTCTCTGCCTGCCTTTCCCCAGTGCTCTGCAAGCTCTCCAGGACAACATAGAATCTGGGGCTCTGTGCTTTCTTTCCTTCTGAACAAGTGTTACTGTTTTCTGCACAAAAGCGATTCTGCGAAGCAATGTGAACACTTCTGCTTCCCAGGCACAGAGAAGGTGCTAGCAGGGAATTCTCTGCCTGCCTTTCCCCAGTGCTCTGCAAGCTCTCCAGGACAACAGCAAATCTGGGGCTCTGTGCTTTCTTTCGTTCTGAACAAGTGTTACTGTTTTCTGCACAAAAGTGATTCTTGCGAAGCAATGTGAACACTTCTGCTTCCCAGGCACAGAGAAGGTGCTATCAGGGAATTCTCTGCCTGCCTTTCCCCAGTGCTCTGCAAGCTCTCCAGGACAACATAGAATCTGGGGCTCTGTGCTTTCTTTCGTTCTGAACAAGTGTTACTGTTTTCTGCACAAAAGCGATTCTGCGAAGCAATGTGAACAGGCACGAAGAAGGTCCTAGCAGGGAATTCTCTGCCTGCCTTTCCCCAGTGCTCTGCAAGCTCTCCAGGACAACATAGAATCTGGGGCTCTGTGCTTTCTTTCCTTCTGAACAAGTGTTACTGTTTTCTGCACAAAAGCGATTCTGCGAAGCAATGTGAACACTTCTGCTTCCCAGGCACAGTGAAGGTGCTAGCAAGGAATTCTCTGCCTGCCTTTCCCCAGTGCTCTGCAAGCTCTCCAGGACAACATAGAATCTGGGGCTCTGTGCTTTCTTTCGTTCTGAACAAGTGTTACTGTTTTCTGCACAAAAGCGATTCTGCGAAGCAATGTGAACACTTCTGCTTCCCAGGCACAGAGAAGGTGCTAGCAGGGAATTCTCTGCCTGCCTTTCCCCAGTGCTCTGCAAGCTCTCCAGGACAACATAGAATCTGGGGCTCTGTGCTTTCTTTCGTTCTGAACAAGTGTTACTGTTTTCTGCACAAAAGCGATTCTGCGAAGCAATGTGAACAGGCACAGAGAAGGTGCTATCAGGGAATACTCTGCCTGCCTTTCCCCAGTGCTCTGCAAGCTCTCCAGGACAACATAGAATCTGGGGCTCTGTGCTTTCTTTCCTTCTGAACAAGTGTTAGTGTTTTCTGCACAAAAGCGATTCTGCGAAGCAATGTGAACACTTCTGCTTCCCAGGCACAGAGAAGGTGCTATCAGGGAATTCTCTGCCTGCCTTTCCCCAGTGCTCTGCAAGCTCTCCAGGACAACATAGAATCTGGGGCTCTGTGCTTTCTTTCGTTCTGAACAAGTGTTACTGTTTTCTGCACAAAAGCGATTCTGCGAAGCAATGTGAACACTTCTGCTTCCCAGGCACAGAGAAGGTGCTAGCAAGGAATTCTCTGCCTGCCTTTCCCCAGTGCTCTGCAAGCTCTCCAGGACAACATAGAATCTGGGGCTCTGTGCTTTCTTTCCTTCTGAACAAGTGTTAGTGTTTTCTGCACAAAAGCGATTCTGCGAAGCAATGTGAACAGGCACAGAGAAGGTGCTAGCAGGGAATTCTCTGCCTGCCTTTCCCCAGTGCTCTGCAAGCTCTCCAGGACAACATAGAATCTGGGGCTCTGTGCTTTCTTTCGTTCTGAACAAGTGTTACTGTTTTCTGCACAAAAGCGATTCTTGCGAAGCAATGTGAACACTTCTGCTTCCCAGGCACAGAGAAGGTGCTAGCAAGGACTTCTCTGCCTGCCTTTCCCCAGTGCTCTGCAAGCTCTCCAGGACAACATAGAATCTGGGGCTCTGTGCTTTCTTTCGTTCTGAACAGGTGTTAGTGTTTTCTGCACAAAAGCGATTCTGCGAAGCAATGTGAACACTTCTGCTTCCCAGGCACAGAGAAGGTGCTAGCAGGGAATTCTCTGCCTGCCTTTCCCCAGTGCTCTGCAAGCTCTCCAGGGCAACATAAAATCTGGGGCTCTGTGCTTTCTTTCGTTCTGAGCAAGTGTTACTGTTTTCTGCACAAAAGCGATTCTGCGAAGCAATGTGAACAGGCACAGAGAAGGTGCTAGCAGGGAATTCTCTGCCTGACTTTCCCCAGTGCTCTGCAAGCTCTCCAGGACAACATAAAATCTGGGGCTCTGTGCTTTCTTTCGTTCTGAACAAGTGTTAGTGTTTTCTGCACAAAAGCGATTCTGCGAAACAATGTGAACAGGCACAGAGAAGGTGCTATCAGGGAATTCTCTGCCTGCCTTTCCCCAGTGCTCTGCAAGCTCTCCAGGACAACAGCAAATCTGGGGCTCTGTGCTTTCTTTCGTTCTGAACAAGTGTTACTGTTTTCTGCACAAAAGCGATTCTGCGAAGCAATGTGAACAGGCACAGAGAAGGTGCTATCAGGGAATTCTCTGCCTGCCTTTCCCCAGTGCTCTGCAAGCTCTCCAGGACAACATAGAATCTGGGGCTCTGTGCTTTCTTTCCTTCTGAACAAGTGTTAGTGTTTTCTGCACAAAAGCGATTCTGCGAAGCAATGTGAACACTTCTGCTTCCCAGGCACAGAGAAGGTGCTAGCAGGGAATTCTCTGCCTGCCTTTCCCCAGTGCTCTGCAAGCTCTCCAGGACAACAGCAAATCTGGGGCTCTGTGCTTTCTTTCGTTCTGAACAAGTGTTACTGTTTTCTGCACAAAAGCGATTCTGCGAAGCAATGTGAACAGGCACAGAGAAGGTGCTAGCAGGGAATTCTCTGCCTGCCTTTCCCCAGTGCTCTGCAAGCTCTCCAGGACAACAGCAAATCTGGGGCTCTGTGCTTTCTTTCGTTCTGAACAAGTGTTACTGTTTTCTGCACAAAAGCGATTCTGCGAAGCAATGTGAACAGGCACAGAGAAGGTGCTAGCAGGGAATTCTCTGCCTGCCTTTCCCCAGTGCTCTGCAAGCTCTCCAGTACAACATAGAATCTGGGGCTCTGTGCTTTCTTTCGTTCTGAACAAGTGTTACTGTTTTCTGCACAAAAGCGATTCTTGCGAAGCAATGTGAACACTTCTGCTTCCCAGGCACAGAGAAGGTGCTAACAGGGAATTCTCTGCCTGCCTTTCCCCAGTGCTCTGCAAGCTCTCCAGGACAACATAGAATCTGGGGCTCTGTGCTTTCTTTCGTTCTGAACAAGTGTTACTGTTTTCTGCACAAAAGCGATTCTGCGAAGCAATGTGAACAGGCACAGAGAAGGTGCTATCAGGGAATTCTCTGCCTGCCTTTCCCCAGTGCTCTGCAAGCTCTCCAGGACAACATAGAATCTGGGGCTCTGTGCTTTCTTTCGTTCTGAACAAGTGTTACTGTTTTCTGCACAAAAGCGATTCTGCGAAGCAATGTGAACAGGCACAGAGAAGGTGCTATCAGGGAATTCTCTGCCTGCCTTTCCCCAGTGCTCTGCAAGCTCTCCAGGACAACATAGAATCTGGGGCTCTGTGCTTTCTTTCGTTCTGAACAAGTGTTACTGTTTTCTGCACAAAAGCGATTCTTGCGAAGCAATGTGAACACTTCTGCTTCCCAGGCACAGAGAAGGTGCTAGCAGGGAATTCTCTGCCTGCCTTTCCCCAGTGCTCTGCAAGCTCTCCAGGACAACAGCAAATCTGGGGCTCTGTGCTTTCTTTCGTTCTGAACAAGTGTTACTGTTTTCTGCACAAAAGCGATTCTGCGAAGCAATGTGAACAGGCACAGAGAAGGTGCTATCAGGGAATTCTCTGCCTGCCTTTCCCCAGTGCTCTGCAAGCTCTCCAGGACAACATAGAATCTGGGGCTATGTGCTTTCTTTCCTTCTGAACAAGTGTTAGTGTTTTCTGCACAAAAGTGATTCTGCGAAGCAATGTGAACACTTCTGCTTCCCAGGCACAGAGAAGGTGCTAGCAGGGAATTCTCTGCCTGCCTTTCCCCAGTGCTCTGCAAGCTCTCCAGGACAACATAGAATCTGGGGCTCTGTGCTTTCTTTCCTTCTGAACAAGTGTTACTGTTTTCTGCACAAAAGCGATTCTGCGAAGCAATGTGAACAGGCACAGAGAAGGTGCTAGCAGGGAATTCTCTGCCTGCCTTTCCCCAGTGCTCTGCAAGCTCTCCAGGACAACATAGAATCTGGGGCTATGTGCTTTCTTTCCTTCTGAACAAGTGTTAGTGTTTTCTGCACAAAAGCGATTCTGCGAAGCAATGTGAACACTTCTGCTTCCCAGGCACAGAGAAGGTGCTAGCAGGGAATTCTCTGCCTGCCTTTCCCCAGTGCTCTGCAAGCTCTCCAGGACAACATAGAATCTGGGGCTCTGTGCTTTCTTTCCTTCTGAACAAGTGTTAGTGTTTTCTGCACAAAAGCGATTCTGCGAAGCAATGTGAACAGGCACAGAGAAGGTGCTAGCAGGGAATTCTCTGCCTGCCTTTCCCCAGTGCTCTGCAAGCTCTCCAGGACAACATAGAATCTGGGGCTCTGTGCTTTCTTTCCTTCTGAACAAGTGTTACTGTTTTCTGCACAAAAGCGATTCTGCGAAGCAATGTGAACACTTCTGCTTCCCAGGCACAGAGAAGGTGCTAGCAGGGAATTCTCTGCCTGCCTTTCCCCAGTGCTCTGCAAGCTCTCCAGGACAACAGCAAATCTGGGGCTCTGTGCTTTCTTTCGTTCTGAACAAGTGTTACTGTTTTCTGCACAAAAGTGATTCTTGCGAAGCAATGTGAACACTTCTGCTTCCCAGGCACAGAGAAGGTGCTATCAGGGAATTCTCTGCCTGCCTTTCCCCAGTGCTCTGCAAGCTCTCCAGGACAACATAGAATCTGGGGCTCTGTGCTTTCTTTCGTTCTGAACAAGTGTTACTGTTTTCTGCACAAAAGCGATTCTGCGAAGCAATGTGAACAGGCACGAAGAAGGTCCTAGCAGGGAATTCTCTGCCTGCCTTTCCCCAGTGCTCTGCAAGCTCTCCAGGACAACATAGAATCTGGGGCTCTGTGCTTTCTTTCCTTCTGAACAAGTGTTACTGTTTTCTGCACAAAAGCGATTCTGCGAAGCAATGTGAACACTTCTGCTTCCCAGGCACAGTGAAGGTGCTAGCAAGGAATTCTCTGCCTGCCTTTCCCCAGTGCTCTGCAAGCTCTCCAGGACAACATAGAATCTGGGGCTCTGTGCTTTCTTTCGTTCTGAACAAGTGTTACTGTTTTCTGCACAAAAGCGATTCTGCGAAGCAATGTGAACACTTCTGCTTCCCAGGCACAGAGAAGGTGCTAGCAGGGAATTCTCTGCCTGCCTTTCCCCAGTGCTCTGCAAGCTCTCCAGGACAACATAGAATCTGGGGCTCTGTGCTTTCTTTCGTTCTGAACAAGTGTTACTGTTTTCTGCACAAAAGCGATTCTGCGAAGCAATGTGAACAGGCACAGAGAAGGTGCTATCAGGGAATACTCTGCCTGCCTTTCCCCAGTGCTCTGCAAGCTCTCCAGGACAACATAGAATCTGGGGCTCTGTGCTTTCTTTCCTTCTGAACAAGTGTTAGTGTTTTCTGCACAAAAGCGATTCTGCGAAGCAATGTGAACACTTCTGCTTCCCAGGCACAGAGAAGGTGCTATCAGGGAATTCTCTGCCTGCCTTTCCCCAGTGCTCTGCAAGCTCTCCAGGACAACATAGAATCTGGGGCTCTGTGCTTTCTTTCGTTCTGAACAAGTGTTACTGTTTTCTGCACAAAAGCGATTCTGCGAAGCAATGTGAACACTTCTGCTTCCCAGGCACAGAGAAGGTGCTAGCAAGGAATTCTCTGCCTGCCTTTCCCCAGTGCTCTGCAAGCTCTCCAGGACAACATAGAATCTGGGGCTCTGTGCTTTCTTTCCTTCTGAACAAGTGTTAGTGTTTTCTGCACAAAAGCGATTCTGCGAAGCAATGTGAACAGGCACAGAGAAGGTGCTAGCAGGGAATTCTCTGCCTGCCTTTCCCCAGTGCTCTGCAAGCTCTCCAGGACAACATAGAATCTGGGGCTCTGTGCTTTCTTTCGTTCTGAACAAGTGTTACTGTTTTCTGCACAAAAGCGATTCTTGCGAAGCAATGTGAACACTTCTGCTTCCCAGGCACAGAGAAGGTGCTAGCAAGGACTTCTCTGCCTGCCTTTCCCCAGTGCTCTGCAAGCTCTCCAGGACAACATAGAATCTGGGGCTCTGTGCTTTCTTTCGTTCTGAACAGGTGTTAGTGTTTTCTGCACAAAAGCGATTCTGCGAAGCAATGTGAACACTTCTGCTTCCCAGGCACAGAGAAGGTGCTAGCAGGGAATTCTCTGCCTGCCTTTCCCCAGTGCTCTGCAAGCTCTCCAGGGCAACATAAAATCTGGGGCTCTGTGCTTTCTTTCGTTCTGAGCAAGTGTTACTGTTTTCTGCACAAAAGCGATTCTGCGAAGCAATGTGAACAGGCACAGAGAAGGTGCTAGCAGGGAATTCTCTGCCTGACTTTCCCCAGTGCTCTGCAAGCTCTCCAGGACAACATAAAATCTGGGGCTCTGTGCTTTCTTTCGTTCTGAACAAGTGTTAGTGTTTTCTGCACAAAAGCGATTCTGCGAAACAATGTGAACAGGCACAGAGAAGGTGCTATCAGGGAATTCTCTGCCTGCCTTTCCCCAGTGCTCTGCAAGCTCTCCAGGACAACAGCAAATCTGGGGCTCTGTGCTTTCTTTCGTTCTGAACAAGTGTTACTGTTTTCTGCACAAAAGCGATTCTGCGAAGCAATGTGAACAGGCACAGAGAAGGTGCTATCAGGGAATTCTCTGCCTGCCTTTCCCCAGTGCTCTGCAAGCTCTCCAGGACAACATAGAATCTGGGGCTCTGTGCTTTCTTTCCTTCTGAACAAGTGTTAGTGTTTTCTGCACAAAAGCGATTCTGCGAAGCAATGTGAACACTTCTGCTTCCCAGGCACAGAGAAGGTGCTAGCAGGGAATTCTCTGCCTGCCTTTCCCCAGTGCTCTGCAAGCTCTCCAGGACAACAGCAAATCTGGGGCTCTGTGCTTTCTTTCGTTCTGAACAAGTGTTACTGTTTTCTGCACAAAAGCGATTCTGCGAAGCAATGTGAACAGGCACAGAGAAGGTGCTAGCAGGGAATTCTCTGCCTGCCTTTCCCCAGTGCTCTGCAAGCTCTCCAGGACAACAGCAAATCTGGGGCTCTGTGCTTTCTTTCGTTCTGAACAAGTGTTACTGTTTTCTGCACAAAAGCGATTCTGCGAAGCAATGTGAACAGGCACAGAGAAGGTGCTAGCAGGGAATTCTCTGCCTGCCTTTCCCCAGTGCTCTGCAAGCTCTCCAGTACAACATAGAATCTGGGGCTCTGTGCTTTCTTTCGTTCTGAACAAGTGTTACTGTTTTCTGCACAAAAGCGATTCTTGCGAAGCAATGTGAACACTTCTGCTTCCCAGGCACAGAGAAGGTGCTAACAGGGAATTCTCTGCCTGCCTTTCCCCAGTGCTCTGCAAGCTCTCCAGGACAACATAGAATCTGGGGCTCTGTGCTTTCTTTCGTTCTGAACAAGTGTTACTGTTTTCTGCACAAAAGCGATTCTGCGAAGCAATGTGAACAGGCACAGAGAAGGTGCTATCAGGGAATTCTCTGCCTGCCTTTCCCCAGTGCTCTGCAAGCTCTCCAGGACAACATAGAATCTGGGGCTCTGTGCTTTCTTTCGTTCTGAACAAGTGTTACTGTTTTCTGCACAAAAGCGATTCTGCGAAGCAATGTGAACAGGCACAGAGAAGGTGCTATCAGGGAATTCTCTGCCTGCCTTTCCCCAGTGCTCTGCAAGCTCTCCAGGACAACATAGAATCTGGGGCTCTGTGCTTTCTTTCGTTCTGAACAAGTGTTACTGTTTTCTGCACAAAAGCGATTCTTGCGAAGCAATGTGAACACTTCTGCTTCCCAGGCACAGAGAAGGTGCTAGCAGGGAATTCTCTGCCTGCCTTTCCCCAGTGCTCTGCAAGCTCTCCAGGACAACAGCAAATCTGGGGCTCTGTGCTTTCTTTCGTTCTGAACAAGTGTTACTGTTTTCTGCACAAAAGCGATTCTGCGAAGCAATGTGAACAGGCACAGAGAAGGTGCTATCAGGGAATTCTCTGCCTGCCTTTCCCCAGTGCTCTGCAAGCTCTCCAGGACAACATAGAATCTGGGGCTATGTGCTTTCTTTCCTTCTGAACAAGTGTTAGTGTTTTCTGCACAAAAGTGATTCTGCGAAGCAATGTGAACACTTCTGCTTCCCAGGCACAGAGAAGGTGCTAGCAGGGAATTCTCTGCCTGCCTTTCCCCAGTGCTCTGCAAGCTCTCCAGGACAACATAGAATCTGGGGCTCTGTGCTTTCTTTCCTTCTGAACAAGTGTTACTGTTTTCTGCACAAAAGCGATTCTGCGAAGCAATGTGAACAGGCACAGAGAAGGTGCTAGCAGGGAATTCTCTGCCTGCCTTTCCCCAGTGCTCTGCAAGCTCTCCAGGGCAACAGCAAATCTGGGGCTCTGTGCTTTCTTTCGTTCTGAACAAGTGTTACTGTTTTCTGCACAAAAGCGATTCTGCGAAGCAATGTGAACACTTCTGCTTCCCAGGCACAGAGAAGGTGCTAGCAGGGAATTCTCTGCCTGCCTTTCCCCAGTGCTCTGCAAGCTCTCCAGGACAACATAGAATCTGGGGCTCTGTGCTTTCTTTCGTTCTGAACAAGTGTTACTGTTTTCTGCACAAAAGCGATTCTGCGAAGCAATGTGAACAGGCACAGAGAAGGTGCTATCAGGGAATACTCTGCCTGCCTTTCCCCAGTGCTCTGCAAGCTCTCCAGGACAACATAGAATCTGGGGCTCTGTGCTTTCTTTCCTTCTGAACAAGTGTTAGTGTTTTCTGCACAAAAGCGATTCTGCGAAGCAATGTGAACACTTCTGCTTCCCAGGCACAGAGAAGGTGCTAGCAAGGAATTCTCTGCCTGCCTTTCCCCAGTGCTCTGCAAGCTCTCCAGGACAACATAGAATCTGGGGCTCTGTGCTTTCTTTCCTTCTGAACAAGTGTTACTGTTTTCTGCACAAAAGCGATTCTGCGAAGCAATGTGAACACTTCTGCTTCCCAGGCACAGTGAAGGTGCTAGCAAGGAATTCTCTGCTTGCCTTTCCCCAGTGCTCTGCAAGCTCTCCAGGACAACATAAAATCTGGGGCTCTGTGCTTTCTTTCGTTCTGAACAAGTGTTACTGTTTTCTGCACAAAAGCGATTCTGCGAAGCAATGTGAACACTTCTGCTTCCCAGGCACAGAGAAGGTGCTAGCAGGGAATTCTCTGCCTGCCTTTCCCCAGTGCTCTGCAAGCTCTCCAGGACAACATAGAATCTGGGGCTCTGTGCTTTCTTTCGTTCTGAACAAGTGTTACTGTTTTCTGCACAAAAGCAATTCTGCGAAGCAATGTGAACAGGCACAGAGAAGGTGCTATCAGGGAATACTCTGCCTGCCTTTCCCCAGTGCTCTGCAAGCTCTCCAGGACAACATAGAATCTGGGGCTCTGTGCTTTCTTTCCTTCTGAACAAGTGTTAGTGTTTTCTGCACAAAAGCGATTCTGCGAAGCAATGTGAACACTTCTGCTTCCCAGGCACAGAGAAGGTGCTAGCAAGGAATTCTCTGCCTGCCTTTCCCCAGTGCTCTGCAAGCTCTCCAGGACAACATAGAATCTGGGGCTCTGTGCTTTCTTTCCTTCTGAACAAGTGTTACTGTTTTCTGCACAAAAGCGATTCTGCGAAGCAATGTGAACAGGCACAGAGAAGGTGCTAGTAGGGAATTCTCTGCCTGCCTTTCCCCAGTGCTCTGCAAGCTCTCCAGGACAACATAGAATCTGGGGCTCTGTGCTTTCTTTCGTTCTGAACAAGTGTTACTGTTTTCTGCACAAAAGCGATTCTTGCGAAGCAATGTGAACACTTCTGCTTCCCAGGCACAGAGAAGGTGCTAGCAAGGAATTCTCTGCCTGCCTTTCCCCAGTGCTCTGCAAGCTCTCCAGGACAACATAGAATCTGGGGCTCTGTGCTTTCTTTCGTTCTGAACAAGTGTTACTGTTTTCTGCACAAAAGCGATTCTGCGAAGCAATGTGAACACTTCTGCTTCCCAGGCACAGAGAAGGTGCTAGCAGGGAATTCTCTGCCTGCCTTTCCCCAGTGCTCTGCAAGCTCTCCAGGGCAACATAAAATCTGGGGCTCTGTGCTTTCTTTCGTTCTGAGCAAGTGTTACTGTTTTCTGCACAAAAGCGATTCTGCGAAGCAATGTGAACAGGCACAGAGAAGGTGCTAGCAGGGAATTCTCTGCCTGACTTTCCCCAGTGCTCTGCAAGCTCTCCAGGACAACATAAAATCTGGGGCTCTGTGCTTTCTTTCGTTCTGAACAAGTGTTACTGTTTTCTGCACAAAAGCGATTCTGCGAAACAATGTGAACAGGCACAGAGAAGGTGCTATCAGGGAATTCTCTGCCTGCCTTTCCCCAGTGCTCTGCAAGCTCTCCAGGACAACAGCAAATCTGGGGCTCTGTGCTTTCTTTCGTTCTGAACAAGTGTTACTGTTTTCTGCACAAAAGCGATTCTGCGAAGCAATGTGAACAGGCACAGAGAAGGTGCTATCAGGGAATTCTCTGCCTGCCTTTCCCCAGTGCTCTGCAAGCTCTCCAGGACAACATAGAATCTGGGGCTCTGTGCTTTCTTTCCTTCTGAACAAGTGTTAGTGTTTTCTGCACAAAAGCGATTCTGCGAAGCAATGTGAACACTTCTGCTTCCCAGGCACAGAGAAGGTGCTAGCAGGGAATTCTCTGCCTGCCTTTCCCCAGTGCTCTGCAAGCTCTCCAGGACAACATAGAATCTGGGGCTCTGTGCTTTCTTTCGTTCTGAACAAGTGTTACTGTTTTCTGCACAAAAGCGATTCTGCGAAGCAATGTGAACAGGCACAGAGAAGGTGCTAGCAGGGAATTCTCTGCCTGCCTTTCCCCAGTGCTCTGCAAGCTCTCCAGGACAACAGCAAATCTGGGGCTCTGTGCTTTCTTTCGTTCTGAACAAGTGTTACTGTTTTCTGCACAAAAGCGATTCTGCGAAGCAATGTGAACAGGCACAGAGAAGGTGCTAGCAGGGAATTCTCTGCCTGCCTTTCCCCAGTGCTCTGCAAGCTCTCCAGTACAACATAGAATCTGGGGCTCTGTGCTTTCTTTCGTTCTGAACAAGTGTTACTGTTTTCTGCACAAAAGCGATTCTTGCGAAGCAATGTGAACACTTCTGCTTCCCAGGCACAGAGAAGGTGCTAGCAGGGAATTCTCTGCCTGCCTTTCCCCAGTGCTCTGCAAGCTCTCCAGGACAACAGCAAATCTGGGGCTCTGTGCTTTCTTTCGTTCTGAACAAGTGTTACTGTTTTCTGCACAAAAGCGATTCTGCGAAGCAATGTGAACAGGCACAGAGAAGGTGCTATCAGGGAATTCTCTGCCTGCCTTTCCCCAGTGCTCTGCAAGCTCTCCAGGACAACATAGAATCTGGGGCTCTGTGCTTTCTTTCCTTCTGAACAAGTGTTAGTGTTTTCTGCACAAAAGCGATTCTGCGAAGCAATGTGAACACTTCTGCTTCCCAGGCACAGAGAAGGTGCTATCAGGGAATTCTCTGCCTGCCTTTCCCCAGTGCTCTGCAAGCTCTCCAGGACAACAGCAAATCTGGGGCTCTGTGCTTTCTTTCGTTCTGAACAAGTGTTACTGTTTTCTGCACAAAAGCGATTCTGCGAAGCAATGTGAACAGGCACAGAGAAGGTGCTAGCAGGGAATTCTCTGCCTGCCTTTCCCCAGTGCTCTGCAAGCTCTCCAGGACAACATAGAATCTGGGGCTCTGTGCTTTCTTTCGTTCTGAACAAGTGTTACTGTTTTCTGCACAAAAGCGATTCTGCGAAGCAATGTGAACAGGCACAGAGAAGGTGCTAGCAGGGAATTCTCTGCCTGCCTTTCCCCAGTGCTCTGCAAGCTCTCCAGGACAACATAGAATCTGGGGCTCTGTGCTTTCTTTCCTTCTGAACAAGTGTTACTGTTTTCTGCACAAAAGCGATTCTTGCGAAGCAATGTGAACACTTCTGCTTCCCAGGCACAGAGAAGGTGCTAGCAAGGAATTCTCTGCCTGCCTTTCCCCAGTGCTCTGCAAGCTCTCCAGGACAACATAGAATCTGGGGCTCTGTGCTTTCTTTCGTTCTGAACAAGTGTTAGTGTTTTCTGCACAAAAGCGATTCTGCGAAGCAATGTGAACACTTCTGCTTCCCAGGCACAGAGAAGGTGCTAGCAGGGAATTCTCTGCCTGCCTTTCCCCAGTGCTCTGCAAGCTCTCCAGGACAACATAAAATCTGGGGCTCTGTGCTTTCTTTCGTTCTGAACAAGTGTTACTGTTTTCTGCACAAAAGCGATTCTGCGAAGCAATGTGAACAGGCACAGAGAAGGTGCTATCAGGGAATTCTCTGCCTGCCTTTCCCCAGTGCTCTGCAAGCTCTCCAGGACAACATAGAATCTGGGGCTCTGTGCTTTCTTTCCTTCTGAACAAGTGTTAGTGTTTTCTGCACAAAAGCGATTCTGCGAAGCAATGTGAACACTTCTGCTTCCCAGGCACAGAGAAGGTGCTAGCAGGGAATTCTCTGCCTGCCTTTCCCCAGTGCTCTGCAAGCTCTCCAGGACAACATAAAATCTGGGGCTCTGTGCTTTCTTTCGTTCTGAGCAAGTGTTACTGTTTTCTGCACAAAAGCGATTCTGCGAAGCAATGTGAACAGGCACAGAGAAGGTGCTATCAGGGAATTCTCTGCCTGCCTTTCCCCAGTGCTCTGCAAGCTCTCCAGGACAACATAAAATCTGGGGCTCTGTGCTTTCTTTCCTTCTGAACAAGTGTTAGTGTTTTCTGCACAAAAGCGATTCTGCGAAGCAATGTGAACAGGCACAGAGAAGGTGCTATCAGGGAATTCTCTGCCTGCCTTTCCCCAGTGCTCTGCAAGCTCTCCAGGACAACATAGAATCTGGGGCTCTGTGCTTTCTTTCCTTCTGAACAAGTGTTAGTGTTTTCTGCACAAAAGCGATTCTTGCGAAGCAATGTGAACAGGCACAGAGAAGGTGCTAGCAGGGAATTCTCTGCCTGCCTTTCCCCAGTGCTCTGCAAGCTCTCCAGGACAACATAGAATCTGGGGCTCTGTGCTTTCTTTCCTTCTGAACAAGTGTTACTGTTTTCTGCACAAAAGCGATTCTGCGAAGCAATGTGAACAGGCACAGAGAAGGTGATATCAGGGAATTCTCTGCCTGCCTTTCCCCAGTGCTCTGCAAGCTCTCCAGGACAACAGCAAATCTGGGGCTCTGTGCTTTCTTTCGTTCTGAACAAGTGTTACTGTTTTCTGCACAAAAGCGATTCTGCGAAGCAATGTGAACAGGCACAGAGAAGGTGCTAGCAGGGAATTCTCTGCCTGCCTTTCCCCAGTGCTCTGCAAGCTCTCCTGGACAACATAGAATCTGGGGCTCTGTGCTTTCTTTCGTTCTGAACAAGTGTTAGTGTTTTCTGCACAAAAGCGATTCTGCGAAGCAATGTGAACACTTCTGCTTCCCAGGCACAGAGAAGGTGCTAGCAGGGAATTCTCTGCCTGCCTTTCCCCAGTGCTCTGCAAGCTCTCCAGGACAACATAGAATCTGGGGCTCTGTGCTTTCTTTCCTTCTGAACAAGTGTTAGTGTTTTCTGCACAAAAGCGATTCTTGCGAAGCAATGTGAACACTTCTGCTTCCAGGCACAGAGAAGGTGCTAGCAGGGAATTCTCTGCCTGCCTTTCCCCAGTGCTCTGCAAGCTCTCCAGGACAACAGCAAATCTGGGGCTCTGTGCTTTCTTTCGTTCTGAACAAGTGTTACTGTTTTCTGCACAAAAGCGATTCTGCGAAGCAATGTGAACAGGCACAGAGAAGGTGCTAGCAGGGAATTCTCTGCCTGCCTTTCCCCAGTGCTCTGCAAGCTCTCCAGGACAACATAGAATCTGGGGCTCTGTGCTTTCTTTCCTTCTGAACAAGTGTTAGTGTTTTCTGCACAAAAGCGATTCTGCGAAGCAATGTGAACACTTCTGCTTCCCAGGCACAGAGAAGGTGCTATCAGGGAATTCTCTGCCTGCCTTTCCCCAGTGCTCTGCAAGCTCTCCAGGACAACATAGAATCTGGGGCTCTGTGCTTTCTTTCGTTCTGAACAAGTGTTACTGTTTTCTGCACAAAAGCGATTCTGCGAAGCAATGTGAACAGGCACAGAGAAGGTGCTAGCAGGGAATTCTCTGCCTGCCTTTCCCCAGTGCTCTGCAAGCTCTCCAGGACAACATCAAATCTGGGGCTCTGTGCTTTCTTTCGTTCTGAACAAGTGTTACTGTTTTCTGCACAAAAGCGATTCTGCGAAGCAATGTGAACAGGCACAGAGAAGGTGCTATCAGGGAATTCTCTGCCTGCCTTTCCCCAGTGCTCTGCAAGCTCTCCAGGACAACATAGAATCTGGGGCTCTGTGCTTTCTTTCGTTCTGAACAAGTGTTACTGTTTTCTGAACAAAAGCGATTCTTGCGAAGCAATGTGAACACTTCTGCTTCCCAGGCACAGAGAAGGTGCTAGCAGGGAATTCTCTGCCTGCCTTTCCCCAGTGCTCTGCAAGCTCTCCAGGACAACATAGAATCTGGGGCTCTGTGCTTTCTTTCCTTCTGAACAAGTGTTAGTGTTTTCTGCACAAAAGCGATTCTGCGAAGCAATGTGAAAACTTCTGCTTCCCAGGCACAGAGAAGGTGCTAGCAAGGAATTCTCTGCCTGCCTTTCCCCAGTGCTCTGCAAGCTCTCCAGGACAACATAGAATCTGGGGCTCTGTGCTTTCTTTCCTTCTGAACAAGTGTTAGTGTTTTCTGCACAAAAGCGATTCTGCGAAGCAATGTGAACACTTCTGCTTCCCAGGCACAGAGAAGGTGCTAGCAGGGAATTCTCTGCCTGCCTTTCCCCAGTGCTCTGCAAGCTCTCCAGGGCAACATAAAATCTGGGGCTCTGTGCTTTCTTTCGTTCTGAGCAAGTGTTACTGTTTTCTGCACAAAAGCGATTCTGCGAAACAATGTGAACAGGCACAGAGAAGGTGCTATCAGGGAATTCTCTGCCTGCCTTTCCCCAGTGCTCTGCAAGCTCTCCAGGACAACATAAAATCTGGGGCTCTGTGCTTTCTTTCCTTCTGAACAAGTGTTACTGTTTTCTGCACAAAAGCGATTCTGCGAAACAATGTGAACAGGCACAGAGAAGGTGCTATCAGGGAATTCTCTGCCTGCCTTTCCCCAGTGCTCTGCAAGCTCTCCAGGACAACATAGAATCTGGGGCTCTGTGCTTTCTTTCGTTCTGAACAAGTGTTACTGTTTTCTGCACAAAAGCGATTCTTGCGAAGCAATGTGAACACTTCTGCTTCCCAGGCACAGAGAAGGTGCTAGCAGGGAATTCTCTGCCTGCCTTTCCCCAGTGCTCTGCAAGCTCTCCAGGACAACAGCAAATCTGGGGCTCTGTGCTTTCTTTCGTTCCGAACAAGTGTTACTGTTTTCTGCACAAAAGCGATTCTGCGAAGCAATGTGAACAGGCACAGAGAAGGTGCTATCAGGGAATTCTCTGCCTGCCTTTCCCCAGTGCTCTGCAAGCTCTCCAGGACAACATAGAATCTGGGGCTCTGTGCTTTCTTTCGTTCTGAACAAGTGTTACTGTTTTCTGCACAAAAGCGATTCTGCGAAGCAATGTGAACACTTCTGCTTCCCAGGCACAGAGAAGGTGCTAGCAGGGAATTCTCTGCCTGCCTTTCCCCAGTGCTCTGCAAGCTCTCCAGGACAACATAGAATCTGGGGCTCTGTGCTTTCTTTCCTTCTGAACAAGTGTTAATGTTTTCTGCACAAAAGCGATTCTGCGAAGCAATGTGAACAGGCACAGAGAAGGTGCTAGCAGGGAATTCTCTGCCTGCCTTTCCCCAGTGCTCTGCAAGCTCTCCAGGACAACATAGAATCTGGGGCTCTGTGCTTTCTTTCCTTCTGAACAAGTGTTACTGTTTTCTGCACAAAAGCGATTCTGCGAAGCAATGTGAACACTTCTGCTTCCCAGGCACAGAGAAGGTGCTAGCAAGGAATTCTCTGCCTGCCTTTCCCCAGTGCTCTGCAAGCTCTCCAGGACAACAGCAAATCTGGGGCTCTGTGCTTTCTTTCGTTCTGAACAAGTGTTACTGTTTTCTGCACAAAAGCAATTCTGCGAAGCAATGTGAACAGGCACAGAGAAGGTGCTAGCAGGGAATTCTCTGCCTGCCTTTCCCCAGTGCTCTGCAAGCTCTCCAGGACAACATAGAATCTGGGGCTCTGTGCTTTCTTTCCTTCTGAACAAGTGTTAGTGTTTTCTGCACAAAAGCGATTCTGCGAAGCAATGTGAACACTTCTGCTTCCCAGGCACAGAGAAGGTGCTATCAGGGAATTCTCTGCCTGCCTTTCCCCAGTGCTCTGCAAGCTCTCCAGGACAACATAAAATCTGGGGCTCTGTGCTTTCTTTCGTTCTGAGCAAGTGTTACTGTTTTCTGCACAAAAGCGATTCTGCGAAGCAATGTGAACAGGCACAGAGAAGGTGCTAGCAGGGAATTCTCTGCCTGCCTTTCCCCAGTGCTCTGCAAGCTCTCCAGGACAACATAAAATCTGGGGCTCTGTGCTTTCTTTCGTTCTGAACAAGTGTTACTGTTTTCTGCACAAAAGCGATTCTTGCGAAGCAATGTGAACACTTCTGCTTCCCAGGCACAGAGAAGGTGCTAGCAGGGAATTCTCTGCCTGCCTTTCCCCAGTGCTCTGCAAGCTCTCCAGGACAACATAGAATCTGGGGCTCTGTGCTTTCTTTCCTTCTGAACAAGTGTTAGTGTTTTCTGCACAAAAGCGATTCTGCGAAGGAATGTGAACACTTCTGCTTCCCAGGCACAGAGAAGGTGCTAGCAGGGAATTCTCTGCCTGCCTTTCCCCAGTGCTCTGCAAGCTCTCCAGGACAACATAGAATCTGGGGCTCTGTGCTTTCTTTCCTTCTGAACAAGTGTTAGTGTTTTCTGCACAAAAGCGATTCTGCGAAGCAATGTGAACACTTCTGCTTCCCAGGCACAGAGAAGGTGCTATCAGGGAATTCTCTGCCTGCCTTTCCCCAGTGCTCTGCAAGCTCTCCAGGACAACATAGAATCTGGGGCTCTGTGCTTTCTTTCGTTCTGAACAAGTGTTACTGTTTTCTGCACAAAAGCGATTCTGCGAAGCAATGTGAACAGGCACAGAGAAGGTGCTAGCAGGGAATTCTCTGCCTGCCTTTCCCCAGTGCTCTGCAAGCTCTCCAGGACAACATAGAATCTGGGGCTCTGTGCTTTCTTTCGTTCTGAACAAGTGTTACTGTTTTCTGCACAAAAGCGATTCTGCGAAGCAATGTGAACAGGCACAGAGAAGGTGCTAGCAGGGAATTCTCTGCCTGCCTTTCCCCAGTGCTCTGCAAGCTCTCCAGGACAACATAGAATCTGGGGCTGTGTGCTTTCTTTCCTTCTGAACAAGTGTTAGTGTTTTCTGCACAAAAGCGATTCTTGCGAAGCAATGTGAACACTTCTGCTTCCCAGGCACAGAGAAGGTGCTATCAGGGAATTCTCTGCCTGCCTTTCCCCAGTGCTCTGCAAGCTCTCCAGGACAACATAGAATCTGGGGCTCTGTGCTTTCTTTCGTTCTGAACAAGTGTTACTGTTTTCTGCACAAAAGCGATTCTTGCGAAGCAATGTGAACACTTCTGCTTCCCAGGCACAGAGAAGGTGCTAGCAGGGAATTCTCTGCCTGCCTTTCCCCAGTGCTCTGCAAGCTCTCCAGGACAACATAGAATCTGGGGCTCTGTGCTTTCTTTCCTTCTGAACAAGTGTTAGTGTTTTCTGCACAAAAGCGATTCTGCGAAGCAATGTGAAAACTTCTGCTTCCCAGGCACAGAGAAGGTGCTAGCAAGGAATTCTCTGCCTGCCTTTCCCCAGTGCTCTGCAAGCTCTCCAGGACAACATAGAATCTGGGGCTCTGTGCTTTCTTTCGTTCTGAACAAGTGTTAGTGTTTTCTGCACAAAAGCGATTCTGCGAAGCAATGTGAACACTTCTGCTTCCCAGGCACAGAGAAGGTGCTAGCAGGGAATTCTCTGCCTGCCTTTCCCCAGTGCTCTGCAAGCTCTCCAGGGCAACATAAAATCTGGGGCTCTGTGCTTTCTTTCGTTCTGAGCAAGTGTTACTGTTTTATGCACAAAAGCGATTCTGCGAAACAATGTGAACAGGCACAGAGAAGGTGCTATCAGGGAATTCTCTGCCTGCCTTTCCCCAGTGCTCTGCAAGCTCTCCAGGACAACATAAAATCTGGGGCTCTGTGCTTTCTTTCCTTCTGAACAAGTGTTACTGTTTTCTGCACAAAAGCGATTCTGCGAAACAATGTGAACAGGCACAGAGAAGGTGCTATCAGGGAATTCTCTGCCTGCCTTTCCCCAGTGCTCTGCAAGCTCTCCAGGACAACATAGAATCTGGGGCTCTGTGCTTTCTTTCGTTCTGAACAAGTGTTACTGTTTTCTGCACAAAAGCGATTCTTGCGAAGCAATGTGAACACTTCTGCTTCCCAGGCACAGAGAAGGTGCTAGCAGGGAATTCTCTGCCTGCCTTTCCCCAGTGCTCTGCAAGCTCTCCAGGACAACAGCAAATCTGGGGCTCTGTGCTTTCTTTCGTTCTGAACAAGTGTTACTGTTTTCTGCACAAAAGCGATTCTGCGAAGCAATGTGAACAGGCACAGAGAAGGTGCTAGCAGGGAATTCTCTGCCTGCCTTTCCCCAGTGCTCTGCAAGCTCTCCAGGACAACATAGAATCTGGGGCTCTGTGCTTTCTTTCCTTCTGAACAAGTGTTAGTGTTTTCTGCACAAAAGCGATTCTGCGAAGCAATGTGAACACTTCTGCTTCCCAGGCACAGAGAAGGTGCTAGCAGGGAATTCTCTGCCTGCCTTTCCCCAGTGCTCTGCAAGCTCTCCAGGACAACATAGAATCTGGGGCTCTGTGCTTTCTTTCGTTCTGAACAAGTGTTACTGTTTTCTGCACAAAAGCGATTCTGCGAAGCAATGTGAACAGGCACAGAGAAGGTGCTAGCAGGGAATTCTCTGCCTGCCTTTCCCCAGTGCTCTGCAAGCTCTCCAGGACAACAGCAAATCTGGGGCTCTGTGCTTTCTTTCGTTCTGAACAAGTGTTACTGTTTTCTGCACAAAAGCGATTCTGCGAAGCAATGTGAACAGGCACAGAGAAGGTGCTAGCAGGGAATTCTCTGCCTGCCTTTCCCCAGTGCTCTGCAAGCTCTCCAGTACAACATAGAATCTGGGGCTCTGTGCTTTCTTTCGTTCTGAACAAGTGTTACTGTTTTCTGCACAAAAGCGATTCTTGCGAAGCAATGTGAACACTTCTGCTTCCCAGGCACAGAGAAGGTGCTAGCAGGGAATTCTCTGCCTGCCTTTCCCCAGTGCTCTGCAAGCTCTCCAGGACAACAGCAAATCTGGGGCTCTGTGCTTTCTTTCGTTCTGAACAAGTGTTACTGTTTTCTGCACAAAAGCGATTCTGCGAAGCAATGTGAACAGGCACAGAGAAGGTGCTATCAGGGAATTCTCTGCCTGCCTTTCCCCAGTGCTCTGCAAGCTCTCCAGGACAACATAGAATCTGGGGCTCTGTGCTTTCTTTCCTTCTGAACAAGTGTTAGTGTTTTCTGCACAAAAGCGATTCTGCGAAGCAATGTGAACACTTCTGCTTCCCAGGCACAGAGAAGGTGCTATCAGGGAATTCTCTGCCTGCCTTTCCCCAGTGCTCTGCAAGCTCTCCAGGACAACAGCAAATCTGGGGCTCTGTGCTTTCTTTCGTTCTGAACAAGTGTTACTGTTTTCTGCACAAAAGCGATTCTGCGAAGCAATGTGAACAGGCACAGAGAAGGTGCTAGCAGGGAATTCTCTGCCTGCCTTTCCCCAGTGCTCTGCAAGCTCTCCAGGACAACATAGAATCTGGGGCTCTGTGCTTTCTTTCGTTCTGAACAAGTGTTACTGTTTTCTGCACAAAAGCGATTCTGCGAAGCAATGTGAACAGGCACAGAGAAGGTGCTAGCAGGGAATTCTCTGCCTGCCTTTCCCCAGTGCTCTGCAAGCTCTCCAGGACAACATAGAATCTGGGGCTCTGTGCTTTCTTTCCTTCTGAACAAGTGTTACTGTTTTCTGCACAAAAGCGATTCTTGCGAAGCAATGTGAACACTTCTGCTTCCCAGGCACAGAGAAGGTGCTAGCAAGGAATTCTCTGCCTGCCTTTCCCCAGTGCTCTGCAAGCTCTCCAGGACAACATAGAATCTGGGGCTCTGTGCTTTCTTTCGTTCTGAACAAGTGTTAGTGTTTTCTGCACAAAAGCGATTCTGCGAAGCAATGTGAACACTTCTGCTTCCCAGGCACAGAGAAGGTGCTAGCAGGGAATTCTCTGCCTGCCTTTCCCCAGTGCTCTGCAAGCTCTCCAGGACAACATAAAATCTGGGGCTCTGTGCTTTCTTTCGTTCTGAACAAGTGTTACTGTTTTCTGCACAAAAGCGATTCTGCGAAGCAATGTGAACAGGCACAGAGAAGGTGCTATCAGGGAATTCTCTGCCTGCCTTTCCCCAGTGCTCTGCAAGCTCTCCAGGACAACATAGAATCTGGGGCTCTGTGCTTTCTTTCCTTCTGAACAAGTGTTAGTGTTTTCTGCACAAAAGCGATTCTGCGAAGCAATGTGAACACTTCTGCTTCCCAGGCACAGAGAAGGTGCTAGCAGGGAATTCTCTGCCTGCCTTTCCCCAGTGCTCTGCAAGCTCTCCAGGACAACATAAAATCTGGGGCTCTGTGCTTTCTTTCGTTCTGAGCAAGTGTTACTGTTTTCTGCACAAAAGCGATTCTGCGAAGCAATGTGAACAGGCACAGAGAAGGTGCTATCAGGGAATTCTCTGCCTGCCTTTCCCCAGTGCTCTGCAAGCTCTCCAGGACAACATAAAATCTGGGGCTCTGTGCTTTCTTTCCTTCTGAACAAGTGTTAGTGTTTTCTGCACAAAAGCGATTCTGCGAAGCAATGTGAACAGGCACAGAGAAGGTGCTATCAGGGAATTCTCTGCCTGCCTTTCCCCAGTGCTCTGCAAGCTCTCCAGGACAACATAGAATCTGGGGCTCTGTGCTTTCTTTCCTTCTGAACAAGTGTTAGTGTTTTCTGCACAAAAGCGATTCTTGCGAAGCAATGTGAACAGGCACAGAGAAGGTGCTAGCAGGGAATTCTCTGCCTGCCTTTCCCCAGTGCTCTGCAAGCTCTCCAGGACAACATAGAATCTGGGGCTCTGTGCTTTCTTTCCTTCTGAACAAGTGTTACTGTTTTCTGCACAAAAGCGATTCTGCGAAGCAATGTGAACAGGCACAGAGAAGGTGATATCAGGGAATTCTCTGCCTGCCTTTCCCCAGTGCTCTGCAAGCTCTCCAGGACAACAGCAAATCTGGGGCTCTGTGCTTTCTTTCGTTCTGAACAAGTGTTACTGTTTTCTGCACAAAAGCGATTCTGCGAAGCAATGTGAACAGGCACAGAGAAGGTGCTAGCAGGGAATTCTCTGCCTGCCTTTCCCCAGTGCTCTGCAAGCTCTCCTGGACAACATAGAATCTGGGGCTCTGTGCTTTCTTTCGTTCTGAACAAGTGTTAGTGTTTTCTGCACAAAAGCGATTCTGCGAAGCAATGTGAACACTTCTGCTTCCCAGGCACAGAGAAGGTGCTAGCAGGGAATTCTCTGCCTGCCTTTCCCCAGTGCTCTGCAAGCTCTCCAGGACAACATAGAATCTGGGGCTCTGTGCTTTCTTTCCTTCTGAACAAGTGTTAGTGTTTTCTGCACAAAAGCGATTCTTGCGAAGCAATGTGAACACTTCTGCTTCCAGGCACAGAGAAGGTGCTAGCAGGGAATTCTCTGCCTGCCTTTCCCCAGTGCTCTGCAAGCTCTCCAGGACAACAGCAAATCTGGGGCTCTGTGCTTTCTTTCGTTCTGAACAAGTGTTACTGTTTTCTGCACAAAAGCGATTCTGCGAAGCAATGTGAACAGGCACAGAGAAGGTGCTAGCAGGGAATTCTCTGCCTGCCTTTCCCCAGTGCTCTGCAAGCTCTCCAGGACAACATAGAATCTGGGGCTCTGTGCTTTCTTTCCTTCTGAACAAGTGTTAGTGTTTTCTGCACAAAAGCGATTCTGCGAAGCAATGTGAACACTTCTGCTTCCCAGGCACAGAGAAGGTGCTATCAGGGAATTCTCTGCCTGCCTTTCCCCAGTGCTCTGCAAGCTCTCCAGGACAACATAGAATCTGGGGCTCTGTGCTTTCTTTCGTTCTGAACAAGTGTTACTGTTTTCTGCACAAAAGCGATTCTGCGAAGCAATGTGAACAGGCACAGAGAAGGTGCTAGCAGGGAATTCTCTGCCTGCCTTTCCCCAGTGCTCTGCAAGCTCTCCAGGACAACATCAAATCTGGGGCTCTGTGCTTTCTTTCGTTCTGAACAAGTGTTACTGTTTTCTGCACAAAAGCGATTCTGCGAAGCAATGTGAACAGGCACAGAGAAGGTGCTATCAGGGAATTCTCTGCCTGCCTTTCCCCAGTGCTCTGCAAGCTCTCCAGGACAACATAGAATCTGGGGCTCTGTGCTTTCTTTCGTTCTGAACAAGTGTTACTGTTTTCTGAACAAAAGCGATTCTTGCGAAGCAATGTGAACACTTCTGCTTCCCAGGCACAGAGAAGGTGCTAGCAGGGAATTCTCTGCCTGCCTTTCCCCAGTGCTCTGCAAGCTCTCCAGGACAACATAGAATCTGGGGCTCTGTGCTTTCTTTCCTTCTGAACAAGTGTTAGTGTTTTCTGCACAAAAGCGATTCTGCGAAGCAATGTGAAAACTTCTGCTTCCCAGGCACAGAGAAGGTGCTAGCAAGGAATTCTCTGCCTGCCTTTCCCCAGTGCTCTGCAAGCTCTCCAGGACAACATAGAATCTGGGGCTCTGTGCTTTCTTTCCTTCTGAACAAGTGTTAGTGTTTTCTGCACAAAAGCGATTCTGCGAAGCAATGTGAACACTTCTGCTTCCCAGGCACAGAGAAGGTGCTAGCAGGGAATTCTCTGCCTGCCTTTCCCCAGTGCTCTGCAAGCTCTCCAGGGCAACATAAAATCTGGGGCTCTGTGCTTTCTTTCGTTCTGAGCAAGTGTTACTGTTTTCTGCACAAAAGCGATTCTGCGAAACAATGTGAACAGGCACAGAGAAGGTGCTATCAGGGAATTCTCTGCCTGCCTTTCCCCAGTGCTCTGCAAGCTCTCCAGGACAACATAAAATCTGGGGCTCTGTGCTTTCTTTCCTTCTGAACAAGTGTTACTGTTTTCTGCACAAAAGCGATTCTGCGAAACAATGTGAACAGGCACAGAGAAGGTGCTATCAGGGAATTCTCTGCCTGCCTTTCCCCAGTGCTCTGCAAGCTCTCCAGGACAACATAGAATCTGGGGCTCTGTGCTTTCTTTCGTTCTGAACAAGTGTTACTGTTTTCTGCACAAAAGCGATTCTTGCGAAGCAATGTGAACACTTCTGCTTCCCAGGCACAGAGAAGGTGCTAGCAGGGAATTCTCTGCCTGCCTTTCCCCAGTGCTCTGCAAGCTCTCCAGGACAACAGCAAATCTGGGGCTCTGTGCTTTCTTTCGTTCCGAACAAGTGTTACTGTTTTCTGCACAAAAGCGATTCTGCGAAGCAATGTGAACAGGCACAGAGAAGGTGCTATCAGGGAATTCTCTGCCTGCCTTTCCCCAGTGCTCTGCAAGCTCTCCAGGACAACATAGAATCTGGGGCTCTGTGCTTTCTTTCGTTCTGAACAAGTGTTACTGTTTTCTGCACAAAAGCGATTCTGCGAAGCAATGTGAACACTTCTGCTTCCCAGGCACAGAGAAGGTGCTAGCAGGGAATTCTCTGCCTGCCTTTCCCCAGTGCTCTGCAAGCTCTCCAGGACAACATAGAATCTGGGGCTCTGTGCTTTCTTTCCTTCTGAACAAGTGTTAATGTTTTCTGCACAAAAGCGATTCTGCGAAGCAATGTGAACAGGCACAGAGAAGGTGCTAGCAGGGAATTCTCTGCCTGCCTTTCCCCAGTGCTCTGCAAGCTCTCCAGGACAACATAGAATCTGGGGCTCTGTGCTTTCTTTCCTTCTGAACAAGTGTTACTGTTTTCTGCACAAAAGCGATTCTGCGAAGCAATGTGAACACTTCTGCTTCCCAGGCACAGAGAAGGTGCTAGCAAGGAATTCTCTGCCTGCCTTTCCCCAGTGCTCTGCAAGCTCTCCAGGACAACAGCAAATCTGGGGCTCTGTGCTTTCTTTCGTTCTGAACAAGTGTTACTGTTTTCTGCACAAAAGCAATTCTGCGAAGCAATGTGAACAGGCACAGAGAAGGTGCTAGCAGGGAATTCTCTGCCTGCCTTTCCCCAGTGCTCTGCAAGCTCTCCAGGACAACATAGAATCTGGGGCTCTGTGCTTTCTTTCCTTCTGAACAAGTGTTAGTGTTTTCTGCACAAAAGCGATTCTGCGAAGCAATGTGAACACTTCTGCTTCCCAGGCACAGAGAAGGTGCTATCAGGGAATTCTCTGCCTGCCTTTCCCCAGTGCTCTGCAAGCTCTCCAGGACAACATAAAATCTGGGGCTCTGTGCTTTCTTTCGTTCTGAGCAAGTGTTACTGTTTTCTGCACAAAAGCGATTCTGCGAAGCAATGTGAACAGGCACAGAGAAGGTGCTAGCAGGGAATTCTCTGCCTGCCTTTCCCCAGTGCTCTGCAAGCTCTCCAGGACAACATAAAATCTGGGGCTCTGTGCTTTCTTTCGTTCTGAACAAGTGTTACTGTTTTCTGCACAAAAGCGATTCTTGCGAAGCAATGTGAACACTTCTGCTTCCCAGGCACAGAGAAGGTGCTAGCAGGGAATTCTCTGCCTGCCTTTCCCCAGTGCTCTGCAAGCTCTCCAGGACAACATAGAATCTGGGGCTCTGTGCTTTCTTTCCTTCTGAACAAGTGTTAGTGTTTTCTGCACAAAAGCGATTCTGCGAAGGAATGTGAACACTTCTGCTTCCCAGGCACAGAGAAGGTGCTAGCAGGGAATTCTCTGCCTGCCTTTCCCCAGTGCTCTGCAAGCTCTCCAGGACAACATAGAATCTGGGGCTCTGTGCTTTCTTTCCTTCTGAACAAGTGTTAGTGTTTTCTGCACAAAAGCGATTCTGCGAAGCAATGTGAACACTTCTGCTTCCCAGGCACAGAGAAGGTGCTATCAGGGAATTCTCTGCCTGCCTTTCCCCAGTGCTCTGCAAGCTCTCCAGGACAACATAGAATCTGGGGCTCTGTGCTTTCTTTCGTTCTGAACAAGTGTTACTGTTTTCTGCACAAAAGCGATTCTGCGAAGCAATGTGAACAGGCACAGAGAAGGTGCTAGCAGGGAATTCTCTGCCTGCCTTTCCCCAGTGCTCTGCAAGCTCTCCAGGACAACATAGAATCTGGGGCTCTGTGCTTTCTTTCGTTCTGAACAAGTGTTACTGTTTTCTGCACAAAAGCGATTCTGCGAAGCAATGTGAACAGGCACAGAGAAGGTGCTAGCAGGGAATTCTCTGCCTGCCTTTCCCCAGTGCTCTGCAAGCTCTCCAGGACAACATAGAATCTGGGGCTGTGTGCTTTCTTTCCTTCTGAACAAGTGTTAGTGTTTTCTGCACAAAAGCGATTCTTGCGAAGCAATGTGAACACTTCTGCTTCCCAGGCACAGAGAAGGTGCTATCAGGGAATTCTCTGCCTGCCTTTCCCCAGTGCTCTGCAAGCTCTCCAGGACAACATAGAATCTGGGGCTCTGTGCTTTCTTTCGTTCTGAACAAGTGTTACTGTTTTCTGCACAAAAGCGATTCTTGCGAAGCAATGTGAACACTTCTGCTTCCCAGGCACAGAGAAGGTGCTAGCAGGGAATTCTCTGCCTGCCTTTCCCCAGTGCTCTGCAAGCTCTCCAGGACAACATAGAATCTGGGGCTCTGTGCTTTCTTTCCTTCTGAACAAGTGTTAGTGTTTTCTGCACAAAAGCGATTCTGCGAAGCAATGTGAAAACTTCTGCTTCCCAGGCACAGAGAAGGTGCTAGCAAGGAATTCTCTGCCTGCCTTTCCCCAGTGCTCTGCAAGCTCTCCAGGACAACATAGAATCTGGGGCTCTGTGCTTTCTTTCGTTCTGAACAAGTGTTAGTGTTTTCTGCACAAAAGCGATTCTGCGAAGCAATGTGAACACTTCTGCTTCCCAGGCACAGAGAAGGTGCTAGCAGGGAATTCTCTGCCTGCCTTTCCCCAGTGCTCTGCAAGCTCTCCAGGGCAACATAAAATCTGGGGCTCTGTGCTTTCTTTCGTTCTGAGCAAGTGTTACTGTTTTATGCACAAAAGCGATTCTGCGAAACAATGTGAACAGGCACAGAGAAGGTGCTATCAGGGAATTCTCTGCCTGCCTTTCCCCAGTGCTCTGCAAGCTCTCCAGGACAACATAAAATCTGGGGCTCTGTGCTTTCTTTCCTTCTGAACAAGTGTTACTGTTTTCTGCACAAAAGCGATTCTGCGAAACAATGTGAACAGGCACAGAGAAGGTGCTATCAGGGAATTCTCTGCCTGCCTTTCCCCAGTGCTCTGCAAGCTCTCCAGGACAACATAGAATCTGGGGCTCTGTGCTTTCTTTCGTTCTGAACAAGTGTTACTGTTTTCTGCACAAAAGCGATTCTTGCGAAGCAATGTGAACACTTCTGCTTCCCAGGCACAGAGAAGGTGCTAGCAGGGAATTCTCTGCCTGCCTTTCCCCAGTGCTCTGCAAGCTCTCCAGGACAACAGCAAATCTGGGGCTCTGTGCTTTCTTTCGTTCTGAACAAGTGTTACTGTTTTCTGCACAAAAGCGATTCTGCGAAGCAATGTGAACAGGCACAGAGAAGGTGCTAGCAGGGAATTCTCTGCCTGCCTTTCCCCAGTGCTCTGCAAGCTCTCCAGGACAACATAGAATCTGGGGCTCTGTGCTTTCTTTCCTTCTGAACAAGTGTTACTGTTTTCTGCACAAAAGCGATTCTGCGAAGCAATGTGAACACTTCTGCTTCCCAGGCACAGAGAAGGTGCTAGCAGGGAATTCTCTGCCTGCCTTTCCCCAGTGCTCTGCAAGCTCTCCAGGACAACATAGAATCTGGGGCTCTGTGCTTTCTTTCCTTCTGAACAAGTGTTAATGTTTTCTGCACAAAAGCGATTCTGCGAAGCAATGTGAACAGGCACAGAGAAGGTGCTAGCAGGGAATTCTCTGCCTGCCTTTCCCCAGTGCTCTGCAAGCTCTCCAGGACAACATAGAATCTGGGGCTCTGTGCTTTCTTTCCTTCTGAACAAGTGTTACTGTTTTCTGCACAAAAGCGATTCTGCGAAGCAATGTGAACACTTCTGCTTCCCAGGCACAGAGAAGGTGCTAGCAAGGAATTCTCTGCCTGCCTTTCCCCAGTGCTCTGCAAGCTCTCCAGGACAACAGCAAATCTGGGGCTCTGTGCTTTCTTTCGTTCTGAACAAGTGTTACTGTTTTCTGCACAAAAGCAATTCTGCGAAGCAATGTGAACAGGCACAGAGAAGGTGCTAGCAGGGAATTCTCTGCCTGCCTTTCCCCAGTGCTCTGCAAGCTCTCCAGGACAACATAGAATCTGGGGCTCTGTGCTTTCTTTCCTTCTGAACAAGTGTTAGTGTTTTCTGCACAAAAGCGATTCTGCGAAGCAATGTGAACACTTCTGCTTCCCAGGCACAGAGAAGGTGCTATCAGGGAATTCTCTGCCTGCCTTTCCCCAGTGCTCTGCAAGCTCTCCAGGACAACATAAAATCTGGGGCTCTGTGCTTTCTTTCGTTCTGAGCAAGTGTTACTGTTTTCTGCACAAAAGCGATTCTGCGAAGCAATGTGAACAGGCACAGAGAAGGTGCTAGCAGGGAATTCTCTGCCTGCCTTTCCCCAGTGCTCTGCAAGCTCTCCAGGACAACATAAAATCTGGGGCTCTGTGCTTTCTTTCGTTCTGAACAAGTGTTACTGTTTTCTGCACAAAAGCGATTCTTGCGAAGCAATGTGAACACTTCTGCTTCCCAGGCACAGAGAAGGTGCTAGCAGGGAATTCTCTGCCTGCCTTTCCCCAGTGCTCTGCAAGCTCTCCAGGACAACATAGAATCTGGGGCTATGTGCTTTCTTTCCTTCTGAACAAGTGTTAGTGTTTTCTGCACAAAAGCGATTCTGCGAAGGAATGTGAACACTTCTGCTTCCCAGGCACAGAGAAGGTGCTAGCAGGGAATTCTCTGCCTGCCTTTCCCCAGTGCTCTGCAAGCTCTCCAGGACAACATAGAATCTGGGGCTCTGTGCTTTCTTTCCTTCTGAACAAGTGTTACTGTTTTCTGCACAAAAGCGATTCTGCGAAACAATGTGAACAGGCACAGAGAAGGTGCTATCAGGGAATTCTCTGCCTGCCTTTCCCCAGTGCTCTGCAAGCTCTCCAGGACAACATAAAATCTGGGGCTCTGTGCTTTCTTTCGTTCTGAACAAGTGTTACTGTTTTCTGCACAAAAGCGATTCTGCGAAGCAATGTGAACACTTCTGCTTCCCAGGCACAGAGAAGGTGCTAGCAAGGAATTCTCTGCCTGCCTTTCCCCAGTGCTCTGCAAGCTCTCCAGGACAACAGCAAATCTGGGGCTCTGTGCTTTCTTTCGTTCTGAACAAGTGTTACTGTTTTCTGCACAAAAGCGATTCTGCGAAGCAATGTGAACAGGCACAGAGAAGGTGCTATCAGGGAATTCTCTGCCTGCCTTTCCCCAGTGCTCTGCAAGCTCTCCAGGACAACATAGAATCTGGGGCTCTGTGCTTTCTTTCGTTCTGAACAAGTGTTACTGTTTTCTGCACAAAAGCGATTCTTGCGAAGCAATGTGAACACTTCTGCTTCCCAGGCACAGAGAAGGTGCTAGCAGGGAATTCTCTGCCTGCCTTTCCCCAGTGCTCTGCAAGCTCTCCAGGACAACAGCAAATCTGGGGCTCTGTGCTTTCTTTCGTTCTGAACAAGTGTTACTGTTCTCTGCACAAAAGCTGTTCTGCGAAGCAATGTGAACAGGCACAGAGAAGGTGCTATCAGGGAATTCTCTGCCTGCCTTTCCCCAGTGCTCTGCAAGCTCTCCAGGACAACATAGAATCTGGGGCTCTGTGCTTTCTTTCCTTCTGAACAAGTGTTAGTGTTTTCTGCACAAAAGCGATTCTGCGAAGCAATGTGAACACTTCTGCTTCCCAGGCACAGAGAAGGTGCTAGCAGGGAATTCTCTGCCTGCCTTTCCCCAGTGCTCTGCAAGCTCTCCAGGACAACATAAAATCTGGGGCTCTGTGCTTTCTTTCGTTCTGAGCAAGTGTTACTGTTTTCTTCACAAAAGCGATTCTGCGAAGCAATGTGAACAGGCACAGAGAAGGTGCTAGCAGGGAATTCTCTGCCTGCCTTTCCCCAGTGCTCTGCAAGCTCTCCAGGACAACATAAAATCTGGGGCTCTGTGCTTTCTTTACTTCTGAACAAGTGTTACTGTTTTCTGCACAAAAGCGATTCTGCGACGCAATGTGAACAGGCACAGAGAAGGTGCTATCAGGGAATTCTCTGCCTGCCTTACCCCAGTGCTCTGCAAGCTCTCCAGGACAACATAGAATCTGGGGCTCTGTGCTTTCTTTCCTTCTGAACAAGTGTTAGTGTTTTCTGCACAAAAGCGATTCTGCGAAGCAATGTGAAAACTTCTGCTTCCCAGGCACAGAGAAGGTGCTAGCAAGGAATTCTCTGCCTGCCTTTCCCCAGTGCTCTGCAAGCTCTCCAGGACAACATAGAATCTGGGGCTCCGTGCTTTCTTTCGTTCTGAACAAGTGTCAGTGTTCTCTGCACAAAAGCGATTCTGCGAAGCAATGTGAACACTTATGCTTCCCAGGCACAGAGAAGGTGCTAGCAGGGAATTCTCTGCCTGCCTTTCCCCGGTGCTCTGCAAGCTCTCCAGGGCAACATAAAATCTGGGGCTCTGTGCTTTCTTTCGTTCTGAGCAAGTGTTACTGTTTTCTGCACAAAAGCGATTCTGCGAAGCAATGTGAACAGGCACAGAGTAGGTGCTAGCAGGGAATTCTCTGCCTGCCTTTCCCCAGTGCTCTGCAAGCTCTCCAGGACAACATAGAATCTGGGGCTCTGTGCTTTCTTTCCTTCTGAACAAGTGTTAGTGTTTTCTGCACAAAAGCGATTCTGCGAAGCAATGTGAACAGGCACAGAGAAGGTGCTATCAGGGAATTCTCTGCCTGCCTTTCCCCAGTGCTCTGCAAGCTCTCCAGGACAACATAGAATCTGGGGCTCTGTGCTTTCTTTCCTTCTGAACAAGTGTTAGTGTTTTCTGCACAAAAGCGATTCTTGCGAAGCAATGTGAACAGGCACAGAGAAGGTGCTAGCAGGGAATTCTCTGCCTGCCTTTCCCCAGTGCTCTGCAAGCTCTCCAGGACAACATAGAATCTGGGGCTCTGTGCTTTCTTTCCTTCTGAACAAGTGTTACTGTTTTCTGCACAAAAGCGATTCTGCGAAGCAATCTGAACAGGCACAGAGAAGGTGATATCAGGGAATTCTCTGCCTGCCTTTCCCCAGTGCTCTGCAAGCTCTCCAGGACAACATAAAATCTGGGGCTCTGTGCTTTCTTTCCTTCTGAACAAGTGTTAGTGTTTTCTGCACAAAAGCGATTCTGCGAAGCAATGTGAACACTTCTGCTTCCCAGGCACAGAGAAGGTGCTATCAGGGAATTCTCTGCCTGCCTTTCCCCAGTGCTCTGCAAGCTCTCCAGGACAACATAAAATCTGGGGCTCTGTGCTTTCTTTCGTTCTGAGCAAGTGTTACTGTTTTCTGCACAAAAGCGATTCTGCGAAGCAATGTGAACAGGCACAGAGAAGGTGCTAGCAGGGAATTCTCTGCCTGCCTTTCCCCAGTGCTCTGCAAGCTCTCCAGGACAACAGCAAATCTGGGGCTCTGTGCTTTCTTTCGTTCTGAACAAGTGTTACTGTTTTCTGCACAAAAGCGATTCTGCGAAGCAATGTGAACAGGCACAGAGAAGGTGCTATCAGGGAATTCTCTGCCTGCCTTTCCCCAGTGCTCTGCAAGCTCTCCAGGACAACATAGAATCTGGGGCTCTGTGCTTTCTTTCGTTCTGAACAAGTGTTACTGTTTTCTGCACAAAAGCGATTCTTGCGAAGCAATGTGAACACTTCTGCTTCCCAGGCACAGAGAAGGTGCTAGCAGGGAATTCTCTGCCTGCCTTTCCCCAGTGCTCTGCAAGCTCTCCAGGACAACAGCAAATCTGGGGCTCTGTGCTTTCTTTCGTTCTGAACAAGTGTTACTGTTTTCTGCACAAAAGCGATTCTGCGAAGCAATGTGAACAGGCACAGAGAAGGTGCTATCAGGGAATTCTCGGCCTGCCTTTCCCCAGTGCTCTGCAAGCTCTCCAGGACAACATAGAATCTGGGGCTCTGTGCTTTCTTTCCTTCTGAACAAGTGTTAGTGTTTTCTGCACAAAAGCGATTCTGCGAAGCAATGTGAACACTTCTGCTTCCCAGGCACAGAGAAGGTGCTATCAGGGAATTCTCTGCCTGCCTTTCTGCAGTGCTCTGCAAGCTCTCCAGGACAACATAGAATCTGGGGGTCTGTGCTTTCTTTCGTTCTGAACAAGTGTTACTGTTTTCTGCACAAAAGCGATTCTGCGAAGCAATGTGAACAGGCACAGAGAAGGTGCTAGCAGGGAATTCTCTGCCTGCCTTTCCCCAGTGCTCTGCAAGCTCTCCAGGACAACAGCAAATCTGGGGCTCTGTGCTTTCTTTCGTTCTGAACAAGTGTTACTGTTTTCTGCACAAAAGCGATTCTGCGAAGCAATGTGAACAGGCACAGAGAAGGTGCTAGCAGGGAATTCTCTGCCTGCCTTTCCCCAGTGCTCTGCAAGCTCTCCAGGACAACATAGAATCTGGGGCTGTGTGCTTTCTTTCCTTCTGAACAAGTGTTAGTGTTTTCTGCACAAAAGCGATTCTTGCGAAGCAATGTGAACAATTCTGCTTCCCAGGCACAGAGAAGGTGCTAGCAGGGAATTCTCTGCCTGCCTTTCCCCAGTGCTCTGCAAGCTCTCCAGGACAACATAGAATCTGGGGCTCTGTGCTTTCTTTCCTTCTGAACAAGTGTTAGTGTTTTCTGCACAAAAGCGATTCTGCGAAGCAATGTGAACACTTCTGCTTCCCAGGCACAGAGAAGGTGCTAGCAGGGAATTCTCTGCCTGCCTTTCCCCAGTGCTCTGCAAGCTCTCCAGGGCAACATAAAATCTGGGGCTCTGTGCTTTCTTTCCTTCTGAACAAGTGTTACTGTTTTCTGCACAAAAGCGATTCTGCGAAACAATGTGAACAGGCACAGAGAAGGTGCTATCAGGGAATTCTCTGCCTGCCTTTCCCCAGTGCTCTGCAAGCTCTCCAGGACAACATAGAATCTGGGGCTCTGTGCTTTCTTTCGTTCTGAACAAGTGTTACTGTTTTCTGCACAAAAGCGATTCTTGCGAAGCAATGTGAACACTTCTGCTTCCCAGGCACAGAGAAGGTGCTAGCAGGGAATTCTCTGCCTGCCTTTCCCCAGTGCTCTGCAAGCTCTCCAGGACAACAGCAAATCTGGGGCTCTGTGCTTTCTTTCGTTCTGAACAAGTGTTACTGTTTTCTGCACAAAAGCGATTCTGCGAAGCAATGTGAACAGGCACAGAGAAGGTGCTATCAGGGAATTCTCTGCCTGCCTTTCCCCAGTGCTCTGCAAGCTCTCCAGGACAACATAGAATCTGGGGCTCTGTGCTTTCTTTCGTTCTGAACAAGTGTTACTGTTTTCTGCACAAAAGCGATTCTGCGAAGCAATGTGAACACTTCTGCTTCCCAGGCACAGAGAAGGTGCTAGCAGGGAATTCTCTGCCTGCCTTTCCCCAGTGCTCTGCAAGCTCTCCAGGACAACATAGAATCTGGGGCTCTGTGCTTTCTTTCCTTCTGAACAAGTGTTACTGTTTTCTGCACAAAAGCGATTCTGCGAAGCAATGTGAACAGGCACAGAGAAGGTGCTAGCAGGGAATTCTCTGCCTGCCTTTCCCCAGTGCTCTGCAAGCTCTCCAGGACAACATAGAATCTGGGGCTCTGTGCTTTCTTTCCTTCTGAACAAGTGTTACTGTTTTCTGCACAAAAGCGATTCTGCGAAGCAATGTGAACACTTCTGCTTCCCAGGCACAGAGAAGGTGCTATCAGGGAATTCTCTGCCTGCCTTTCCCCAGTGCTCTGCAAGCTCTCCAGGACAACATAAAATCTGGGGCTCTGTGCTTTCTTTCGTTCTGAGCAAGTGTTACTGTTTTCTGCACAAAAGCGATTCTGCGAAGCAATGTGAACAGGCACAGAGAAGGTGCTAGCAGGGAATTCTCTGCCTGCCTTTCCCCAGTGCTCTGCAAGCTCTCCAGGACAACATAGAATCTGGGGCTCTGTGCTTTCTTTCCTTCTGAACAAGTGTTAGTGTTTTCTGCACAAAAGCGATTCTGCGAAGCAATGTGAACACTTCTGCTTCCCAGGCACAGAGAAGGTGCTAGCAGGGAATTCTCTGCCTGCCTTTCCCCAGTGCTCTGCAAGCTCTCCAGGGCAACATAAAATCTGGGGCTCTGTGCTTTCTTTCCTTCTGAACAAGTGTTACTGTTTTCTGCACAAAAGCGATTCTGCGAAACAATGTGAACAGGCACAGAGAAGGTGCTATCAGGGAATTCTCTGCCTGCCTTTCCCCAGTGCTCTGCAAGCTCTCCAGGACAACATAGAATCTGGGGCTCTGTGCTTTCTTTCGTTCTGAACAAGTGTTACTGTTTTCTGCACAAAAGCGATTCTTGCGAAGCAATGTGAACACTTCTGCTTCCCAGGCACAGAGAAGGTGCTAGCAGGGAATTCTCTGCCTGCCTTTCCCCAGTGCTCTGCAAGCTCTCCAGGACAACAGCAAATCTGGGGCTCTGTGCTTTCTTTCGTTCTGAACAAGTGTTACTGTTTTCTGCACAAAAGCGATTCTGCGAAGCAATGTGAACAGGCACAGAGAAGGTGCTATCAGGGAATTCTCTGCCTGCCTTTCCCCAGTGCTCTGCAAGCTCTCCAGGACAACATAGAATCTGGGGCTCTGTGCTTTCTTTCGTTCTGAACAAGTGTTACTGTTTTCTGCACAAAAGCGATTCTGCGAAGCAATGTGAACACTTCTGCTTCCCAGGCACAGAGAAGGTGCTAGCAGGGAATTCTCTGCCTGCCTTTCCCCAGTGCTCTGCAAGCTCTCCAGGACAACATAGAATCTGGGGCTCTGTGCTTTCTTTCCTTCTGAACAAGTGTTACTGTTTTCTGCACAAAAGCGATTCTGCGAAGCAATGTGAACAGGCACAGAGAAGGTGCTAGCAGGGAATTCTCTGCCTGCCTTTCCCCAGTGCTCTGCAAGCTCTCCAGGACAACATAGAATCTGGGGCTCTGTGCTTTCTTTCCTTCTGAACAAGTGTTACTGTTTTCTGCACAAAAGCGATTCTGCGAAGCAATGTGAACACTTCTGCTTCCCAGGCACAGAGAAGGTGCTATCAGGGAATTCTCTGCCTGCCTTTCCCCAGTGCTCTGCAAGCTCTCCAGGACAACATAAAATCTGGGGCTCTGTGCTTTCTTTCGTTCTGAGCAAGTGTTACTGTTTTCTGCACAAAAGCGATTCTGCGAAGCAATGTGAACAGGCACAGAGAAGGTGCTAGCAGGGAATTCTCTGCCTGCCTTTCCCCAGTGCTCTGCAAGCTCTCCAGGACAACATAGAATCTGGGGCTCTGTGCTTTCTTTCCTTCTGAACAAGTGTTAGTGTTTTCTGCACAAAAGCGATTCTGCGAAGCAATGTGAACACTTCTGCTTCCCAGGCACAGAGAAGGTGCTAGCAGGGAATTCTCTGCCTGCCTTTCCCCAGTGCTCTGCAAGCTCTCCAGGACAACATAGAATCTGGGGCTCTGTGCTTTCTTTCCTTCTGAACAAGTGTTACTGTTTTCTGCACAAAAGCGATTCTGCGAAGCAATGTGAACAGGCACAGAGAAGGTGCTATCAGGGAATTCTCTGCCTGCCTTTCCCCAGTGCTCTGCAAGCTCTCCAGGACAACATAAAATCTGGGGCTCTGTGCTTTCTTTCGTTCTGAACAAGTGTTACTGTTTTCTGCACAAAAGCGATTCTGCGAAGCAATGTGAACACTTCTGCTTCCCAGGCACAGAGAAGGTGCTAGCAAGGAATTCTCTGCCTGCCTTTCCCCAGTGCTCTGCAAGCTCTCCAGGACAACAGCAAATCTGGGGCTCTGTGCTTTCTTTCGTTCTGAACAAGTGTTACTGTTTTCTGCACAAAAGCGATTCTGCGAAGCAATGTGAACAGGCACAGAGAAGGTGCTATCAGGGAATTCTCTGCCTGCCTTTCCCCAGTGCTCTGCAAGCTCTCCAGGACAACATAGAATCTGGGGCTCTGTGCTTTCTTTCGTTCTGAACAAGTGTTACTGTTTTCTGCACAAAAGCGATTCTTGCGAAGCAATGTGAACACTTCTGCTTCCCAGGCACAGAGAAGGTGCTAGCAGGGAATTCTCTGCCTGCCTTTCCCCAGTGCTCTGCAAGCTCTCCAGGACAACATAAAATCTGGGGCTCTGTGCTTTCTTTCGTTCTGAACAAGTGTTACTGTTTTCTGCACAAAAGCTGTTCTGCGAAGCAATGTGAACAGGCACAGAGAAGGTGCTATCAGGGAATTCTCTGCCTGCCTTTCCCCAGTGCTCTGCAAGCTCTCCAGGACAACATAGAATCTGGGGCTCTGTGCTTTCTTTCCTTCTGAACAAGTGTTAGTGTTTTCTGCACAAAAGCGATTCTGCGAAGCAATGTGAACACTTCTGCTTCCCAGGCACAGAGAAGGTGCTATCAGGGAATTCTCTGCCTGCCTTTCCCCAGTGCTCTGCAAGCTCTCCAGGACAACATAAAATCTGGGGCTCTGTGCTTTCTTTCGTTCTGAGCAAGTGTTACTGTTTTCTGCACAAAAGCGATTCTGCGAAGCAATGTGAACAGGCACAGAGAAGGTGCTAGCAGGGAATTCTCTGCCTGCCTTTCCCCAGTGCTCTGCAAGCTCTCCAGGACAACATAAAATCTGGGGCTCTGTGCTTTCTTTCGTTCTGAACAAGTGTTACTGTTTTCTGCACAAAAGCGATTCTGCGAAGCAATGTGAACAGGCACAGAGAAGGTGCTATCAGGGAATTCTCTGCCTGCCTTTCCCCAGTGCTCTGCAAGCTCTCCAGGACAACATAGAATCTGGGGCTCTGTGCTTTCTTTCGTTCTGAACAAGTGTTACTGTTTTCTGCACAAAAGCGATTCTTGCGAAGCAATGTGAACACTTCTGCTTCCCAGGCACAGAGAAGGTGCTAGCAGGGAATTCTCTGCCTGCCTTTCCCCAGTGCTCTGCAAGCTCTCCAGGACAACAGCAAATCTGGGGCTCTGTGCTTTCTTTCGTTCTGAACAAGTGTTACTGTTTTCTGCACAAAAGCGATTCTGCGAAGCAATGTGAACAGGCACAGAGAAGGTGCTATCAGGGAATTCTCTGCCTGCCTTTCCCCAGTGCTCTGCAAGCTCTCCAGGACAACATAGAATCTGGGGCTATGTGCTTTCTTTCCTTCTGAACAAGTGTTACTGTTTTCTGCACAAAAGCGATTCTGCGAAGCAATGTGAACACTTCTGCTTCCCAGGCACAGAGAAGGTGCTAGCAGGGAATTCTCTGCCTGCCTTTCCCCAGTGCTCTGCAAGCTCTCCAGGACAACAGCAAATCTGGGGCTCTGTGCTTTCTTTCGTTCTGAACAAGTGTTACTGTTTTCTGCACAAAAGCGATTCTGCGAAGCAATGTGAACAGGCACAGAGAAGGTGCTATCAGGGAATTCTCTGCCTGCCTTTCCCCAGTGCTCTGCAAGCTCTCCAGGACAACATAGAATCTGGGGCTCTGTGCTTTCTTTCCTTCTGAACAAGTGTTAGTGTTTTCTGCACAAAAGCGATTCTGCGAAGCAATGTGAACACTTCTGCTTCCCAGGCACAGAGAAGGTGCTAGCAGGGAATTCTCTGCCTGCCTTTCCCCAGTGCTCTGCAAGCTCTCCAGGACAACATAGAATCTGGGGCTCTGTGCTTTCTTTCCTTCTGAACAAGTGTTAGTGTTTTCTGCACAAAAGCGATTCTGCGAAGGAATGTGAACACTTCTGCTTCCCAGGCACAGAGAAGGTGCTAGCAGGGAATTCTCTGCCTGCCTTTCCCCAGTGCTCTGCAAGCTCTCCAGGACAACATAGAATCTGGGGCTCTGTGCTTTCTTTCCTTCTGAACAAGTGTTACTGTTTTCTGCACAAAAGCGATTCTGCGAAGCAATGTGAACAGGCACAGAGAAGGTGCTATCAGGGAATTCTCTGCCTGCCTTTCCCCAGTGCTCTGCAAGCTCTCCAGGACAACATAAAATCTGGGGCTCTGTGCTTTCTTTCGTTCTGAACAAGTGTTACTGTTTTCTGCACAAAAGCGATTCTGCGAAGCAATGTGAACACTTCTGCTTCCCAGGCACAGAGAAGGTGCTAGCAAGGAATTCTCTGCCTGCCTTTCCCCAGTGCTCTGCAAGCTCTCCAGGACAACAGCAAATCTGGGGCTCTGTGCTTTCTTTCGTTCTGAACAAGTGTTACTGTTTTCTGCACAAAAGCGATTCTGCGAAGCAATGTGAACAGGCACAGAGAAGGTGCTAGCAGGGAATTCTCTGCCTGCCTTTCCCCAGTGCTCTCCAAGCTCTCCAGGACAACATAGAATCTGGGGCTCTGTGCTTTCTTTCGTTCTGAACAAGTGTTACTGTTTTCTGCACAAAAGCGATTCTTGCGAAGCAATGTGAACACTTCTGCTTCCCAGGCACAGAGAAGGTGCTAGCAGGGAATTCTCTGCCTGCCTTTCCCCAGTGCTCTGCAAGCTCTCCAGGACAACAGCAAATCTGGGGCTCTGTGCTTTCTTTCGTTCTGAACAAGTGTTACTGTTTTCTGCACAAAAGCGATTCTGCGAAGCAATGTGAACAGGCACAGAGAAGGTGCTATCAGGGAATTCTCTGCCTGCCTTTCCCCAGTGCTCTGCAAGCTCTCCAGGACAACATAGAATCTGGGGCTATGTGCTTTCTTTCCTTCTGAACAAGTGTTACTGTTTTCTGCACAAAAGCGATTCTGCGAAGCAATGTGAACACTTCTGCTTCCCAGGCACAGAGAAGGTGCTAGCAGGGAATTCTCTGCCTGCCTTTCCCCAGTGCTCTGCAAGCTCTCCAGGACAACAGCAAATCTGGGGCTCTGTGCTTTCTTTCGTTCTGAACAAGTGTTACTGTTTTCTGCACAAAAGCGATTCTGCGAAGCAATGTGAACAGGCACAGAGAAGGTGCTAGCAGGGAATTCTCTGCCTGCCTTTCCCCAGTGCTCTGCAAGCTCTCCAGGACAACATAGAATCTGGGGCTCTGTGCTTTCTTTCCTTCTGAACAAGTGTTAGTGTTTTCTGCACAAAAGCGATTCTGCGAAGCAATGTGAACACTTCTGCTTCCCAGGCACAGAGAAGGTGCTAGCAGGGGATTCTCTGCCTGCCTTTCCCCAGTGCTCTGCAAGCTCTCCAGGACAACATAGAATCTGGGGCTCTGTGCTTTCTTTCCTTCTGAACAAGTGTTACTGTTTTCTGCACAAAAGCGATTCTGCGAAGCAATGTGAACAGGCACAGAGAAGGTGCTATCAGGGAATTCTCTGCCTGCCTTTCCCCAGTGCTCTGCAAGCTCTCCAGGACAACAGCAAATCTGGGGCTCTGTGCTTTCTTTCGTTCTGAACAAGTGTTACTGTTTTCTGCACAAAAGCGATTGTGCGAAGCAATGTGAACAGGCACAGAGAAGGTGCTATCAGGGAATTCTCTGCCTGCCTTTCCCCAGTGCTCTGCAAGCTCTCCAGGACAACATAGAATCTGGGGCTCTGTGCTTTCTTTCCTTCTGAACAAGTGTTAGTGTTTTCTGCACAAAAGTGATTCTTGCAAAGCAATGTGAACACTTCTGCTTCCCAGGCACAGAGAAGGTGCTAGCAAGGAATTCTCTGCCTGCCTTTCCCCAGTGCTCTGCAAGCTCTACAGGACAACATAAAATCTGGGGCTCTGTGCTTTCTTTCCTTCTGAACAAGTGTTACTGTTTTCTGCACAAAAGCGATTCTGCGAAGCAATGTGAACACTTCTGCTTCCCAGGCACAGAGAAGGTGCTATCAGGGAATTCTCTGCCTGCCTTTCCCCAGTGCTCTGCAAGCTCTCCAGGACAACATAGAATCTGGGGCTCTGTGCTTTCTTTCGTTCTGAACAAGTGTTACTGTTTTCTGCACAAAAGCGATTCTTGCGAAGCAATGTGAACACTTCTGCTTCCCAGGCACAGAGAAGGTGCTATCAGGGAATTCTCTGCCTGCCTTTACCCAGTGCTCTGCAAGCTCTCCAGGACAACATAGAATCTGGGGCTCTGTGCTTTCTTTCCTTCTGAACAAGTGTTACTGTTTTCTGCACAAAAGCGATTCTGCGAAGCAATGTGAACAGGCACAGAGAAGGTGCTAGCAGGGAATTCTCTGCCTGCCTTTCCCCAGTGCTCTGCAAGCTCTCCAGGACAACATAGAATCTGGGGCTCTGTGTTTTCTTTCCTTCTGAACAAGTGTTACTGTTTTCTGCACAAAAGCGATTCTGCGAAGCAATGTGAACACTTCTGCTTCCCAGGCACAGAGAAGGTGCTAGCAAGGAATTCTCTGCCTGCCTTTCCCCAGTGCTCTGCAAGCTCTCCAGGACAACATAAAATCTGGGGCTCTGTGCTTTCTTTCCTTCTGAACAAGTGTTACTGTTTTCTGCACAAAAGCGATTCTTGCAAAGCAATGTGAACACTTCTGCTTCCCAGGCACAGAGAAGGTGCTATCAGGGAATTCTCTGCCTGCCTTTCCCCAGTGATCTGCAAGCTCTCCAAGACAACATAGAATCTGGGGCTCTGTGCTTTCTTTCCTTCTGAACAAGTGTTACTGTTTTCTGCACAAAAGCGATTCTTGCGAAGCAATGTGAACACTTCTGCTTCCCAGGCACAGAGAAGGTGCTAGCAAGGAATTCTCTGCCTGCCTTTCCCCAGTGCTCTGCAAGCTCTGCAGGACAACATAAAATCTGGGGCTCTGTGCTTTCTTTCCTTCTGAACAAGTGTTAGTGTTTTCTGCACAAAAGCGATTCTTGCGAAGCAATGTGAACACTTCTGCTTCCCAGGCACAGAGAAGGTGCTATCAGGGAATTCTCTGCCTGCCTTTCCCCAGTGCTCTGCAAGCTCTCCAGGACAACATAGAATCTGGGGCTCTGTGCTTTCTTTTGTTCTGAACAAGTGTTACTGTTTTCTGCACAAAAGCGATTCTGCGAAGCAATGTGAACAGGCACAGAGAAGGTGCTAGCAGGGAATTCTCTGCCTGCCTTTCCCCAGTGCTCTGCAAGCTCTCCAGGACAACATAAAATCTGGGGCTCTGTGCTTTCTTTCGTTCTGAGCAAGTGTTACTGTTTTCTGCACAAAAGCGATTCTGCGAAGCAATGTGAACAGGCACAGAGAAGGTGCTAGCAGGGAATTCTCTGCCTGCCTTTCCCCAGTGCTCTGCAAGCTCTCCAGGACAACATAAAATCTGGGGCTCTGTGCTTTCTTTCCTTCTGAACAAGTGTTACTGTTTTCTGCACAAAAGCGATTCTGCGAAACAATGTGAACAGGCACAGAGAAGGTGCTAGCAGGGAATTCTCTGCCTGACTTTCCCCAGTGCTCTGCAAGCTCTCCAGGACAACATAGAATCTGGGGCTCTGTGCTTTCTTTCGTTCTGAACAACTGTTACTGTTTTCTGCACAAAAGCGATTCTTGCGAAGCAATGTGAACACTTCTGCTTCCCAGGCACAGAGAAGGTGCTAGCAGGGAATTCTCTGCCTGCCTTTCCCCAGTGCTCTGCAAGCTCTCCAGGACAACATAAAATCTGGGGCTCTGTGCTTTCTTTCGTTCTGAGCAAGTGTTACTGTTTTCTGCACAAAAGCGATTCTGCGAAGCAATGTGAACAGGCACAGAGAAGGTGCTATCAGGGAATTCTCTGCCTGCCTTTCCCCAGTGCTCTGCAAGCTCTCGAGGACAACATAAAATCTGGGGCTCTGTGCTTTCTTTCCTTCTGAACAAGTGTTAGTGTTTTCTGCACAAAAGCGATTCTTGCGAAGCAATGTGAACACTTCTGCTTCCCAGGCACAGAGAAGGTGCTAGCAGGGAATTCTCTGCCTGCCTTTCCCCAGTGCTCTGCAAGCTCTCCAGGACAACATAGAATCTGGGGCTCTGTGCTTTCTTTCCTTCTGAACAAGTGTTAGTGTTTTCTGCACAAAAGCGATTCTGCGAAGCAATGTGAACACTTCTGCTTCCCAGGCACAGAGAAGGTGCTATCAGGGAATTCTCTGCCTGCCTTTCCCCAGTGCTCTGCAAGCTCTCCAGGACAACATAGAATCTGGGGCTCTGTGCTTTCTTTTGTTCTGAACAAGTGTTACTGTTTTCTGCACAAAAGCGATTCTGCGAAGCAATGTGAACAGGCACAGAGAAGGTGCTAGCAGGGAATTCTCTGCCTGCCTTTCCCCAGTGCTCTGCAAGCTCTCCAGGACAACATAGAATCTGGGGCTCTGTGCTTTCTTTCCTTCTGAACAAGTGTTACTGTTTTCTGCACAAAAGCGATTCTGCGAAACAATGTGAACAGGCACAGAGAAGGTGCTATCAGGGAATTCTCTGCCTGCCTTTCCCCAGTGCTCTGCAAGCTCTCCAGGACAACATAAAATCTGGGGCTCTGTGCTTTCTTTCCTTCTGAACAAGTGTTACTGTTTTCTGCACAAAAGCGATTCTGCGAAACAATGTGAACAGGCACAGAGAAGGTGCTAGCAGGGAATTCTCTGCCTGCCTTTCCCCAGTGCTCTGCAAGCTCTCCAGGACAACATAGAATCTGGGGCTCTGTGCTTTCTTTCGTTCTGAACAACTGTTACTGTTTTCTGCACAAAAGCGATTCTTGCGAAGCAATGTGAACACTTCTGCTTCCCAGGCACAGAGAAGGTGCTATCAGGGAATTCTCTGCCTGCCTTTCCCCAGTGCTCTGCAAGCTCTCGAGGACAACATAAAATCTGGGGCTCTGTGCTTTCTTTCCTTCTGAACAAGTGTTAGTGTTTTCTGCACAAAAGCGATTCTTGCGAAGCAATGTGAACACTTCTGCTTCCCAGGCACAGAGAAGGTGCTATCAGGGAATTCTCTGCCTGCCTTTCCCCAGTGCTCTGCAAGCTCTCCAGGACAACAGCAAATCTGGGGCTCTGTGCTTTCTTTTGTTCTGAACAAGTGTTACTGTTTTCTGCACAAAAGCGATTCTGCGAAGCAATGTGAACAGGCACAGAGAAGGTGCTATCAGGGAATTCTCTGCCTGCCTTTCCCCAGTGCTCTGCAAGCTCTCCAGGACAACATAGAATCTGGGGCTCTGTGCTTTCTTTCCTTCTGAACAAGTGTTAGTGTTTTCTGCACAAAAGCGATTCTGCGAAGCAATGTGAACACTTCTGCTTCCCAGGCACAGAGAAGGTGCTAGCAGGGAATTCTCTGCCTGCCTTTCCCCAGTGCTCTGCAAGCTCTCCAGGACAACATAGAATCTGGGGCTCTGTGCTTTCTTTCGTTCTGAAGAAGTGTTACTGTTTTCTGCACAAAAGCGATTCTGCGAAGCAATGTGAACAGGCACAGAGAAGGTGCTAGCAGGGAATTCTCTGCCTGCCTTTCCCCAGTGCTCTGCAAGCTCTCCAGGACAACATAAAATCTGGGGCTCTGTGTTTTCTTTCGTTCTGAACAAGTGTTACTGTTTTCTGCACAAAAGCGATTCTGCGAAGCAATGTGAACACTTCTGCTTCCCAGGCACAGAGAAGGTGCTAGCAAGGAATTCTCTGCCTGCCTTTCCCCAGTGCTCTGCAAGCTCTCCAGGACAACATAAAATCTGGGGCTCTGTGCTTTCTTTCCTTCTGAACAAGTGTTACTGTTTTCTGCACAAAAGCGATTCTTGCAAAGCAATGTGAACACTTCTGCTTCCCAGGCAAAGAGAAGGTGCTATCAGGGAATTCTCTGCCTGCCTTTCCCCAGTGATCTGCAAGCTCTCCAGGACAACATAGAATCTGGGGCTCTGTGCTTTCTTTCCTTCTGAACAAGTGTTACTGTTTTCTGCACAAAAGCGATTCTTGCGAAGCAATGTGAACACTTCTGCTTCCCAGGCACAGAGAAGGTGCTAGCAAGGAATTCTCTGCCTGCCTTTCCCCAGTGCTCTGCAAGCTCTCCAGGACAACATAAAATCTGGGGCTCTGTGCTTTCTTTCCTTCTGAACAAGTGTTAGTGTTTTCTGCACAAAAGCGATTCTTGCGAAGCAATGTGAACACTTCTGCTTCCCAGGCACAGAGAAGGTGCTATCAGGGAATTCTCTGCCTGCCTTTCCCCAGTGCTCTGCAAGCTCTCCAGGACAACATAGAATCTGGGGCTCTGTGCTTTCTTTCCTTCTGAACAAGTGTTACTGTTTTCTGCACAAAAGCGATTCTGCGAAGCAATGTGAACAGGCACAGAGAAGGTGCTAGCAGGGAATTCTCTGCCTGCCTTTCCCCAGTGCTCTGCAAGCTCTCCAGGACAACATAAAATCTGGGGCTCTGTGCTTTCTTTCCTTCTGAACAAGTGTTACTGTTTTCTGCACAAAAGCGATTGTGCGAAACAATGTGAACAGGCACAGAGAAGGTGCTATCAGGGAATTCTCTGCCTGCCTTTCCCCAGTGCTCTGCAAGCTCTCCAGGACAACATAGAATCTGGGGCTCTGTGCTTTCTTTCCTTCTGAACAAGTGTTAGTGTTTTCTGCACAAGAGCGATTCTTGCGAAGCAATGTGAACACTTCTGCTTCCCAGGCACAGAGAAGGTGCTATCAGGGAATTCTCTGCCTGCCTTTCCCCAGTGCTCTGCAAGCTCTACAGGACAACATAAAATCTGGGGCTCTGTGCTTTCTTTCCTTCTGAACAAGTGTTAGTGTTTTCTGCACAAAAGCGATTCTGCGAAGCAATGTGAACACTTCTGCTTCCCAGGCACAGAGAAGGTGCTAGCAGGGAATTCTCTGCCTGCCTTTCCCCAGTGCTCTGCAAGCTCTCCAGGACAACATAGAATCTGGGGCTCTGTGCTTTCTTTCCTTCTGAACAAGTGTTACTGTTTTCTGCACAAAAGCGATTCTGCGAAGCAATGTGAACAGGCACAGAGAAGGTGCTAGCAGGGAATTCTCTGCCTGCCTTTCCCCAGTGCTCTGCAAGCTCTCCAGGACAACATAAAATCTGGGGCTCTGTGCTTTCTTTCGTTCTGAACAAGTGTTACTGTTTTCTGCACAAAAGCGATTCTGCGAAGCAATGTGAACAGGCACAGAGAAGGTGCTAGCAGGGAATTCTCTGCCTGCCTTTCCCCAGTGCTCTGCAAGCTCTCCAGGACAACATAGAATCTGGGGCTCTGTGCTTTCTTTCGTTCTGAACAACTGTTACTGTTTTCTGCACAAAAGCGATTCTTGCGAAGCAATGTGAACACTTCTGCTTCCCAGGCACAGAGAAGGTGCTAGCAGGGAATTCTCTGCCTGCCTTTCCCCAGTGCTCTGCAAGCTCTCCAGGACAACATAGAATCTGGGGCTCTGTGCTTTCTTTCCTTCTGAACAAGCGTTACTGTTTTCTGCACAAAAGCGATTCTGCGAAGCAATGTGAACAGGCACAGAGAAGGTGCTATCAGGGAATTCTCTGCCTGCCTTTCCCCAGTGCTCTGCAAGCTCTCGAGGACAACATAAAATCTGGGGCTCTGTGCTTTCTTTCCTTCTGAACAAGTGTTAGTGTTTTCTGCACAAGAGCGATTCTTGCGAAGCAATGTGAACACTTCTGCTTCCCAGGCACAGAGAAGGTGCTAGCAGGGAATTCTCTGCCTGCCTTTCCCCAGTGCTCTGCAAGCTCTCCAGGACAACAGCAAATCTGGGGCTCTGTGCTTTCTTTTGTTCTGAACAAGTGTTACTGTTTTCTGCACAAAAGCGATTCTGCGAAGCAATGTGAACAGGCACAGAGAAGGTGCTAGCAGGGAATTCTCTGCCTGCCTTTGCCCAGTGCTCTGCAAGCTCTCCAGGACAACATAGAATCTGGGGCTCTGTGCTTTCTTTCCTTCTGAACAAGTGTTAGTGTTTTCTGCACAAAAGCGATTCTGCGAAGCAATGTGAACACTTCTGCTTCCCAGGCACAGAGAAGGTGCTAGCAGGGAATTCTCTGCCTGCCTTTCCCCAGTGCTCTGCAAGCTCTCCAGGACAACAGCAAAGCTGGGGCTCTGTGCTTTCTTTCGTTCTGAACAAGTGTTACTGTTTTCTGCACAAAAGCGATTCTGCGAAGCAATGTGAACAGGCACAGAGAAGGTGCTAGCAGGGAATTCTCTGCCTGCCTTTCCCCAGTGCTCTGCAAGCTCTCCAGGACAACATAGAATCTGGGGCTCTGTGCTTTCTTTCGTTCTGAACAAGTGTTAGTGTTTTCTGCACAAAAGCGATTCTTGCGAAGCAATGTGAACACTTCTGCTTCCCAGGCACAGAGAAGGTGCTAGCAGGGAATTCTCTGCCTGCCTTTCCCCAGTGCTCTGCAAGCTCTCCAGGACAACATAAAATCTGGGGCTCTGTGCTTTCTTTACTTCTGAACAAGTGTTACTGTTTTCTGCACAAAAGCGATTCTGCGAAGCAATGTGAACAGGCACAGAGAAGGTGCTAGCAGGGAATTCTCTGCCTGCCTTTCCCCAGTGCTCTGCAAGCTCTCCAGGACAACATAGAATCTGGGGCTCTGTGCTTTCTTTCCTTCTGAACAAGTGTTAGTGTTTTCTGCACAAAAGCGATTCTGCGAAGCAATGTGAACACTTCTGCTTCCCAGGCACAGAGAAGGTGCTAGCAGGGAATTCTCTGCCTGCCTTTCCCCAGTGCTCTGCAAGCTCTCCAGGACAACATAGAATCTGGGGCTCTGTGCTTTCTTTCCTTCTGAACAAGCGTTACTGTTTTCTGCACAAAAGCGATTCTGCGAAGCAATGTGAACAGGCACAGAGAAGGTGCTAGCAGGGAATTCTCTGCCTGCCTTTCCCCAGTGCTCTGCAAGCTCTCCAGGACAACATAAAATCTGGGGCTCTGTGCTTTCTTTCCTTCTGAACAAGTGTTAGTGTTTTCTGCACAAGAGCGATTCTTGCGAAGCAATGTGAACACTTCTGCTTCCCAGGCACAGAGAAGGTGCTATCAGGGAATTCTCTGCCTGCCTTTCCCCAGTGCTCTGCAAGCTCTCCAGGACAACATAAAATCTGGGGCTCTGTGCTTTCTTTCCTTCTGAACAAGTGTTACTGTTTTCTGCACAAAAGCGATTCTTGCGAAGCAATGTGAACACTTCTGCTTCCCAGGCACAGAGAAGGTGCTAGCAAGGAATTCTCTGCCTGCCTTTCCCCAGTGCTCTGCAAGCTCTCCAGGACAACATAAAATCTGGGGCTCTGTGCTTTCTTTCGTTCTGAACAAGTGTTACTGTTTTCTGCACAAAAGCGATTCTGCGAAGCAATGTGAACAGGCACAGAGAAGGTGCTAGCAGGGAATTCTCTGCCTGCCTTTCCCCAGTGCTCTGCAAGCTCTCCAGGACAACATAGAATCTGGGGCTCTGTGCTTTCTTTCCTTCTGAACAAGTGTTAGTGTTTTCTGCACAAAAGCGATTCTGCGAAGCAATGTGAACACTTCTGCTTCCCAGGCACAGAGAAGGTGCTAGCAGGGAATTCTCTGCCTGCCTTTCCCCAGTGCTCTGCAAGCTCTCCAGGACAACATAGAATCTGGGGCTCTGTGCTTTCTTTCCTTCTGAACAAGTGTTACTGTTTTCTGCACAAAAGCGATTCTGCGAAGCAATCTGAACAGGCACAGAGAAGGTGCTAGCAGGGAATTCTCTGCCTGACTTTCCCCAGTGCTCTGCAAGCTCTCCAGGACAACATAAAATCTGGGGCTCTGTGCTTTCTTTCCTTCTGAACAAGTGTTACTGTTTTCTGCACAAAAGCGATTCTTGCGAAGCAATGTGAACACTTCTGCTTCCCAGGCACAGAGAAGGTGCTAGCAAGGAATTCTCTGCCTGCCTTTCCCCAGTGCTCTGCAAGCTCTCCAGGACAACATAAAATCTGGGGCTCTGTGCTTTCTTTCCTTCTGAACAAGTGTTACTGTTTTCTGCACAAAAGCGATTCTTGCGAAGCAATGTGAACACTTCTGCTTCCCAGGCACAGAGAAGGTGCTATCAGGGAATTCTCTGCCTGCCTTTCCCCAGTGCTCTGCAAGCTCTCCAGGACAACAAAGAATCTGGGGCTCTGTGCTTTCTTTCCTTCTGAACAAGTGTTAGTGTTTTCTGCACAAAAGCGATTTTTGCTAAGCAATGTGAACACTTCTGCTTCCCAGGCACAGAGAAGGTGCTAGCAGGGAATTCTCTGCCTGCCTTTCCCCAGTGCTCTGCTAGCTCTCCAGGACAACATAGAATCTGGGGCTCTGTGCTTTCTTTCCTTCTGAACAAGTGTTACTGTTTTCTGCACAAAAGCGATTCTGCGAAGCAATGTGAACAGGCACAGAGAAGGTGCTATCAGGGAATTCTCTGCCTGCCTTTCCCCAGTGCTCTGCAAGCTCTCCAGGACAACAGCAAATCTGGGGCTCTGTGCTTTCTTTCGTTCTGAACAAGTGTTAGTCTTTTCTGCACAAAAGCGATTCTGCGAAGCAATGTGAACACTTCTGCTTCCCAGGCACAGAGAAGGTGCTAGCACGGAATTCTCTGCCTGCCTTTCCCCAGTGCTCTGCAAGCTCTCCAGGACAACATAGAATCTGGGGCTCTGTGCTTTCTTTCCTTCTGAACAAGTGTTACTGTTTTCTGCACAAAAGCGATTCTGCGAAGCAATGTGAACAGGCACAGAGAAGGTGCTAGCAGGGAATTCTCTGCCTGCCTTTCCCCAGTGCTCTGCAAGCTCTCCAGGACAACATAAAATCTGGGGCTCTGTACTTTCTTTCCTTCTGAACAAGTGTTACTGTTTTCTGCACAAAAGCGATTCTTGCGAAGCAATGTGAACACTTCTGCTTCCCAGGCACAGAGAAGGTGCTAGCAGGGAATTCTCTGCCTGCCTTTCCCCAGTGCTCTGCAAGCTCTCCAGGACAATATAAAATCTGGGGCTCTGTACTTTCTTTCCTTCTGAACAAGTGTTACTGTTTTCTGCACAAAAGCGATTCTTGCGAAGCAATGTGAACACTTCTGCTTCCCAGGCACAGAGAAGGTGCTAGCAAGGAATTCTCTGCCTGCCTTTCCCCAGTGCTCTGCAAGCTCTCCAGGACAACATAAAATCTGGGGCTCTGTGCTTTCTTTCCTTCTGAACAAGTGTTACTGTTTTCTGCACAAAAGCGATTCTGCGAAGCAATGTGAACAGGCACAGAGAAGGTGCTAGCAAGGAATTCTCTGCCTGCCTTTCCCCAGTGCTCTGCAAGCTCTCCAGGACAACATCAAATCTGGGGCTCTGTGCTTTCTTTCCTTCTGAACAAGTGTTAGTGTTTTCTGCACAAAAGCGATTCTTGCGAAGCAATGTGAACACTTCTGCTTCCCAGGCACAGAGAAGGTGCTAGCAGGGAATTCTCTGCCTGCCTTTCCCCAGTGCTCTGCAAGCTCTCCAGGACAACATAGAATCTGGGGCTCTGTGCTTTCTTTCGTTCTGAACAAGTGTTACTGTTTTCTGCACAAAAGCGATTCTGCGAAGCAATGTGAACAGGCACAGAGAAGGTGCTAGCAGGGAATTCTCTGCCTGCCTTTCCCCAGTGCTCTGCAAGCTCTCCAGGACAACATAGAATCTGGGGCTCTGTGCTTTCTTTCGTTCTGAACAAGTGTTACTGTTTTCTGCACAAAAGCGATTCTTGCGAAGCAATGTGAACACTTCTGCTTCCCAGGCACAGAGAAGGTGCTAGCAGGGAATTCTCTGCCTGCCTTTCCCCAGTGCTCTGCAAGCTCTCCAGGACAACATAAAATCTGGGGCTCTGTGCTTTCTTTCCTTCTGAACAAGTGTTACTGTTTTCTGCACAAAAGCGATTCTTGCGAAGCAATGTGAACACTTCTGCTTCCCAGGCACAGAGAAGGTGCTAGCAAGGAATTCTCTGCCTGCCTTTCCCCAGTGCTCTGCAAGCTCTCCAGGACAACATAAAATCTGGGGCTCTGTGCTTTCTTTCCTTCTGAACAAGTGTTACTGTTTTCTGCACAAAAGCGATTCTTGCGAAGCAATGTGAACACTTCTGCTTCCCAGGCACAGAGAAGGTGCTAGCAGGGAATTCTCTGCCTGCCTTTCCCCAGTGCTCTGCAAGCTCTCCAGGACAACATAGAATCTGGGGCTCTGTGCTTTCTTTCGTTCTGAACAAGTGTTAGTGTTTTCTGCACAAAAGCGATTCTTGCGAAGCAATGTGAACACTTCTGCTTCCCAGGCACAGAGAAGGTGCTATCAGGGAATTCTCTGCCTGCCTTTCCCCAGTGCTCTGCAAGCTCTCCAGGACAACATAGAATCTGGGGCTCTGTGCTTTCTTTCCTTCTGAACAAGTGTAAGTGTTTTCTGCACAAAAGTGATTCTTGCAAAGCAATGTGAACACTTCTGCTTCCCAGGCACAGAGAAGGTGCTAGCAAGGAATTCTCTGCCTGCCTTTCCCCAGTGCTCTGCAAGCTCTCCAGGACAACATAGAATCTGGGGCTCTGTGCTTTCTTTCGTTCTGAACAAGTGTTACTGTTTTCTGCACAAAAGCGATTCTGCGAAGCAATGTGAACAGGCACAGAGAAGGTGCTATCAGGGAATTCTCTGCCTGCCTTTCCCCAGTGCTCTGCAAGCTCTCCAGGACAACATAGAATCTGGGGCTCTGTGCTTTCTTTCGTTCTGAACAAGTGTTACTGTTTTCTGCACAAAAGCGATTCTTGCGAAGCAATGTGAACACTTCTGCTTCCCAGGCACAGAGAAGGTGCTAGCAGGGAATTCTCTGCCTGCCTTTCCCCAGTGCTCTGCAAGCTCTCCAGGACAACAGCAAATCTGGGGCTCTGTGCTTTCTTTCGTTCTGAACAAGTGTTACTGTTTTCTGCACAAAAGCTGTTCTGCGAAGCAATGTGAACAGGCACAGAGAAGGTGCTATCAGGGAATTCTCTGCCTGCCTTTCCCCAGTGCTCTGCAAGCTCTCCAGGACAACATAGAATCTGGGGCTCTGTGCTTTCTTTCCTTCTGAACAAGTGTTAGTGTTTTCTGCACAAAAGCGATTCTGCGAAGCAATGTGAACACTTCTGCTTCCCAGGCACAGAGAAGGTGCTATCAGGGAATTCTCTGCCTGCCTTTCCCCAGTGCTCTGCAAGCTCTCCAGGACAACATAAAATCTGGGGCTCTGTGCTTTCTTTCGTTCTGAGCAAGTGTTACTGTTTTCTGCACAAAAGCGATTCTGCGAAGCAATGTGAACAGGCACAGAGAAGGTGCTAGCAGGGAATTCTCTGCCTGCCTTTCCCCAGTGCTCTGCAAGCTCTCCAGGACAACATAGAATCTGGGGCTCTGTGCTTTCTTTCCTTCTGAACAAGTGTTACTGTTTTCTGCACAAAAGCGATTCTGCGAAGCAATGTGAACAGGCACAGAGAAGGTGCTATCAGGGAATTCTCTGCCTGCCTTTCCCCAGTGCTCTGCAAGCTCTCCAGGACAACATAAAATCTGGGGCTCTGTGCTTTCTTTCGTTCTGAACAAGTGTTAGTCTTTTCTGCACAAAAGCGATTCTGCGAAGCAATGTGAACACTTCTGCTTCCCAGGCACAGAGAAGGTGCTAGCACGGAATTCTCTGCCTGCCTTTCCCCAGTGCTCTGCAAGCTCTCCAGGACAACATAGAATCTGGGGCTCTGTGCTTTCTTTCCTTCTGAACAAGTGTTACTGTTTTCTGCACAAAAGCGATTCTGCGAAGCAATGTGAACAGGCACAGAGAAGGTGCTAGCAGGGAATTCTCTGCCTGCCTTTCCCCAGTGCTCTGCAAGCTCTCCAGGACAACATAAAATCTGGGGCTCTGTACTTTCTTTCCTTCTGAACAAGTGTTACTGTTTTCTGCACAAAAGCGATTCTTGCGAAGCAATGTGAACACTTCTGCTTCCCAGGCACAGAGAAGGTGCTAGCAGGGAATTCTCTGCCTGACTTTCCCCAGTGCTCTGCAAGCTCTCCAGGACAACATAAAATCTGGGGCTCTGTACTTTCTTTCCTTCTGAACAAGTGTTACTGTTTTCTGCACAAAAGCGATTCATGCGAAGCAATGTGAACACTTCTGCTTCCCAGGCACAGAGAAGGTGCTAGCAAGGAATTCTCTGCCTGCCTTTCCCCAGTGCTCTGCAAGCTCTCCAGGACAACATAAAATCTGGGGCTCTGTGCTTTCTTTCGTTCTGAACAAGTGTTACTGTTTTCTGCACAAAAGCGATTCTGCGAAGCAATGTGAACAGGCACAGAGAAGGTGCTAGCAAGGAATTCTCTGCCTGCCTTTCCCCAGTGCTCTGCAAGCTCTCCAGGACAACATCAAATCTGGGGCTCTGTGCTTTCTTTCCTTCTGAACAAGTGTTAGTGTTTTCTGCACAAAAGCGATTCTTGCGAAGCAATGTGAACACTTCTGCTTCCCAGGCACAGAGAAGGTGCTAGCAGGGAATTCTCTGCCTGCCTTTCCCCAGTGCTCTGCAAGCTCTCCAGGACAACATAGAATCTGGGGCTCTGTGCTTTCTTTCGTTCTGAACAAGTGTTACTGTTTTCTGCACAAAAGCGATTCTGCGAAGCAATGTGAACAGGCACAGAGAAGGTGCTAGCAGGGAATTCTCTGCCTGCCTTTCCCCAGTGCTCTGCAAGCTCTCCAGGACAACATAGAATCTGGGGCTCTGTGCTTTCTTTCGTTCTGAACAAGTGTTACTGTTTTCTGCACAAAAGCGATTCTTGCGAAGCAATGTGAACACTTCTGCTTCCCAGGCACAGAGAAGGTGCTAGCAGGGAATTCTCTGCCTGCCTTTCCCCAGTGCTCTGCAAGCTCTCCAGGACAACATAAAATCTGGGGCTCTGTGCTTTCTTTCCTTCTGAACAAGTGTTACTGTTTTCTGCACAAAAGCGATTCTTGCGAAGCAATGTGAACACTTCTGCTTCCCAGGCACAGAGAAGGTGCTAGCAAGGAATTCTCTGCCTGCCTTTCCCCAGTGCTCTGCAAGCTCTCCAGGACAACATAAAATCTGGGGCTCTGTGCTTTCTTTCCTTCTGAACAAGTGTTACTGTTTTCTGCACAAAAGCGATTCTTGCGAAGCAATGTGAACACTTCTGCTTCCCAGGCACAGAGAAGGTGCTATCAGGGAATTCTCTGCCTGCCTTTCCCCAGTGCTCTGCAAGCTCTCCAGGACAACATAGAATCTGGGGCTCTGTGCTTTCTTTCGTTCTGAACAAGTGTTACTGTTTTCTGCACAAAAGCGATTCTTGCGAAGCAATGTGAACACTTCTGCTTCCCAGGCACAGAGAAGGTGCTATCAGGGAATTCTCTGCCTGCCTTTCCCCAGTGCTCTGCAAGCTCTCCAGGACAACATAGAATCTGGGGCTCTGTGCTTTCTTTCCTTCTGAACAAGTGTTAGTGTTTTCTGCACAAAAGTGATTCTTGCAAAGCAATGTGAACAGGCACAGAGAAGGTGCTATCAGGGAATTCTCTGCCTGCCTTTCCCCAGTGCTCTGCAAGCTCTCCAGGACAACATAGAATCTGGGGCTCTGTGCTTTCTTTCGTTCTGAACAAGTGTTACTGTTTTCTGCACAAAAGCGATTCTTGCGAAGCAATGTGAACACTTCTGCTTCCCAGGCACAGAGAAGGTGCTAGCAGGGAATTCTCTGCCTGCCTTTCCCCAGTGCTCTGCAAGCTCTCCAGGACAACAGCAAATCTGGGGCTCTGTGCTTTCTTTCCTTCTGAACAAGTGTTACTGTTTTCTGCACAAAAGCTGTTCTGCGAAGCAATGTGAACAGGCACAGAGAAGGTGCTATCAGGGAATTCTCTGCCTGCCTTTCCCCAGTGCTCTGCAAGCTCTCCAGGACAACATAGAATCTGGGGCTCTGTGCTTTCTTTCCTTCTGAACAAGTGTTAGTGTTTTCTGCACAAAAGCGATTCTGCGAAGCAATGTGAACACTTCTGCTTCCCAGGCACAGAGAAGGTGCTATCAGGGAATTCTCTGCCTGCCTTTCCCCAGTGCTCTGCAAGCTCTCGAGGACAACATAAAATCTGGGGCTCTGTGCTTTCTTTCCTTCTGAACAAGTGTTACTGTTTTCTGCACAAAAGCGATTCTTGCGAAGCAATGTGAACACTTCTGCTTCCCAGGCACAGAGAAGGTGCTAGCAGGGAATTCTCTGCCTGCCTTTCCCCAGTGCTCTGCAAGCTCTCCAGGACAACAGCAAAGCTGGGGCTCTGTGCTTTCTTTTGTTCTGAACAAGTGTTACTGTTTTCTGCACAAAAGCGATTCTGCGAAGCAATGTGAACAGGCACAGAGAAGGTGCTATCAGGGAATTCTCTGCCTGCCTTTCCCCAGTGCTCTGCAAGCTCTCCAGGACAACATAGAATCTGGGGCTCTGTGCTTTCTTTCGTTCTGAACAAGTGTTAGTGTTTTCTGCACAAAAGCGATTCTTGCGAAGCAATGTGAACACTTCTGCTTCCCAGGCACAGAGAAGGTGCTAGCAGGGAATTCTCTGCCTGCCTTTCCCCAGTGCTCTGCAAGCTCTCCAGGACAACATAAAATCTGGGGCTCTGTGCTTTCTTTACTTCTGAACAAGTGTTACTGTTTTCTGCACAAAAGCGATTCTGCGAAGCAATGTGAACAGGCACAGAGAAGGTGCTAGCAGGGAATTCTCTGCCTGCCTTTCCCCAGTGCTCTGCAAGCTCTCCAGGACAACATAGAATCTGGGGCTCTGTGCTTTCTTTCCTTCTGAACAAGTGTTAGTGTTTTCTGCACAAGAGCGATTCTTGCGAAGCAATGTGAACACTTCTGCTTCCCAGGCACAGAGAAGGTGCTATCAGGGAATTCTCTGCCTGCCTTTCCCCAGTGCTCTGCAAGCTCTCCAGGACAACATAAAATCTGGGGCTCTGTGCTTTCTTTCCTTCTGAACAAGTGTTACTGTTTTCTGCACAAAAGCGATTCTTGCGAAGCAATGTGAACACTTCTGCTTCCCAGGCACAGAGAAGGTGCTAGCAAGGAATTCTCTGCCTGCCTTTCCCCAGTGCTCTGCAAGCTCTCCAGGACAACATAAAATCTGGGGCTCTGTGCTTTCTTTCGTTCTGAACAAGTGTTACTGTTTTCTGCACAAAAGCGATTCTGCGAAGCAATGTGAACAGGCACAGAGAAGGTGCTAGCAGGGAATTCTCTGCCTGCCTTTCCCCAGTGCTCTGCAAGCTCTCCAGGACAACATAGAATCTGGGGCTCTGTGCTTTCTTTCCTTCTGAACAAGTGTTAGTGTTTTCTGCACAAAAGCGATTCTGCGAAGCAATGTGAACACTTCTGCTTCCCAGGCACAGAGAAGGTGCTAGCAGGGAATTCTCTGCCTGCCTTTCCCCAGTGCTCTGCAAGCTCTCCAGGACAACATAGAATCTGGGGCTCTGTGCTTTCTTTCCTTCTGAACAAGTGTTACTGTTTTCTGCACAAAAGCGATTCTGCGAAGCAATGTGAACAGGCACAGAGAAGGTGCTAGCAGGGAATTCTCTGCCTGACTTTCCCCAGTGCTCTGCAAGCTCTCCAGGACAACATAAAATCTGGGGCTCTGTGCTTTCTTTCCTTCTGAACAAGTGTTACTGTTTTCTGCACAAAAGCGATTCTTGCGAAGCAATGTGAACACTTCTGCTTCCCAGGCACAGAGAAGGTGCTAGCAAGGAATTCTCTGCCTGCCTTTCCCCAGTGCTCTGCAAGCTCTCCAGGACAACATAAAATCTGGGGCTCTGTGCTTTCTTTCCTTCTGAACAAGTGTTACTGTTTTCTGCACAAAAGCGATTCTTGCGAAGCAATGTGAACACTTCTGCTTCCCAGGCACAGAGAAGGTGCTATCAGGGAATTCTCTGCCTGCCTTTCCCCAGTGCTCTGCAAGCTCTCCAGGACAACAAAGAATCTGGGTCTCTGTGCTTTCTTTCCTTCTGAACAAGTGTTAGTGTTTTCTGCACAAAAGCGATTTTTGCGAAGCAATGTGAACACTTCTGCTTCCCAGGCACAGAGAAGGTGCTAGCAGGGAATTCTCTGCCTGCCTTTCCCCAGTGCTCTGCAAGCTCTCCAGGACAACATAGAATCTGGGGCTCTGTGCTTTCTTTCCTTCTGAACAAGTGTTACTGTTTTCTGCACAAAAGCGATTCTGCGAAGCAATGTGAACAGGCACAGAGAAGGTGCTATCAGGGAATTCTCTGCCTGCCTTTCCCCAGTGCTCTGCAAGCTCTCCAGGACAACAGCAAATCTGGGGCTCTGTGCTTTCTTTCGTTCTGAACAAGTGTTAGTCTTTTCTGCACAAAAGCGATTCTGCGAAGCAATGTGAACACTTCTGCTTCCCAGGCACAGAGAAGGTGCTAGCACGGAATTCTCTGCCTGCCTTTCCCCAGTGCTCTGCAAGCTCTCCAGGACAACATAGAATCTGGGGCTCTGTGCTTTCTTTCCTTCTGAACAAGTGTTACTGTTTTCTGCACAAAAGCGATTCTGCGAAGCAATGTGAACAGGCACAGAGAAGGTGCTAGCAGGGAATTCTCTGCCTGCCTTTCCCCAGTGCTCTGCAAGCTCTCCAGGACAACATAAAATCTGGGGCTCTGTACTTTCTTTCCTTCTGAACAAGTGTTACTGTTTTCTGCACAAAAGCGATTCTTGCGAAGCAATGTGAACACTTCTGCTTCCCAGGCACAGAGAAGGTGCTAGCAGGGAATTCTCTGCCTGCCTTTCCCCAGTGCTCTGCAAGCTCTCCAGGACAACATAAAATCTGGGGCTCTGTACTTTCTTTCCTTCTGAACAAGTGTTACTGTTTTCTGCACAAAAGCGATTCTTGCGAAGCAATGTGAACACTTCTGCTTCCCAGGCACAGAGAAGGTGCTAGCAAGGAATTCTCTGCCTGCCTTTCCCCAGTGCTCTGCAAGCTCTCCAGGACAACATAAAATCTGGGGCTCTGTGCTTTCTTTCGTTCTGAACAAGTGTTACTGTTTTCTGCACAAAAGCGATTCTGCGAAGCAATGTGAACAGGCACAGAGAAGGTGCTAGCAAGGAATTCTCTGCCTGCCTTTCCCCAGTGCTCTGCAAGCTCTCCAGGACAACATCAAATCTGGGGCTCTGTGCTTTCTTTCCTTCTGAACAAGTGTTAGTGTTTTCTGCACAAAAGCGATTCTTGCGAAGCAATGTGAACACTTCTGCTTCCCAGGCACAGAGAAGGTGCTAGCAGGGAATTCTCTGCCTGCCTTTCCCCAGTGCTCTGCAAGCTCTCCAGGACAACATAGAATCTGGGGCTCTGTGCTTTCTTTCGTTCTGAACAAGTGTTACTGTTTTCTGCACAAAAGCGATTCTGCGAAGCAATGTGAACAGGCACAGAGAAGGTGCTAGCAGGGAATTCTCTGCCTGCCTTTCCCCAGTGCTCTGCAAGCTCTCCAGGACAACATAGAATCTGGGGCTCTGTGCTTTCTTTCGTTCTGAACAAGTGTTACTGTTTTCTGCACAAAAGCGATTCTTGCGAAGCAATGTGAACACTTCTGCTTCCCAGGCACAGAGAAGGTGCTAGCAGGGAATTCTCTGCCTGCCTTTCCCCAGTGCTCTGCAAGCTCTCCAGGACAACATAAAATCTGGGGCTCTGTGCTTTCTTTCGTTCTGAACAAGTGTTACTGTTTTCTGCACAAAAGCGATTCTTGCGAAGCAATGTGAACACTTCTGCTTCCCAGGCACAGAGAAGGTGCTAGCAGGGAATTCTCTGCCTGCCTTTCCCCAGTGCTCTGCAAGCTCTCCAGGACAACAGCAAATCTGGGGCTCTGTGCTTTCTTTCGTTCTGAACAAGTGTTACTGTTTTCTGCACAAAAGCTGTTCTGCGAAGCAATGTGAACAGGCACAGAGAAGGTGCTATCAGGGAATTCTCTGCCTGCCTTTCCCCAGTGCTCTGCAAGCTCTCCAGGACAACATAGAATCTGGGGCTCTGTGCTTTCTTTCCTTCTGAACAAGTGTTAGTGTTTTCTGCACAAAAGCGATTCTGCGAAGCAATGTGAACACTTCTGCTTCCCAGGCACAGAGAAGGTGCTATCAGGGAATTCTCTGCCTGCCTTTCCCCAGTGCTCTGCAAGCTCTCGAGGACAACATAAAATCTGGGGCTCTGTGCTTTCTTTCCTTCTGAACAAGTGTTACTGTTTTCTGCACAAAAGCGATTCTTGCGAAGCAATGTGAACACTTCTGCTTCCCAGGCACAGAGAAGGTGCTAGCAGGGAATTCTCTGCCTGCCTTTCCCCAGTGCTCTGCAAGCTCTCCAGGACAACAGCAAAGCTGGGGCTCTGTGCTTTCTTTTGTTCTGAACAAGTGTTACTGTTTTCTGCACAAAAGCGATTCTGCGAAGCAATGTGAACAGGCACAGAGAAGGTGCTATCAGGGAATTCTCTGCCTGCCTTTCCCCAGTGCTCTGCAAGCTCTCCAGGACAACATAGAATCTGGGGCTCTGTGCTTTCTTTCGTTCTGAACAAGTGTTAGTGTTTTCTGCACAAAAGCGATTCTTGCGAAGCAATGTGAACACTTCTGCTTCCCAGGCACAGAGAAGGTGCTAGCAGGGAATTCTCTGCCTGCCTTTCCCCAGTGCTCTGCAAGCTCTCCAGGACAACATAAAATCTGGGGCTCTGTGCTTTCTTTACTTCTGAACAAGTGTTACTGTTTTCTGCACAAAAGCGATTCTGCGAAGCAATGTGAACAGGCACAGAGAAGGTGCTAGCAGGGAATTCTCTGCCTGCCTTTCCCCAGTGCTCTGCAAGCTCTCCAGGACAACATAGAATCTGGGGCTCTGTGCTTTCTTTCCTTCTGAACAAGTGTTAGTGTTTTCTGCACAAAAGCGATTCTGCGAAGCAATGTGAACACTTCTGCTTCCCAGGCACAGAGAAGGTGCTAGCAGGGAATTCTCTGCCTGCCTTTCCCCAGTGCTCTGCAAGCTCTCCAGGACAACATAGAATCTGGGGCTCTGTGCTTTCTTTCCTTCTGAACAAGTGTTACTGTTTTCTGCACAAAAGCGATTCTGCGAAGCAATGTGAACAGGCACAGAGAAGGTGCTAGCAGGGAATTCTCTGCCTGCCTTTCCCCAGTGCTCTGCAAGCTCTCCAGGACAACATAAAATCTGGGGCTCTGTGCTTTCTTTCCTTCTGAAAAAGTGTTAGTGTTTTCTGCACAAGAGCGATTCTTGCGAAGCAATGTGAACACTTCTGCTTCCCAGGCACAGAGAAGGTGCTATCAGGGAATTCTCTGCCTGCCTTTCCCCAGTGCTCTGCAAGCTCTCCAGGACAACATAAAATCTGGGGCTCTGTGCTTTCTTTCCTTCTGAACAAGTGTTACTGTTTTCTGCACAAAAGCGATTCTTGCGAAGCAATGTGAACACTTCTGCTTCCCAGGCACAGAGAAGGTGCTAGCAAGGAATTCTCTGCCTGCCTTTCCCCAGTGCTCTGCAAGCTCTCCAGGACAACATAAAATCTGGGGCTCTGTGCTTTCTTTCGTTCTGAACAAGTGTTACTGTTTTCTGCACAAAAGCGATTCTGCGAAGCAATGTGAACAGGCACAGAGAAGGTGCTAGCAGGGAATTCTCTGCCTGCCTTTCCCCAGTGCTCTGCAAGCTCTCCAGGACAACATAGAATCTGGGGCTCTGTGCTTTCTTTCCTTCTGAACAAGTGTTAGTGTTTTCTGCACAAAAGCGATTCTGCGAAGCAATGTGAACACTTCTGCTTCCCAGGCACAGAGAAGGTGCTAGCAGGGAATTCTCTGCCTGCCTTTCCCCAGTGCTCTGCAAGCTCTCCAGGACAACATAGAATCTGGGGCTCTGTGCTTTCTTTCCTTCTGAACAAGTGTTACTGTTTTCTGCACAAAAGCGATTCTGCGAAGCAATGTGAACAGGCACAGAGAAGGTGCTAGCAGGGAATTCTCTGCCTGACTTTCCCCAGTGCTCTGCAAGCTCTCCAGGACAACATAGAATCTGGGGCTCTGTGCTTTCTTTCCTTCTGAACAAGTGTTACTGTTTTCTGCACAAAAGCGATTCTGCGAAGCAATGTGAACACTTCTGCTTCCCAGGCACAGAGAAGGTGCTAGCAGGGAATTCTCTGCCTGCCTTTCCCCAGTGCTCTGCAAGCTCTCCAGGACAACATAGAATCTGGGGCTCTGTGCTTTCTTTCCTTCTGAACAAGTGTTACTGTTTTCTGCACAAAAGCGATTCTTGCGAAGCAATGTGAACAGGCACAGAGAAGGTGCTAGCAGGGAATTCTCTGCCTGCCTTTCCCCAGTGCTCTGCAAGCTCTCCAGGACAACATAAAATCTGGGGCTCTGTGCTTTCTTTCCTTCTGAAAAAGTGTTAGTGTTTTCTGCACAAGAGCGATTCTTGCGAAGCAATGTGAACACTTCTGCTTCCCAGGCACAGAGAAGGTGCTATCAGGGAATTCTCTGCCTGCCTTTCCCCAGTGCTCTGCAAGCTCTCCAGGACAACATAAAATCTGGGGCTCTGTGCTTTCTTTCCTTCTGAACAAGTGTTACTGTTTTCTGCACAAAAGCGATTCTTGCGAAGCAATGTGAACACTTCTGCTTCCCAGGCACAGAGAAGGTGCTAGCAAGGAATTCTCTGCCTGCCTTTCCCCAGTGCTCTGCAAGCTCTCCAGGACAACATAAAATCTGGGGCTCTGTGCTTTCTTTCGTTCTGAACAGGTGTTACTGTTTTCTGCACAAAAGCGATTCTGCGAAGCAATGTGAACAGGCACAGAGAAGGTGCTAGCAAGGAATTCTCTGCCTGCCTTTCCCCAGTGCTCTGCAAGCTCTCCAGGACAACATCAAATCTGGGGCTCTGTGCTTTCTTTCCTTCTGAACAAGTGTTACTGTTTTCTGCACAAAAGCTGTTCTGCGAAGCAATGTGAACAGGCACAGAGAAGGTGCTATCAGGGAATTCTCTGCCTGCCTTTCCCCAGTGCTCTGCAAGCTCTCCAGGACAACATAGAATCTGGGGCTCTGTGCTTTCTTTCCTTCTGAACAAGTGTTAGTGTTTTCTGCACAAAAGCGATTCTGCGAAGCAATGTGAACACTTCTGCTTCCCAGGCACAGAGAAGGTGCTATCAGGGAATTCTCTGCCTGCCTTTCCCCAGTGCTCTGCAAGCTCTCGAGGACAACATAAAATCTGGGGCTCTGTGCTTTCTTTCCTTCTGAACAAGTGTTACTGTTTTCTGCACAAAAGCGATTCTTGCGAAGCAATGTGAACACTTCTGCTTCCCAGGCACAGAGAAGGTGCTAGCAGGGAATTCTCTGCCTGCCTTTCCCCAGTGCTCTGCAAGCTCTCCAGGACAACAGCAAAGCTGGGGCTCTGTGCTTTCTTTTGTTCTGAACAAGTGTTACTGTTTTCTGCACAAAAGCGATTCTGCGAAGCAATGTGAACAGGCACAGAGAAGGTGCTATCAGGGAATTCTCTGCCTGCCTTTCCCCAGTGCTCTGCAAGCTCTCCAGGACAACATAGAATCTGGGGCTCTGTGCTTTCTTTCGTTCTGAACAAGTGTTAGTGTTTTCTGCACAAAAGCGATTCTTGCGAAGCAATGTGAACACTTCTGCTTCCCAGGCACAGAGAAGGTGCTAGCAGGGAATTCTCTGCCTGCCTTTCCCCAGTGCTCTGCAAGCTCTCCAGGACAACATAAAATCTGGGGCTCTGTGCTTTCTTTACTTCTGAACAAGTGTTACTGTTTTCTGCACAAAAGCGATTCTGCGAAGCAATGTGAACAGGCACAGAGAAGGTGCTAGCAGGGAATTCTCTGCCTGCCTTTCCCCAGTGCTCTGCAAGCTCTCCAGGACAACATAGAATCTGGGGCTCTGTGCTTTCTTTCCTTCTGAACAAGTGTTAGTGTTTTCTGCACAAAAGCGATTCTGCGAAGCAATGTGAACACTTCTGCTTCCCAGGCACAGAGAAGGTGCTAGCAGGGAATTCTCTGCCTGCCTTTCCCCAGTGCTCTGCAAGCTCTCCAGGACAACATAGAATCTGGGGCTCTGTGCTTTCTTTCCTTCTGAACAAGTGTTACTGTTTTCTGCACAAAAGCGATTCTGCGAAGCAATGTGAACAGGCACAGAGAAGGTGCTAGCAGGGAATTCTCTGCCTGCCTTTCCCCAGTGCTCTGCAAGCTCTCCAGGACAACATAAAATCTGGGGCTCTGTGCTTTCTTTCCTTCTGAAAAAGTGTTAGTGTTTTCTGCACAAGAGCGATTCTTGCGAAGCAATGTGAACACTTCTGCTTCCCAGGCACAGAGAAGGTGCTATCAGGGAATTCTCTGCCTGCCTTTCCCCAGTGCTCTGCAAGCTCTCCAGGACAACATAAAATCTGGGGCTCTGTGCTTTCTTTCCTTCTGAACAAGTGTTACTGTTTTCTGCACAAAAGCGATTCTTGCGAAGCAATGTGAACACTTCTGCTTCCCAGGCACAGAGAAGGTGCTAGCAAGGAATTCTCTGCCTGCCTTTCCCCAGTGCTCTGCAAGCTCTCCAGGACAACATAAAATCTGGGGCTCTGTGCTTTCTTTCGTTCTGAACAAGTGTTACTGTTTTCTGCACAAAAGCGATTCTGCGAAGCAATGTGAACAGGCACAGAGAAGGTGCTAGCAGGGAATTCTCTGCCTGCCTTTCCCCAGTGCTCTGCAAGCTCTCCAGGACAACATAGAATCTGGGGCTCTGTGCTTTCTTTCCTTCTGAACAAGTGTTAGTGTTTTCTGCACAAAAGCGATTCTGCGAAGCAATGTGAACACTTCTGCTTCCCAGGCACAGAGAAGGTGCTAGCAGGGAATTCTCTGCCTGCCTTTCCCCAGTGCTCTGCAAGCTCTCCAGGACAACATAGAATCTGGGGCTCTGTGCTTTCTTTCCTTCTGAACAAGTGTTACTGTTTTCTGCACAAAAGCGATTCTGCGAAGCAATGTGAACAGGCACAGAGAAGGTGCTAGCAGGGAATTCTCTGCCTGACTTTCCCCAGTGCTCTGCAAGCTCTCCAGGACAACATAGAATCTGGGGCTCTGTGCTTTCTTTCCTTCTGAACAAGTGTTACTGTTTTCTGCACAAAAGCGATTCTGCGAAGCAATGTGAACACTTCTGCTTCCCAGGCACAGAGAAGGTGCTAGCAGGGAATTCTCTGCCTGCCTTTCCCCAGTGCTCTGCAAGCTCTCCAGGACAACATAGAATCTGGGGCTCTGTGCTTTCTTTCCTTCTGAACAAGTGTTACTGTTTTCTGCACAAAAGCGATTCTTGCGAAGCAATGTGAACAGGCACAGAGAAGGTGCTAGCAGGGAATTCTCTGCCTGCCTTTCCCCAGTGCTCTGCAAGCTCTCCAGGACAACATAAAATCTGGGGCTCTGTGCTTTCTTTCCTTCTGAAAAAGTGTTAGTGTTTTCTGCACAAGAGCGATTCTTGCGAAGCAATGTGAACACTTCTGCTTCCCAGGCACAGAGAAGGTGCTATCAGGGAATTCTCTGCCTGCCTTTCCCCAGTGCTCTGCAAGCTCTCCAGGACAACATAAAATCTGGGGCTCTGTGCTTTCTTTCCTTCTGAACAAGTGTTACTGTTTTCTGCACAAAAGCGATTCTTGCGAAGCAATGTGAACACTTCTGCTTCCCAGGCACAGAGAAGGTGCTAGCAAGGAATTCTCTGCCTGCCTTTCCCCAGTGCTCTGCAAGCTCTCCAGGACAACATAAAATCTGGGGCTCTGTGCTTTCTTTCGTTCTGAACAGGTGTTACTGTTTTCTGCACAAAAGCGATTCTGCGAAGCAATGTGAACAGGCACAGAGAAGGTGCTAGCAGGGAATTCTCTGCCTGCCTTTCCCCAGTGCTCTGCAAGCTCTCCAGGACAACATAGAATCTGGGGCTCTGTGCTTTCTTTCCTTCTGAACAAGTGTTAGTGTTTTCTGCACAAAAGCGATTCTGCGAAGCAATGTGAACACTTCTGCTTCCCAGGCACAGAGAAGGTGCTAGCGGGGAATTCTCTGCCTGCCTTTCCCCAGTGCTCTGCAAGCTCTCCAGGACAACATAGAATCTGGGGCTCTGTGCTTTCTTTCCTTCTGAACAAGTGTTACTGTTTTCTGCACAAAAGCGATTCTGCGAAGCAATGTGAACAGGCACAGAGAAGGTGCTAGCAGGGAATTCTCTGCCTGACTTTCCCCAGTGCTCTGCAAGCTCTCCAGGACAACATAAAATCTGGGGCTCTGTGCTTTCTTTCCTTCTGAACAAGTGTTACTGTTTTCTGCACAAAAGCGATTCTTGCGAAGCAATGTGAACACTTCTGCTTCCCAGGCACAGAGAAGGTGCTAGCAAGGAATTCTCTGCCTGCCTTTCCCCAGTGCTCTGCAAGCTCTCCAGGACAACATAAAATCTGGGGCTCTGTGCTTTCTTTCCTTCTGAACAAGTGTTACTGTTTTCTGCACAAAAGCGATTCTTGCGAAGCAATGTGAACACTTCTGCTTCCCAGGCACAGAGAAGGTGCTATCAGGGAATTCTCTGCCTGCCTTTCCCCAGTGCTCTGCAAGCTCTCCAGGACAACAAAGAATCTGGGGCTCTGTGCTTTCTTTCCTTCTGAACAAGTGTTAGTGTTTTCTGCACAAAAGCGATTTTTGCGAAGCAATGTGAACACTTCTGCTTCCCAGGCACAGAGAAGGTGCTAGCAGGGAATTCTCTGCCTGCCTTTCCCCAGTGCTCTGCAAGCTCTCCAGGACAACATAGAATCTGGGGCTCTGTGCTTTCTTTCCTTCTGAACAAGTGTTACTGTTTTCTGCACAAAAGCGATTCTGCGAAGCAATGTGAACAGGCACAGAGAAGGTGCTATCAGGGAATTCTCTGCCTGCCTTTCCCCAGTGCTCTGCAAGCTCTCCAGGACAACAGCAAATCTGGGGCTCTGTGCTTTCTTTCGTTCTGAACAAGTGTTAGTCTTTTCTGCACAAAAGCGATTCTGCGAAGCAATGTGAACACTTCTGCTTCCCAGGCACAGAGAAGGTGCTAGCAGGGAATTCTCTGCCTGCCTTTCCCCAGTGCTCTGCAAGCTCTCCAGGACAACATAGAATCTGGGGCTCTGTGCTTTCTTTCCTTCTGAACAAGTGTTACTGTTTTCTGCACAAAAGCGATTCTGCGAAGCAATGTGAACAGGCACAGAGAAGGTGCTAGCAGGGAATTCTCTGCCTGCCTTTCCCCAGTGCTCTGCAAGCTCTCCAGGACAACATAAAATCTGGGGCTCTGTACTTTCTTTCCTTCTGAACAAGTGTTACTGTTTTCTGCACAAAAGCGATTCTTGCGAAGCAATGTGAACACTTCTGCTTCCCAGGCACAGAGAAGGTGCTAGCAGGGAATTCTCTGCCTGCCTTTCCCCAGTGCTCTGCAAGCTCTCCAGGACAACATAAAATCTGGGGCTCTGTACTTTCTTTCCTTCTGAACAAGTGTTACTGTTTTCTGCACAAAAGCGATTCTTGCGAAGCAATGTGAACACTTCTGCTTCCCAGGCACAGAGAAGGTGCTAGCAAGGAATTCTCTGCCTGCCTTTCCCCAGTGCTCTGCAAGCTCTCCAGGACAACATAAAATCTGGGGCTCTGTGCTTTCTTTCGTTCTGAACAAGTGTTACTGTTTTCTGCACAAAAGCGATTCTGCGAAGCAATGTGAACAGGCACAGAGAAGGTGCTAGCAAGGAATTCTCTGCCTGCCTTTCCCCAGTGCTCTGCAAGCTCTCCAGGACAACATCAAATCTGGGGCTCTGTGCTTTCTTTCCTTCTGAACAAGTGTTAGTGTTTTCTGCACAAAAGCGATTCTTGCGAAGCAATGTGAACACTTCTGCTTCCCAGGCACAGAGAAGGTGCTAGCAGGGAATTCTCTGCCTGCCTTTCCCCAGTGCTCTGCAAGCTCTCCAGGACAACATAGAATCTGGGGCTCTGTGCTTTCTTTCGTTCTGAACAAGTGTTACTGTTTTCTGCACAAAAGCGATTCTGCGAAGCAATGTGAACAGGCACAGAGAAGGTGCTAGCAGGGAATTCTCTGCCTGCCTTTCCCCAGTGCTCTGCAAGCTCTCCAGGACAACATAGAATCTGGGGCTCTGTGCTTTCTTTCGTTCTGAACAAGTGTTACTGTTTTCTGCACAAAAGCGATTCTTGCGAAGCAATGTGAACACTTCTGCTTCCCAGGCACAGAGAAGGTGCTAGCAGGGAATTCTCTGCCTGCCTTTCCCCAGTGCTCTGCAAGCTCTCCAGGACAACATAGAATCTGGGGCTCTGTGCTTTCTTTCCTTCTGAACAAGTGTTACTGTTTTCTGCACAAAAGCGATTCTGCGAAGCAATGTGAACAGGCACAGAGAAGGTGCTAGCAGGGAATTCTCTGCCTGACTTTCCCCAGTGCTCTGCAAGCTCTCCAGGACAACATAGAATCTGGGGCTCTGTGCTTTCTTTCCTTCTGAACAAGTGTTACTGTTTTCTGCACAAAAGCGATTCTGCGAAGCAATGTGAACACTTCTGCTTCCCAGGCACAGAGAAGGTGCTAGCAGGGAATTCTCTGCCTGCCTTTCCCCAGTGCTCTGCAAGCTCTCCAGGACAACATAGAATCTGGGGCTCTGTGCTTTCTTTCCTTCTGAACAAGTGTTACTGTTTTCTGCACAAAAGCGATTCTTGCGAAGCAATGTGAACAGGCACAGAGAAGGTGCTAGCAGGGAATTCTCTGCCTGCCTTTCCCCAGTGCTCTGCAAGCTCTCCAGGACAACATAAAATCTGGGGCTCTGTGCTTTCTTTCCTTCTGAAAAAGTGTTAGTGTTTTCTGCACAAGAGCGATTCTTGCGAAGCAATGTGAACACTTCTGCTTCCCAGGCACAGAGAAGGTGCTATCAGGGAATTCTCTGCCTGCCTTTCCCCAGTGCTCTGCAAGCTCTCCAGGACAACATAAAATCTGGGGCTCTGTGCTTTCTTTCCTTCTGAACAAGTGTTACTGTTTTCTGCACAAAAGCGATTCTTGCGAAGCAATGTGAACACTTCTGCTTCCCAGGCACAGAGAAGGTGCTAGCAAGGAATTCTCTGCCTGCCTTTCCCCAGTGCTCTGCAAGCTCTCCAGGACAACATAAAATCTGGGGCTCTGTGCTTTCTTTCGTTCTGAACAGGTGTTACTGTTTTCTGCACAAAAGCGATTCTGCGAAGCAATGTGAACAGGCACAGAGAAGGTGCTAGCAGGGAATTCTCTGCCTGCCTTTCCCCAGTGCTCTGCAAGCTCTCCAGGACAACAGAGAATCTGGGGCTCTGTGCTTTCTTTCCTTCTGAACAAGTGTTAGTGTTTTCTGCACAAAAGCGATTCTGCGAAGCAATGTGAACACTTCTGCTTCCCAGGCACAGAGAAGGTGCTAGCGGGGAATTCTCTGCCTGCCTTTCCCCAGTGCTCTGCAAGCTCTCCAGGACAACATAGAATCTGGGGCTCTGTGCTTTCTTTCCTTCTGAACAAGTGTTACTGTTTTCTGCACAAAAGCGATTCTGCGAAGCAATGTGAACAGGCACAGAGAAGGTGCTAGCAGGGAATTCTCTGCCTGACTTTCCCCAGTGCTCTGCAAGCTCTCCAGGACAACATAAAATCTGGGGCTCTGTGCTTTCTTTCCTTCTGAACAAGTGTTACTGTTTTCTGCACAAAAGCGATTCTTGCGAAGCAATGTGAACACTTCTGCTTCCCAGGCACAGAGAAGGTGCTAGCAAGGAATTCTCTGCCTGCCTTTCCCCAGTGCTCTGCAAGCTCTCCAGGACAACATAAAATCTGGGGCTCTGTGCTTTCTTTCCTTCTGAACAAGTGTTACTGTTTTCTGCACAAAAGCGATTCTTGCGAAGCAATGTGAACACTTCTGCTTCCCAGGCACAGAGAAGGTGCTATCAGGGAATTCTCTGCCTGCCTTTCCCCAGTGCTCTGCAAGCTCTCCAGGACAACAAAGAATCTGGGGCTCTGTGCTTTCTTTCCTTCTGAACAAGTGTTAGTGTTTTCTGCACAAAAGCGATTTTTGCGAAGCAATGTGAACACTTCTGCTTCCCAGGCACAGAGAAGGTGCTAGCAGGGAATTCTCTGCCTGCCTTTCCCCAGTGCTCTGCAAGCTCTCCAGGACAACATAGAATCTGGGGCTCTGTGCTTTCTTTCCTTCTGAACAAGTGTTACTGTTTTCTGCACAAAAGCGATTCTGCGAAGCAATGTGAACAGGCACAGAGAAGGTGCTATCAGGGAATTCTCTGCCTGCCTTTCCCCAGTGCTCTGCAAGCTCTCCAGGACAACAGCAAATCTGGGGCTCTGTGCTTTCTTTCGTTCTGAACAAGTGTTAGTCTTTTCTGCACAAAAGCGATTCTGCGAAGCAATGTGAACACTTCTGCTTCCCAGGCACAGAGAAGGTGCTAGCAGGGAATTCTCTGCCTGCCTTTCCCCAGTGCTCTGCAAGCTCTCCAGGACAACATAGAATCTGGGGCTCTGTGCTTTCTTTCCTTCTGAACAAGTGTTACTGTTTTCTGCACAAAAGCGATTCTGCGAAGCAATGTGAACAGGCACAGAGAAGGTGCTAGCAGGGAATTCTCTGCCTGCCTTTCCCCAGTGCTCTGCAAGCTCTCCAGGACAACATAAAATCTGGGGCTCTGTACTTTCTTTCCTTCTGAACAAGTGTTACTGTTTTCTGCACAAAAGCGATTCTTGCGAAGCAATGTGAACACTTCTGCTTCCCAGGCACAGAGAAGGTGCTAGCAGGGAATTCTCTGCCTGCCTTTCCCCAGTGCTCTGCAAGCTCTCCAGGACAACATAAAATCTGGGGCTCTGTACTTTCTTTCCTTCTGAACAAGTGTTACTGTTTTCTGCACAAAAGCGATTCTTGCGAAGCAATGTGAACACTTCTGCTTCCCAGGCACAGAGAAGGTGCTAGCAAGGAATTCTCTGCCTGCCTTTCCCCAGTGCTCTGCAAGCTCTCCAGGACAACATAAAATCTGGGGCTCTGTGCTTTCTTTCGTTCTGAACAAGTGTTACTGTTTTCTGCACAAAAGCGATTCTGCGAAGCAATGTGAACAGGCACAGAGAAGGTGCTAGCAAGGAATTCTCTGCCTGCCTTTCCCCAGTGCTCTGCAAGCTCTCCAGGACAACATCAAATCTGGGGCTCTGTGCTTTCTTTCCTTCTGAACAAGTGTTAGTGTTTTCTGCACAAAAGCGATTCTTGCGAAGCAATGTGAACACTTCTGCTTCCCAGGCACAGAGAAGGTGCTAGCAGGGAATTCTCTGCCTGCCTTTCCCCAGTGCTCTGCAAGCTCTCCAGGACAACATAGAATCTGGGGCTCTGTGCTTTCTTTCGTTCTGAACAAGTGTTACTGTTTTCTGCACAAAAGCGATTCTGCGAAGCAATGTGAACAGGCACAGAGAAGGTGCTAGCAGGGAATTCTCTGCCTGCCTTTCCCCAGTGCTCTGCAAGCTCTCCAGGACAACATAGAATCTGGGGCTCTGTGCTTTCTTTCGTTCTGAACAAGTGTTACTGTTTTCTGCACAAAAGCGATTCTTGCGAAGCAATGTGAACACTTCTGCTTCCCAGGCACAGAGAAGGTGCTAGCAGGGAATTCTCTGCCTGCCTTTCCCCAGTGCTCTGCAAGCTCTCCAGGACAACATAAAATCTGGGGCTCTGTGCTTTCTTTCCTTCTGAACAAGTGTTACTGTTTTCTGCACAAAAGCGATTCTTGCGAAGCAATGTGAACACTTCTGCTTCCCAGGCACAGAGAAGGTGCTAGCAAGGAATTCTCTGCCTGCCTTTCCCCAGTGCTCTGCAAGCTCTCCAGGACAACATAAAATCTGGGGCTCTGTGCTTTCTTTCCTTCTGAACAAGTGTTACTGTTTTCTGCACAAAAGCGATTCTTGCGAAGCAATGTGAACACTTCTGCTTCCCAGGCACAGAGAAGGTGCTATCAGGGAATTCTCTGCCTGCCTTTCCCCAGTGCTCTGCAAGCTCTCCAGGACAACATAGAATCTGGGGCTCTGTGCTTTCTTTCGTTCTGAACAAGTGTTACTGTTTTCTGCACAAAAGCGATTCTTGCGAAGCAATGTGAACACTTCTGCTTCCCAGGCACAGAGAAGGTGCTATCAGGGAATTCTCTGCCTGCCTTTCCCCAGTGCTCTGCAAGCTCTCCAGGACAACATAGAATCTGGGGCTCTGTGCTTTCTTTCCTTCTGAACAAGTGTAAGTGTTTTCTGCACAAAAGTGATTCTTGCAAAGCAATGTGAACACTTCTGCTTCCCAGGCACAGAGAAGGTGCTAGCAAGGAATTCTCTGCCTGCCTTTCCCCAGTGCTCTGCAAGCTCTCCAGGACAACAGCAAATCTGGGGCTCTGTGCTTTCTTTCGTTCTGAACAAGTGTTACTGTTTTCTGCACAAAAGCGATTCTGCGAAGCAATGTGAACAGGCACAGAGAAGGTGCTATCAGGGAATTCTCTGCCTGCCTTTCCCCAGTGCTCTGCAAGCTCTCCAGGACAACATAGAATCTGGGGCTCTGTGCTTTCTTTCGTTCTGAACAAGTGTTACTGTTTTCTGCACAAAAGCGATTCTTGCGAAGCAATGTGAACACTTCTGCTTCCCAGGCACAGAGAAGGTGCTAGCAGGGAATTCTCTGCCTGCCTTTCCCCAGTGCTCTGCAAGCTCTCCAGGACAACAGCAAATCTGGGGCTCTGTGCTTTCTTTCGTTCTGAACAAGTGTTAGTCTTTTCTGCACAAAAGCGATTCTGCGAAGCAATGTGAACACTTCTGCTTCCCAGGCACAGAGAAGGTGCTAGCACGGAATTCTCTGCCTGCCTTTCCCCAGTGCTCTGCAAGCTCTCCAGGACAACATAGAATCTGGGGCTCTGTGCTTTCTTTCCTTCTGAACAAGTGTTACTGTTTTCTGCACAAAAGCGATTCTGCGAAGCAATGTGAACAGGCACAGAGAAGGTGCTAGCAGGGAATTCTCTGCCTGCCTTTCCCCAGTGCTCTGCAAGCTCTCCAGGACAACATAAAATCTGGGGCTCTGTACTTTCTTTCCTTCTGAACAAGTGTTACTGTTTTCTGCACAAAAGCGATTCTTGCGAAGCAATGTGAACACTTCTGCTTCCCAGGCACAGAGAAGGTGCTAGCAGGGAATTCTCTGCCTGCCTTTCCCCAGTGCTCTGCAAGCTCTCCAGGACAACATAAAATCTGGGGCTCTGTACTTTCTTTCCTTCTGAACAAGTGTTACTGTTTTCTGCACAAAAGCGATTCTTGCGAAGCAATGTGAACACTTCTGCTTCCCAGGCACAGAGAAGGTGCTAGCAAGGAATTCTCTGCCTGCCTTTCCCCAGTGCTCTGCAAGCTCTCCAGGACAACATAAAATCTGGGGCTCTGTGCTTTCTTTCGTTCTGAACAAGTGTTACTGTTTTCTGCACAAAAGCGATTCTGCGAAGCAATGTGAACAGGCACAGAGAAGGTGCTAGCAAGGAATTCTCTGCCTGCCTTTCCCCAGTGCTCTGCAAGCTCTCCAGGACAACATCAAATCTGGGGCTCTGTGCTTTCTTTCCTTCTGAACAAGTGTTAGTGTTTTCTGCACAAAAGCGATTCTTGCGAAGCAATGTGAACACTTCTGCTTCCCAGGCACAGAGAAGGTGCTAGCAGGGAATTCTCTGCCTGCCTTTCCCCAGTGCTCTGCAAGCTCTCCAGGACAACATAGAATCTGGGGCTCTGTGCTTTCTTTCGTTCTGAACAAGTGTTACTGTTTTCTGCACAAAAGCGATTCTTGCGAAGCAATGTGAACACTTCTGCTTCCCAGGCACAGAGAAGGTGCTAGCAGGGAATTCTCTGCCTGCCTTTCCCCAGTGCTCTGCAAGCTCTCCAGGACAACATAAAATCTGGGGCTCTGTGCTTTCTTTCCTTCTGAACAAGTGTTACTGTTTTCTGCACAAAAGCGATTCTTGCGAAGCAATGTGAACACTTCTGCTTCCCAGGCACAGAGAAGGTGCTAGCAAGGAATTCTCTGCCTGCCTTTCCCCAGTGCTCTGCAAGCTCTCCAGGACAACATAAAATCTGGGGCTCTGTGCTTTCTTTCCTTCTGAACAAGTGTTACTGTTTTCTGCACAAAAGTGATTCTTGCGAAGCAATGTGAACACTTCTGCTTCCCAGGCACAGAGAAGGTGCTATCAGGGAATTCTCTGCCTGCCTTTCCCCAGTGCTCTGCAAGCTCTCCAGGACAACATAAAATCTGGGGCTCTGTACTTTCTTTCCTTCTGAACAAGTGTTACTGTTTTCTGCACAAAAGCGATTCTTGCGAAGCAATGTGAACACTTCTGCTTCCCAGGCACAGAGAAGGTGCTAGCAAGGAATTCTCTGCCTGCCTTTCCCCAGTGCTCTGCAAGCTCTCCAGGACAACATAAAATCTGGGGCTCTGTGCTTTCTTTCGTTCTGAACAAGTGTTACTGTTTTCTGCACAAAAGCGATTCTGCGAAGCAATGTGAACAGGCACAGAGAAGGTGCTAGCAAGGAATTCTCTGCCTGCCTTTCCCCAGTGCTCTGCAAGCTCTCCAGGACAACATCAAATCTGGGGCTCTGTGCTTTCTTTCCTTCTGAACAAGTGTTAGTGTTTTCTGCACAAAAGCGATTCTTGCGAAGCAATGTGAACACTTCTGCTTCCCAGGCACAGAGAAGGTGCTAGCAGGGAATTCTCTGCCTGCCTTTCCCCAGTGCTCTGCAAGCTCTCCAGGACAACATAGAATCTGGGGCTCTGTGCTTTCTTTCGTTCTGAACAAGTGTTACTGTTTTCTGCACAAAAGCGATTCTGCGAAGCAATGTGAACAGGCACAGAGAAGGTGCTAGCAGGGAATTCTCTGCCTGCCTTTCCCCAGTGCTCTGCAAGCTCTCCAGGACAACATAGAATCTGGGGCTCTGTGCTTTCTTTCGTTCTGAACAAGTGTTACTGTTTTCTGCACAAAAGCGATTCTTGCGAAGCAATGTGAACACTTCTGCTTCCCAGGCACAGAGAAGGTGCTAGCAGGGAATTCTCTGCCTGCCTTTCCCCAGTGCTCTGCAAGCTCTCCAGGACAACATAAAATCTGGGGCTCTGTGCTTTCTTTCCTTCTGAACAAGTGTTACTGTTTTCTGCACAAAAGCGATTCTTGCGAAGCAATGTGAACACTTCTGCTTCCCAGGCACAGAGAAGGTGCTAGCAAGGAATTCTCTGCCTGCCTTTCCCCAGTGCTCTGCAAGCTCTCCAGGACAACATAAAATCTGGGGCTCTGTGCTTTCTTTCCTTCTGAACAAGTGTTACTGTTTTCTGCACAAAAGCGATTCTTGCGAAGCAATGTGAACACTTCTGCTTCCCAGGCACAGAGAAGGTGCTATCAGGGAATTCTCTGCCTGCCTTTCCCCAGTGCTCTGCAAGCTCTCCAGGACAACATAGAATCTGGGGCTCTGTGCTTTCTTTCGTTCTGAACAAGTGTTACTGTTTTCTGCACAAAAGCGATTCTTGCGAAGCAATGTGAACACTTCTGCTTCCCAGGCACAGAGAAGGTGCTATTAGGGAATTCTCTGCCTGCCTTTCCCCAGTGCTCTGCAAGCTCTCCAGGACAACATAGAATCTGGGGCTCTGTGCTTTCTTTCCTTCTGAACAAGTGTAAGTGTTTTCTGCACAAAAGTGATTCTTGCAAAGCAATGTGAACACTTCTGCTTCCCAGGCACAGAGAAGGTGCTAGCAAGGAATTCTCTGCCTGCCTTTCCCCAGTGCTCTGCAAGCTCTCCAGGACAACAACAAATCTGGGGCTCTGTGCTTTCTTTCGTTCTGAACAAGTGTTACTGTTTTCTGCACAAAAGCGATTCTGCGAAGCAATGTGAACAGGCACAGAGAAGGTGCTATCAGGGAATTCTCTGCCTGCCTTTCCCCAGTGCTCTGCAAGCTCTCCAGGACAACATAGAATCTGGGGCTCTGTGCTTTCTTTCGTTGTGAACAAGTGTTACTGTTTTCTGCACAAAAGCGATTCTTGCGAAGCAATGTGAACACTTCTGCTTCCCAGGCACAGAGAAGGTGCTAGCAAGGAATTCTCTGCCTGCCTTTCCCCAGTGCTCTGCAAGCTCTCCAGGACAACAGCAAATCTGGGGCTCTGTGCTTTCTTTCGTTCTGAACAAGTGTTAGTCTTTTCTGCACAAAAGCGATTCTGCGAAGCAATGTGAACACTTCTGCTTCCCAGGCACAGAGAAGGTGCTAGCACGGAATTCTCTGCCTGCCTTTCCCCAGTGCTCTGCAAGCTCTCCAGGACAACATAGAATCTGGGGCTCTGTGCTTTCTTTCCTTCTGAACAAGTGTTACTGTTTTCTGCACAAAAGCGATTCTGCGAAGCAATGTGAACAGGCACAGAGAAGGTGCTAGCAGGGAATTCTCTGCCTGCCTTTCCCCAGTGCTCTGCAAGCTCTCCAGGACAACATAAAATCTGGGGCTCTGTACTTTCTTTCCTTCTGAACAAGTGTTACTGTTTTCTGCACAAAAGCGATTCTTGCGAAGCAATGTGAACACTTCTGCTTCCCAGGCACAGAGAAGGTGCTAGCAGGGAATTCTCTGCCTGCCTTTCCCCAGTGCTCTGCAAGCTCTCCAGGACAACATAAAATCTGGGGCTCTGTACTTTCTTTCCTTCTGAACAAGTGTTACTGTTTTCTGCACAAAAGCGATTCTTGCGAAGCAATGTGAACACTTCTGCTTCCCAGGCACAGAGAAGGTGCTAGCAAGGAATTCTCTGCCTGCCTTTCCCCAGTGCTCTGCAAGCTCTCCAGGACAACATAAAATCTGGGGCTCTGTGCTTTCTTTCCTTCTGAACAAGTGTTACTGTTTTCTGCACAAAAGCGATTCTGCGAAGCAATGTGAACAGGCACAGAGAAGGTGCTAGCAAGGAATTCTCTGCCTGCCTTTCCCCAGTGCTCTGCAAGCTCTCCAGGACAACATCAAATCTGGGGCTCTGTGCTTTCTTTCCTTCTGAACAAGTGTTAGTGTTTTCTGCACAAAAGCGATTCTTGCGAAGCAATGTGAACACTTCTGCTTCCCAGGCACAGAGAAGGTGCTAGCAGGGAATTCTCTGCCTGCCTTTCCCCAGTGCTCTGCAAGCTCTCCAGGACAACATAGAATCTGGGGCTCTGTGCTTTCTTTCGTTCTGAACAAGTGTTACTGTTTTCTGCACAAAAGCGATTCTTGCGAAGCAATGTGAACACTTCTGCTTCCCAGGCACAGAGAAGGTGCTAGCAGGGAATTCTCTGCCTGCCTTTCCCCAGTGCTCTGCAAGCTCTCCAGGACAACATAAAATCTGGGGCTCTGTGCTTTCTTTCCTTCTGAACAAGTGTTACTGTTTTCTGCACAAAAGCGATTCTTGCGAAGCAATGTGAACACTTCTGCTTCCCAGGCACAGAGAAGGTGCTAGCAAGGAATTCTCTGCCTGCCTTTCCCCAGTGCTCTGCAAGCTCTCCAGGACAACATAAAATCTGGGGCTCTGTGCTTTCTTTCCTTCTGAACAAGTGTTACTGTTTTCTGCACAAAAGCGATTCTTGCGAAGCAATGTGAACACTTCTGCTTCCCAGGCACAGAGAAGGTGCTATCAGGGAATTCTCTGCCTGCCTTTCCCCAGTGCTCTGCAAGCTCTCCAGGACAACATAGAATCTGGGGCTCTGTGCTTTCTTTCGTTCTGAACAAGTGTTACTGTTTTCTGCACAAAAGCGATTCTTGCGAAGCAATGTGAACACTTCTGCTTCCCAGGCACAGAGAAGGTGCTATCAGGGAATTCTCTGCCTGCCTTTCCCCAGTGCTCTGCAAGCTCTCCAGGACAACATAGAATCTGGGGCTCTGTGCTTTCTTTCCTTCTGAACAAGTGTAAGTGTTTTCTGCACAAAAGTGATTCTTGCAAAGCAATGTGAACACTTCTGCTTCCCAGGCACAGAGAAGGTGCTAGCAAGGAATTCTCTGCCTGCCTTTCCCCAGTGCTCTGCAAGCTCTCCAGGACAACAGCAAATCTGGGGCTCTGTGCTTTCTTTCGTTCTGAACAAGTGTTACTGTTTTCTGCACAAAAGCGATTCTGCGAAGCAATGTGAACAGGCACAGAGAAGGTGCTATCAGGGAATTCTCTGCCTGCCTTTCCCCAGTGCTCTGCAAGCTCTCCAGGACAACATAGAATCTGGGGCTCTGTGCTTTCTTTCGTTCTGAACAAGTGTTACTGTTTTCTGCACAAAAGCGATTCTTGCGAAGCAATGTGAACACTTCTGCTTCCCAGGCACAGAGAAGGTGCTAGCAGGGAATTCTCTGCCTGCCTTTCCCCAGTGCTCTGCAAGCTCTCCAGGACAACAGCAAATCTGGGGCTCTGTGCTTTCTTTCGTTCTGAACAAGTGTTAGTCTTTTCTGCACAAAAGCGATTCTGCGAAGCAATGTGAACACTTCTGCTTCCCAGGCACAGAGAAGGTGCTAGCACGGAATTCTCTGCCTGCCTTTCCCCAGTGCTCTGCAAGCTCTCCAGGACAACATAGAATCTGGGGCTCTGTGCTTTCTTTCCTTCTGAACAAGTGTTACTGTTTTCTGCACAAAAGCGATTCTGCGAAGCAATGTGAACAGGCACAGAGAAGGTGCTAGCAGGGAATTCTCTGCCTGCCTTTCCCCAGTGCTCTGCAAGCTCTCCAGGACAACATAAAATCTGGGGCTCTGTACTTTCTTTCGTTCTGAACAAGTGTTACTGTTTTCTGCACAAAAGCGATTCTTGCGAAGCAATGTGAACACTTCTGCTTCCCAGGCACAGAGAAGGTGCTAGCAGGGAATTCTCTGCCTGCCTTTCCCCAGTGCTCTGCAAGCTCTCCAGGACAACATAAAATCTGGGGCTCTGTACTTTCTTTCCTTCTGAACAAGTGTTACTGTTTTCTGCACAAAAGCGATTCTTGCGAAGCAATGTGAACACTTCTGCTTCCCAGGCACAGAGAAGGTGCTAGCAAGGAATTCTCTGCCTGCCTTTCCCCAGTGCTCTGCAAGCTCTCCAGGACAACGTAAAATCTGGGGCTCTGTGCTTTCTTTCGTTCTGAACAAGTGTTACTGTTTTCTGCACAAAAGCGATTCTGCGAAGCAATGTGAACAGGCACAGAGAAGGTGCTAGCAAGGAATTCTCTGCCTGCCTTTCCCCAGTGCTCTGCAAGCTCTCCAGGACAACATAAAATCTGGGGCTCTGTGCTTTCTTTCCTTCTGAACAAGTGTTACTGTTTTCTGCACAAAAGCGATTCTTGCGAAGCAATGTGAACACTTCTGCTTCCCAGGCACAGAGAAGGTGCTAGCAGGGAATTCTCTGCCTGCCTTTCCCCAGTGCTCTGCAAGCTCTCCAGGACAACATAGAATCTGGGGCTCTGTGCTTTCTTTCGTTCTGAACAAGTGTTACTGTTTTCTGCACAAAAGCGATTCTTGCGAAGCAATGTGAACACTTCTGCTTCCCAGGCACAGAGAAGGTGCTAGCAGGGAATTCTCTGCCTGCCTTTCCCCAGTGCTCTGCAAGCTCTCCAGGACAACATAAAATCTGGGGCTCTGTGCTTTCTTTCCTTCTGAACAAGTGTTACTGTTTTCTGCACAAAAGCGATTCTTGCGAAGCAATGTGAACACTTCTGCTTCCCAGGCACAGAGAAGGTGCTAGCAAGGAATTCTCTGCCTGCCTTTCCCCAGTGCTCTGCAAGCTCTCCAGGACAACATAAAATCTGGGGCTCTGTGCTTTCTTTCCTTCTGAACAAGTGTTACTGTTTTCTGCACAAAAGCGATTCTTGCGAAGCAATGTGAACACTTCTGCTTCCCAGGCACAGAGAAGGTGCTATCAGGGAATTCTCTGCCTGCCTTTCCCCAGTGCTCTGCAAGCTCTCCAGGACAACATAGAATCTGGGGCTCTGTGCTTTCTTTCGTTCTGAACAAGTGTTACTGTTTTCTGCACAAAAGCGATTCTTGCGAAGCAATGTGAACACTTCTGCTTCCCAGGCACAGAGAAGGTGCTATCAGGGAATTCTCTGCCTGCCTTTCCCCAGTGCTCTGCAAGCTCTCCAGGACAACATAGAATCTGGGGCTCTGTGCTTTCTTTCCTTCTGAACAAGTGTAAGTGTTTTCTGCACAAAAGTGATTCTTGCAAAGCAATGTGAACACTTCTGCTTCCCAGGCACAGAGAAGGTGCTAGCAGGGAATTCTCTGCCTGCCTTTCCCCAGTGCTCTGCAAGCTCTCCAGGACAACATAGAATCTGGGGCTCTGTGCTTTCTTTCGTTCTGAACAAGTGTTACTGTTTTCTGCACAAAAGCGATTCTTGCGAAGCAATGTGAACACTTCTGCTTCCCAGGCACAGAGAAGGTGCTAGCAGGGAATTCTCTGCCTGCCTTTCCCCAGTGCTCTGCAAGCTCTCCAGGACAACAGCAAATCTGGGGCTCTGTGCTTTCTTTCGTTCTGAACAAGTGTTAGTCTTTTCTGCACAAAAGCGATTCTGCGAAGCAATGTGAACACTTCTGCTTCCCAGGCACAGAGAAGGTGCTAGCACGGAATTCTCTGCCTGCCTTTCCCCAGTGCTCTGCAAGCTCTCCAGGACAACATAGAATCTGGGGCTCTGTGCTTTCTTTCCTTCTGAACAAGTGTTACTGTTTTCTGCACAAAAGCGATTCTGCGAAGCAATGTGAACAGGCACAGAGAAGGTGCTAGCAGGGAATTCTCTGCCTGCCTTTCCCCAGTGCTCTGCAAGCTCTCCAGGACAACATCAAATCTGGGGCTCTGTGCTTTCTTTCCTTCTGAACAAGTGTTAGTGTTTTCTGCACAAAAGCGATTCTTGCGAAGCAATGTGAACACTTCTGCTTCCCAGGCACAGAGAAGGTGCTAGCAGGGAATTCTCTGCCTGCCTTTCCCCAGTGCTCTGCAAGCTCTCCAGGACAACATAGAATCTGGGGCTCTGTGCTTTCTTTCGTTCTGAACAAGTGTTACTGTTTTCTGCACAAAAGCGATTCTTGCGAAGCAATGTGAACACTTCTGCTTCCCAGGCACAGAGAAGGTGCTAGCAGGGAATTCTCTGCCTGCCTTTCCCCAGTGCTCTGCAAGCTCTCCAGGACAACATAAAATCTGGGGCTCTGTGCTTTCTTTCCTTCTGAACAAGTGTTACTGTTTTCTGCACAAAAGCGATTCTTGCGAAGCAATGTGAACACTTCTGCTTCCCAGGCACAGAGAAGGTGCTAGCAAGGAATTCTCTGCCTGCCTTTCCCCAGTGCTCTGCAAGCTCTCCAGGACAACATAAAATCTGGGGCTCTGTGCTTTCTTTCCTTCTGAACAAGTGTTACTGTTTTCTGCACAAAAGCGATTCTTGCGAAGCAATGTGAACACTTCTGCTTCCCAGGCACAGAGAAGGTGCTATCAGGGAATTCTCTGCCTGCCTTTCCCCAGTGCTCTGCAAGCTCTCCAGGACAACATAGAATCTGGGGCTCTGTGCTTTCTTTCCTTCTGAACAAGTGTTACTGTTTTCTGCACAAAAGCGATTCTTGCGAAGCAATGTGAACACTTCTGCTTCCCAGGCACAGAGAAGGTGCTATCAGGGAATTCTCTGCCTGCCTTTCCCCAGTGCTCTGCAAGCTCTCCAGGACAACATAGAATCTGGGGCTCTGTGCTTTCTTTCCTTCTGAACAAGTGTAAGTGTTTTCTGCACAAAAGTGATTCTTGCAAAGCAATGTGAACACTTCTGCTTCCCAGGCACAGAGAAGGTGCTAGCAAGGAATTCTCTGCCTGCCTTTCCCCAGTGCTCTGCAAGCTCTCCAGGACAACAGCAAATCTGGGGCTCTGTGCTTTCTTTCGTTCTGAACAAGTGTTACTGTTTTCTGCACAAAAGCGATTCTGCGAAGCAATGTGAACAGGCACAGAGAAGGTGCTAGCAGGGAATTCTCTGCCTGCCTTTCCCCAGTGCTCTGCAAGCTCTCCAGGACAACATAGAATCTGGGGCTCTGTGCTTTCTTTCGTTCTGAACAAGTGTTACTGTTTTCTGCACAAAAGCGATTCTTGCGAAGCAATGTGAACACTTCTGCTTCCCAGGCACAGAGAAGGTGCTAGCAGGGAATTCTCTGCCTGCCTTTCCCCAGTGCTCTGCAAGCTCTCCAGGACAACAGCAAATCTGGGGCTCTGTGCTTTCTTTCGTTCTGAACAAGTGTTAGTCTTTTCTGCACAAAAGCGATTCTGCGAAGCAATGTGAACACTTCTGCTTCCCAGGCACAGAGAAGGTGCTAGCACGGAATTCTCTGCCTGCCTTTCCCCAGTGCTCTGCAAGCTCTCCAGGACAACATAGAATCTGGGGCTCTGTGCTTTCTTTCCTTCTGAACAAGTGTTACTGTTTTCTGCACAAAAGCGATTCTGCGAAGCAATGTGAACAGGCACAGAGAAGGTGCTAGCAGGGAATTCTCTGCCTGCCTTTCCCCAGTGCTCTGCAAGCTCTCCAGGACAACATAAAATCTGGGGCTCTGTACTTTCTTTCCTTCTGAACAAGTGTTACTGTTTTCTGCACAAAAGCGATTCTTGCGAAGCAATGTGAACACTTCTGCTTCCCAGGCACAGAGAAGGTGCTAGCAGGGAATTCTCTGCCTGCCTTTCCCCAGTGCTCTGCAAGCTCTCCAGGACAACATAAAATCTGGGGCTCTGTACTTTCTTTCCTTCTGAACAAGTGTTACTGTTTTCTGCACAAAAGCGATTCTTGCGAAGCAATGTGAACACTTCTGCTTCCCAGGCACAGAGAAGGTGCTAGCAAGGAATTCTCTGCCTGCCTTTCCCCAGTGCTCTGCAAGCTCTCCAGGACAACATAAAATCTGGGGCTCTGTGCTTTCTTTCGTTCTGAACAAGTGTTACTGTTTTCTGCACAAAAGCGATTCTGCGAAGCAATGTGAACAGGCACAGAGAAGGTGCTAGCAAGGAATTCTCTGCCTGCCTTTCCCCAGTGCTCTGCAAGCTCTCCAGGACAACATCAAATCTGGGGCTCTGTGCTTTCTTTCCTTCTGAACAAGTGTTAGTGTTTTCTGCACAAAAGCGATTCTTGCGAAGCAATGTGAACACTTCTGCTTCCCAGGCACAGAGAAGGTGCTAGCAGGGAATTCTCTGCCTGCCTTTCCCCAGTGCTCTGCAAGCTCTCCAGGACAACATAGAATCTGGGGCTCTGTGCTTTCTTTCGTTCTGAACAAGTGTTACTGTTTTCTGCACAAAAGCGATTCTGCGAAGCAATGTGAACAGGCACAGAGAAGGTGCTAGCAGGGAATTCTCTGCCTGCCTTTCCCCAGTGCTCTGCAAGCTCTCCAGGACAACATAGAATCTGGGGCTCTGTGCTTTCTTTCGTTCTGAACAAGTGTTACTGTTTTCTGCACAAAAGCGATTCTTGCGAAGCAATGTGAACACTTCTGCTTCCCAGGCACAGAGAAGGTGCTAGCAGGGAATTCTCTGCCTGCCTTTCCCCAGTGCTCTGCAAGCTCTCCAGGACAACATAAAATCTGGGGCTCTGTGCTTTCTTTCCTTCTGAACAAGTGTTACTGTTTTCTGCACAAAAGCGATTCTTGCGAAGCAATGTGAACACTTCTGCTTCCCAGGCACAGAGAAGGTGCTAGCAAGGAATTCTCTGCCTGCCTTTCCCCAGTGCTCTGCAAGCTCTCCAGGACAACATAAAATCTGGGGCTCTGTGCTTTCTTTCCTTCTGAACAAGTGTTACTGTTTTCTGCACAAAAGCGATTCTTGCGAAGCAATGTGAACACTTCTGCTTCCCAGGCACAGAGAAGGTGCTATCAGGGAATTCTCTGCCTGCCTTTCCCCAGTGCTCTGCAAGCTCTCCAGGACAACATAGAATCTGGGGCTCTGTGCTTTCTTTCCTTCTGAACAAGTGTTACTGTTTTCTGCACAAAAGCGATTCTTGCGAAGCAATGTGAACACTTCTGCTTCCCAGGCACAGAGAAGGTGCTATCAGGGAATTCTCTGCCTGCCTTTCCCCAGTGCTCTGCAAGCTCTCCAGGACAACATAGAATCTGGGGCTCTGTGCTTTCTTTCCTTCTGAACAAGTGTAAGTGTTTTCTGCACAAAAGTGATTCTTGCAAAGCAATGTGAACACTTCTGCTTCCCAGGCACAGAGAAGGTGCTAGCAAGGAATTCTCTGCCTGCCTTTCCCCAGTGCTCTGCAAGCTCTCCAGGACAACATAGAATCTGGGGCTCTGTGCTTTCTTTCGTTCTGAACAAGTGTTACTGTTTTCTGCACAAAAGCGATTCTGCGAAGCAATGTGAACAGGCACAGAGAAGGTGCTATCAGGGAATTCTCTGCCTGCCTTTCCCCAGTGCTCTGCAAGCTCTCCAGGACAACATAGAATCTGGGGCTCTGTGCTTTCTTTCGTTCTGAACAAGTGTTACTGTTTTCTGCACAAAAGCGATTCTTGCGAAGCAATGTGAACACTTCTGCTTCCCAGGCACAGAGAAGGTGCTAGCAGGGAATTCTCTGCCTGCCTTTCCCCAGTGCTCTGCAAGCTCTCCAGGACAACAGCAAATCTGGGGCTCTGTGCTTTCTTTCGTTCTGAACAAGTGTTACTGTTTTCTGCACAAAAGCTGTTCTGCGAAGCAATGTGAACAGGCACAGAGAAGTTGCTATCAGGGAATTCTCTGCCTGCCTTTCCCCAGTGCTCTGCAAGCTCTCCAGGACAACATAGAATCTGGGGCTCTGTGCTTTCTTTCTTTCTGAACAAGTGTTAGTGTTTTCTGCACAAAAGCGATTCTGCGAAGCAATGTGAACACTTCTGCTTCCCAGGCACAGAGAAGGTGCTATCAGGGAATTCTCTGCCTGCCTTTCCCCAGTGCTCTGCAAGCTCTCCAGGACAACATAAAATCTGGGGCTCTGTGCTTTCTTTCGTTCTGAGCAAGTGTTACTGTTTTCTGCACAAAAGCGATTCTGCGAAGCAATGTGAACAGGCACAGAGAAGGTGCTAGCAGGGAATTCTCTGCCTGCCTTTCCCCAGTGCTCTGCAAGCTCTCCAGGACAACATAGAATCTGGGGCTCTGTGCTTTCTTTCCTTCTGAACAAGTGTTACTGTTTTCTGCACAAAAGCGATTCTGCGAAGCAATGTGAACAGGCACAGAGAAGGTGCTATCAGGGAATTCTCTGCCTGCCTTTCCCCAGTGCTCTGCAAGCTCTCCAGGACAACATAAAATCTGGGGCTCTGTGCTTTCTTTCGTTCTGAACAAGTGTTAGTCTTTTCTGCACAAAAGCGATTCTGCGAAGCACTGTGAACACTTCTGCTTCCCAGGCACAGAGAAGGTGCTAGCACGGAATTCTCTGCCTGCCTTTCCCCAGTGCTCTGCAAGCTCTCCAGGACAACATAGAATCTGGGGCTCTGTGCTTTCTTTCCTTCTGAACAAGTGTTACTGTTTTCTGCACAAAAGCGATTCTGCGAAGCAATGTGAACAGGCACAGAGAAGGTGCTAGCAGGGAATTCTCTGCCTGCCTTTCCCCAGTGCTCTGCAAGCTCTCCAGGATAACATAAAATCTGGGGCTCTGTACTTTCTTTCCTTCTGAACAAGTGTTACTGTTTTCTGCACAAAAGCGATTCTTGCGAAGCAATGTGAACACTTCTGCTTCCCAGGCACAGAGAAGGTGCTAGCAGGGAATTCTCTGCCTGCCTTTCCCCAGTGCTCTGCAAGCTCTCCAGGACAACATAAAATCTGGGGCTCTGTACTTTCTTTCCTTCTGAACAAGTGTTACTGTTTTCTGCACAAAAGCGATTCATGCGAAGCAATGTGAACACTTCTGCTTCCCAGGCACAGAGAAGGTGCTAGCAAGGAATTCTCTGCCTGCCTTTCCCCAGTGCTCTGCAAGCTCTCCAGGACAACATAAAATCTGGGGCTCTGTGCTTTCTTTCGTTCTGAACAAGTGTTACTGTTTTCTGCACAAAAGCGATTCTGCGAAGCAATGTGAACAGGCACAGAGAAGGTGCTAGCAAGGAATTCTCTGCCTGCCTTTCCCCAGTGCTCTGCAAGCTCTCCAGGACAACATCAAATCTGGGGCTCTGTGCTTTCTTTCCTTCTGAACAAGTGTTAGTGTTTTCTGCACAAAAGCGATTCTTGCGAAGCAATGTGAACACTTCTGCTTCCCAGGCACAGAGAAGGTGCTAGCAGGGAATTCTCTGCCTGCCTTTCCCCAGTGCTCTGCAAGCTCTCCAGGACAACATAGAATCTGGGGCTCTGTGCTTTCTTTCGTTCTGAACAAGTGTTACTGTTTTCTGCACAAAAGCGATTCTGCGAAGCAATGTGAACAGGCACAGAGAAGGTGCTAGCAGGGAATTCTCTGCCTGCCTTTCCCCAGTGCTCTGCAAGCTCTCCAGGACAACATAGAATCTGGGGCTCTGTGCTTTCTTTCGTTCTGAACAAGTGTTACTGTTTTCTGCACAAAAGCGATTCTTGCGAAGCAATGTGAACACTTCTGCTTCCCAGGCACAGAGAAGGTGCTAGCAGGGAATTCTCTGCCTGCCTTTCCCCAGTGCTCTGCAAGCTCTCCAGGACAACATAAAATCTGGGGCTCTGTGCTTTCTTTCCTTCTGAACAAGTGTTACTGTTTTCTGCACAAAAGCGATTCTTGCGAAGCAATGTGAACACTTCTGCTTCCCAGGCACAGAGAAGGTGCTAGCAAGGAATTCTCTGCCTGCCTTTCCCCAGTGCTCTGCAAGCTCTCCAGGACAACATAAAATCTGGGGCTCTGTGCTTTCTTTCCTTCTGAACAAGTGTTACTGTTTTCTGCACAAAAGCGATTCTTGCGAAGCAATGTGAACACTTCTGCTTCCCAGGCACAGAGAAGGTGCTATCAGGGAATTCTCTGCCTGCCTTTCCCCAGTGCTCTGCAAGCTCTCCAGGACAACATAGAATCTGGGGCTCTGTGCTTTCTTTCGTTCTGAACAAGTGTTACTGTTTTCTGCACAAAAGCGATTCTTGCGAAGCAATGTGAACACTTCTGCTTCCCAGGCACAGAGAAGGTGCTATCAGGGAATTCTCTGCCTGCCTTTCCCCAGTGCTCTGCAAGCTCTCCAGGACAACATAGAATCTGGGGCTCTGTGCTTTCTTTCCTTCTGAACAAGTGTTAGTGTTTTCTGCACAAAAGTGATTCTTGCAAAGCAATGTGAACACTTCTGCTTCCCAGGCACAGAGAAGGTGCTAGCAAGGAATTCTCTGCCTGCCTTTCCCCAGTGCTCTGCAAGCTCTCCAGGACAACAGCAAATCTGGGGCTCTGTGCTTTCTTTCGTTCTGAACAAGTGTTACTGTTTTCTGCACAAAAGCGATTCTGCGAAGCAATGTGAACAGGCACAGAGAAGGTGCTATCAGGGAATTCTCTGCCTGCCTTTCCCCAGTGCTCTGCAAGCTCTCCAGGACAACATAGAATCTGGGGCTCTGTGCTTTCTTTCGTTCTGAACAAGTGTTACTGTTTTCTGCACAAAAGCGATTCTTGCGAAGCAATGTGAACACTTCTGCTTCCCAGGCACAGAGAAGGTGCTAGCAGGGAATTCTCTGCCTGCCTTTCCCCAGTGCTCTGCAAGCTCTCCAGGACAACAGCAAATCTGGGGCTCTGTGCTTTCTTTCGTTCTGAACAAGTGTTAGTCTTTTCTGCACAAAAGCGATTCTGCGAAGCAATGTGAACACTTCTGCTTCCCAGGCACAGAGAAGGTGCTAGCACGGAATTCTCTGCCTGCCTTTCCCCAGTGCTCTGCAAGCTCTCCAGGACAACATAGAATCTGGGGCTCTGTGCTTTCTTTCCTTCTGAACAAGTGTTACTGTTTTCTGCACAAAAGCGATTCTGCGAAGCAATGTGAACAGGCACAGAGAAGGTGCTAGCAGGGAATTCTCTGCCTGCCTTTCCCCAGTGCTCTGCAAGCTCTCCAGGACAACATCAAATCTGGGGCTCTGTGCTTTCTTTCCTTCTGAACAAGTGTTAGTGTTTTCTGCACAAAAGCGATTCTTGCGAAGCAATGTGAACACTTCTGCTTCCCAGGCACAGAGAAGGTGCTAGCAGGGAATTCTCTGCCTGCCTTTCCCCAGTGCTCTGCAAGCTCTCCAGGACAACATAGAATCTGGGGCTCTGTGCTTTCTTTCGTTCTGAACAAGTGTTACTGTTTTCTGCACAAAAGCGATTCTTGCGAAGCAATGTGAACACTTCTGCTTCCCAGGCACAGAGAAGGTGCTAGCAGGGAATTCTCTGCCTGCCTTTCCCCAGTGCTCTGCAAGCTCTCCAGGACAACATAAAATCTGGGGCTCTGTGCTTTCTTTCCTTCTGAACAAGTGTTACTGTTTTCTGCACAAAAGCGATTCTTGCGAAGCAATGTGAACACTTCTGCTTCCCAGGCACAGAGAAGGTGCTAGCAAGGAATTCTCTGCCTGCCTTTCCCCAGTGCTCTGCAAGCTCTCCAGGACAACATAAAATCTGGGGCTCTGTGCTTTCTTTCCTTCTGAACAAGTGTTACTGTTTTCTGCACAAAAGCGATTCTTGCGAAGCAATGTGAACACTTCTGCTTCCCAGGCACAGAGAAGGTGCTATCAGGGAATTCTCTGCCTGCCTTTCCCCAGTGCTCTGCAAGCTCTCCAGGACAACATAGAATCTGGGGCTCTGTGCTTTCTTTCCTTCTGAACAAGTGTTACTGTTTTCTGCACAAAAGCGATTCTTGCGAAGCAATGTGAACACTTCTGCTTCCCAGGCACAGAGAAGGTGCTATCAGGGAATTCTCTGCCTGCCTTTCCCCAGTGCTCTGCAAGCTCTCCAGGACAACATAGAATCTGGGGCTCTGTGCTTTCTTTCCTTCTGAACAAGTGTAAGTGTTTTCTGCACAAAAGTGATTCTTGCAAAGCAATGTGAACACTTCTGCTTCCCAGGCACAGAGAAGGTGCTAGCAAGGAATTCTCTGCCTGCCTTTCCCCAGTGCTCTGCAAGCTCTCCAGGACAACAGCAAATCTGGGGCTCTGTGCTTTCTTTCGTTCTGAACAAGTGTTACTGTTTTCTGCACAAAAGCGATTCTGCGAAGCAATGTGAACAGGCACAGAGAAGGTGCTATCAGGGAATTCTCTGCCTGCCTTTCCCCAGTGCTCTGCAAGCTCTCCAGGACAACATAGAATCTGGGGCTCTGTGCTTTCTTTCGTTCTGAACAAGTGTTACTGTTTTCTGCACAAAAGCGATTCTTGCGAAGCAATGTGAACACTTCTGCTTCCCAGGCACAGAGAAGGTGCTAGCAGGGAATTCTCTGCCTGCCTTTCCCCAGTGCTCTGCAAGCTCTCCAGGACAACAGCAAATCTGGGGCTCTGTGCTTTCTTTCGTTCTGAACAAGTGTTAGTCTTTTCTGCACAAAAGCGATTCTGCGAAGCAATGTGAACACTTCTGCTTCCCAGGCACAGAGAAGGTGCTAGCACGGAATTCTCTGCCTGCCTTTCCCCAGTGCTCTGCAAGCTCTCCAGGACAACATAGAATCTGGGGCTCTGTGCTTTCTTTCCTTCTGAACAAGTGTTACTGTTTTCTGCACAAAAGCGATTCTGCGAAGCAATGTGAACAGGCACAGAGAAGGTGCTAGCAGGGAATTCTCTGCCTGCCTTTCCCCAGTGCTCTGCAAGCTCTCCAGGACAACATAAAATCTGGGGCTCTGTACTTTCTTTCCTTCTGAACAAGTGTTACTGTTTTCTGCACAAAAGCGATTCTTGCGAAGCAATGTGAACACTTCTGCTTCCCAGGCACAGAGAAGGTGCTAGCAGGGAATTCTCTGCCTGCCTTTCCCCAGTGCTCTGCAAGCTCTCCAGGACAACATAAAATCTGGGGCTCTGTACTTTCTTTCCTTCTGAACAAGTGTTACTGTTTTCTGCACAAAAGCGATTCTTGCGAAGCAATGTGAACACTTCTGCTTCCCAGGCACAGAGAAGGTGCTAGCAAGGAATTCTCTGCCTGCCTTTCCCCAGTGCTCTGCAAGCTCTCCAGGACAACATAAAATCTGGGGCTCTGTGCTTTCTTTCGTTCTGAACAAGTGTTACTGTTTTCTGCACAAAAGCGATTCTGCGAAGCAATGTGAACAGGCACAGAGAAGGTGCTAGCAAGGAATTCTCTGCCTGCCTTTCCCCAGTGCTCTGCAAGCTCTCCAGGACAACATCAAATCTGGGGCTCTGTGCTTTCTTTCCTTCTGAACAAGTGTTAGTGTTTTCTGCACAAAAGCGATTCTTGCGAAGCAATGTGAACACTTCTGCTTCCCAGGCACAGAGAAGGTGCTAGCAGGGAATTCTCTGCCTGCCTTTCCCCAGTGCTCTGCAAGCTCTCCAGGACAACATAGAATCTGGGGCTCTGTGCTTTCTTTCGTTCTGAACAAGTGTTACTGTTTTCTGCACAAAAGCGATTCTTGCGAAGCAATGTGAACACTTCTGCTTCCCAGGCACAGAGAAGGTGCTAGCAGGGAATTCTCTGCCTGCCTTTCCCCAGTGCTCTGCAAGCTCTCCAGGACAACATAAAATCTGGGGCTCTGTGCTTTCTTTCCTTCTGAACAAGTGTTACTGTTTTCTGCACAAAAGCGATTCTTGCGAAGCAATGTGAACACTTCTGCTTCCCAGGCACAGAGAAGGTGCTATCAGGGAATTCTCTGCCTGCCTTTCCCCAGTGCTCTGCAAGCTCTCCAGGACAACATAGAATCTGGGGCTCTGTGCTTTCTTTCGTTCTGAACAAGTGTTACTGTTTTCTGCACAAAAGCGATTCTTGCGAAGCAATGTGAACACTTCTGCTTCCCAGGCACAGAGAAGGTGCTATCAGGGAATTCTCTGCCTGCCTTTCCCCAGTGCTCTGCAAGCTCTCCAGGACAACATAGAATCTGGGGCTCTGTGCTTTCTTTCCTTCTGAACAAGTGTAAGTGTTTTCTGCACAAAAGTGATTCTTGCAAAGCAATGTGAACACTTCTGCTTCCCAGGCACAGAGAAGGTGCTAGCAAGGAATTCTCTGCCTGCCTTTCCCCAGTGCTCTGCAAGCTCTCCAGGACAACAGCAAATCTGGGGCTCTGTGCTTTCTTTCGTTCTGAACAAGTGTTACTGTTTTCTGCACAAAAGCGATTCTGCGAAGCAATGTGAACAGGCACAGAGAAGGTGCTATCAGGGAATTCTCTGCCTGCCTTTCCCCAGTGCTCTGCAAGCTCTCCAGGACAACATAGAATCTGGGGCTCTGTGCTTTCTTTCGTTCTGAACAAGTGTTACTGTTTTCTGCACAAAAGCGATTCTTGCGAAGCAATGTGAACACTTCTGCTTCCCAGGCACAGAGAAGGTGCTAGCAGGGAATTCTCTGCCTGCCATTCCCCAGTGCTCTGCAAGCTCTCCAGGACAACAGCAAATCTGGGGCTCTGTGCTTTCTTTCGTTCTGAGCAAGTGTTACTGTTTTCTGCACAAAAGCTGTTCTGCGAAGCAATGTGAACAGGCACAGAGAAGTTGCTATCAGGGAATTCTCTGCCTGCCTTTCCCCAGTGCTCTGCAAGCTCTCCAGGACAACATAGAATCTGGGGCTCTGTGCTTTCTTTCCTTCTGAACAAGTGTTAGTGTTTTCTGCACAAAAGCGATTCTGCGAAGCAATGTGAACACTTCTGCTTCCCAGGCACAGAGAAGGTGCTATCAGGGAATTCTCTGCCTGCCTTTCCCCAGTGCTCTGCAAGCTCTCCAGGACAACATAAAATCTGGGGCTCTGTGCTTTCTTTCGTTCTGAGCAAGTGTTACTGTTTTCTGCACAAAAGCGATTCTGCGAAGCAATGTGAACAGGCACAGAGAAGGTGCTAGCAGGGAATTCTCTGCCTGCCTTTCCCCAGTGCTCTGCAAGCTCTCCAGGACAACATAGAATCTGGGGCTCTGTGCTTTCTTTCCTTCTGAACAAGTGTTACTGTTTTCTGCACAAAAGCGATTCTGCGAAGCAATGTGAACAGGCACAGAGAAGGTGCTATCAGGGAATTCTCTGCCTGCCTTTCCCCAGTGCTCTGCAAGCTCTCCAGGACAACATAAAATCTGGGGCTCTGTGCTTTCTTTCGTTCTGAACAAGTGTTAGTCTTTTCTGCACAAAAGCGATTCTGCGAAGCACTGTGAACACTTCTGCTTCCCAGGCACAGAGAAGGTGCTAGCACGGAATTCTCTGCCTGCCTTTCCCCAGTGCTCTGCAAGCTCTCCAGGACAACATAGAATCTGGGGCTCTGTGCTTTCTTTCCTTCTGAACAAGTGTTACTGTTTTCTGCACAAAAGCGATTCTGCGAAGCAATGTGAACAGGCACAGAGAAGGTGCTAGCAGGGAATTCTCTGCCTGCCTTTCCCCAGTGCTCTGCAAGCTCTCCAGGATAACATAAAATCTGGGGCTCTGTACTTTCTTTCCTTCTGAACAAGTGTTACTGTTTTCTGCACAAAAGCGATTCTTGCGAAGCAATGTGAACACTTCTGCTTCCCAGGCACAGAGAAGGTGCTAGCAGGGAATTCTCTGCCTGCCTTTCCCCAGTGCTCTGCAAGCTCTCCAGGACAACATAAAATCTGGGGCTCTGTACTTTCTTTCCTTCTGAACAAGTGTTACTGTTTTCTGCACAAAAGCGATTCATGCGAAGCAATGTGAACACTTCTGCTTCCCAGGCACAGAGAAGGTGCTAGCAAGGAATTCTCTGCCTGCCTTTCCCCAGTGCTCTGCAAGCTCTCCAGGACAACATAAAATCTGGGGCTCTGTGCTTTCTTTCGTTCTGAGCAAGTGTTACTGTTTTCTGCACAAAAGCGATTCTGCGAAGCAATGTGAACAGGCACAGAGAAGGTGCTAGCAGGGAATTCTCTGCCTGCCTTTCCCCAGTGCTCTGCAAGCTCTCCAGGACAACATAGAATCTGGGGCTCTGTGCTTTCTTTCCTTCTGAACAAGTGTTACTGTTTTCTGCACAAAAGCGATTCTGCGAAGCAATGTGAACAGGCACAGAGAAGGTGCTATCAGGGAATTCTCTGCCTGCCTTTCCCCAGTGCTCTGCAAGCTCTCCAGGACAACATAAAATCTGGGGCTCTGTGCTTTCTTTCGTTCTGAACAAGTGTTAGTCTTTTCTGCACAAAAGCGATTCTGCGAAGCACTGTGAACACTTCTGCTTCCCAGGCACAGAGAAGGTGCTAGCACGGAATTCTCTGCCTGCCTTTCCCCAGTGCTCTGCAAGCTCTCCAGGACAACATAGAATCTGGGGCTCTGTGCTTTCTTTCCTTCTGAACAAGTGTTACTGTTTTCTGCACAAAAGCGATTCTGCGAAGCAATGTGAACAGGCACAGAGAAGGTGCTAGCAGGGAATTCTCTGCCTGCCTTTCCCCAGTGCTCTGCAAGCTCTCCAGGATAACATAAAATCTGGGGCTCTGTACTTTCTTTCCTTCTGAACAAGTGTTACTGTTTTCTGCACAAAAGCGATTCTTGCGAAGCAATGTGAACACTTCTGCTTCCCAGGCACAGAGAAGGTGCTAGCAGGGAATTCTCTGCCTGCCTTTCCCCAGTGCTCTGCAAGCTCTCCAGGACAACATAAAATCTGGGGCTCTGTACTTTCTTTCCTTCTGAACAAGTGTTACTGTTTTCTGCACAAAAGCGATTCATGCGAAGCAATGTGAACACTTCTGCTTCCCAGGCACAGAGAAGGTGCTAGCAAGGAATTCTCTGCCTGCCTTTCCCCAGTGCTCTGCAAGCTCTCCAGGACAACATAAAATCTGGGGCTCTGTGCTTTCTTTCGTTCTGAACAAGTGTTACTGTTTTCTGCACAAAAGCGATTCTGCGAAGCAATGTGAACAGGCACAGAGAAGGTGCTAGCAAGGAATTCTCTGCCTGCCTTTCCCCAGTGCTCTGCAAGCTCTCCAGGACAACATCAAATCTGGGGCTCTGTGCTTTCTTTCCTTCTGAACAAGTGTTAGTGTTTTCTGCACAAAAGCGATTCTTGCGAAGCAATGTGAACACTTCTGCTTCCCAGGCACAAAGAAGGTGCTAGCAGGGAATTCTCTGCCTGCCTTTCCCCAGTGCTCTGCAAGCTCTCCAGGACAACATAGAATCTGGGGCTCTGTGCTTTCTTTCGTTCTGAACAAGTGTTACTGTTTTCTGCACAAAAGCGATTCTGCGAAGCAATGTGAACAGGCACAGAGAAGGTGCTAGCAGGGAATTCTCTGCCTGCCTTTCCCCAGTGCTCTGCAAGCTCTCCAGGACAACATAGAATCTGGGGCTCTGTGCTTTCTTTCGTTCTGAACAAGTGTTACTGTTTTCTGCACAAAAGCGATTCTTGCGAAGCAATGTGAACACTTCTGCTTCCCAGGCACAGAGAAGGTGCTAGCAGGGAATTCTCTGCCTGCCTTTCCCCAGTGCTCTGCAAGCTCTCCAGGACAACATAAAATCTGGGGCTCTGTGCTTTCTTTCCTTCTGAACAAGTGTTACTGTTTTCTGCACAAAAGCGATTCTTGCGAAGCAATGTGAACACTTCTGCTTCCCAGGCACAGAGAAGGTGCTAGCAAGGAATTCTCTGCCTGCCTTTCCCCAGTGCTCTGCAAGCTCTCCAGGACAACATAAAATCTGGGGCTCTGTGCTTTCTTTCCTTCTGAACAAGTGTTACTGTTTTCTGCACAAAAGCGATTCTTGCGAAGCAATGTGAACACTTCTGCTTCCCAGGCACAGAGAAGGTGCTATCAGGGAATTCTCTGCCTGCCTTTCCCCAGTGCTCTGCAAGCTCTCCAGGACAACATAGAATCTGGGGCTCTGTGCTTTCTTTCGTTCTGAACAAGTGTTACTGTTTTCTGCACAAAAGCGATTCTTGCGAAGCAATGTGAACACTTCTGCTTCCCAGGCACAGAGAAGGTGCTATCAGGGAATTCTCTGCCTGCCTTTCCCCAGTGCTCTGCAAGCTCTCCAGGACAACATAGAATCTGGGGCTCTGTGCTTTCTTTCCTTCTGAACAAGTGTTAGTGTTTTCTGCACAAAAGTGATTCTTGCAAAGCAATGTGAACACTTCTGCTTCCCAGGCACAGAGAAGGTGCTAGCAAGGAATTCTCTGCCTGCCTTTCCCCAGTGCTCTGCAAGCTCTCCAGGACAACAGCAAATCTGGGGCTCTGTGCTTTCTTTCGTTCTGAACAAGTGTTACTGTTTTCTGCACAAAAGCGATTCTGCGAAGCAATGTGAACAGGCACAGAGAAGGTGCTATCAGGGAATTCTCTGCCTGCCTTTCCCCAGTGCTCTGCAAGCTCTCCAGGACAACATAGAATCTGGGGCTCTGTGCTTTCTTTCGTTCTGAACAAGTGTTACTGTTTTCTGCACAAAAGCGATTCTTGCGAAGCAATGTGAACACTTCTGCTTCCCAGGCACAGAGAAGGTGCTAGCAGGGAATTCTCTGCCTGCCTTTCCCCAGTGCTCTGCAAGCTCTCCAGGACAACAGCAAATCTGGGGCTCTGTGCTTTCTTTCGTTCTGAACAAGTGTTACTGTTTTCTGCACAAAAGCTGTTCTGCGAAGCAATGTGAACAGGCACAGAGAAGGTGCTATCAGGGAATTCTCTGCCTGCCTTTCCCCAGTGCTCTGCAAGCTCTCCAGGACAACATAGAATCTGGGGCTCTGTGCTTTCTTTCCTTCTGAACAAGTGTTAGTGTTTTCTGCACAAAAGCGATTCTGCGAAGCAATGTGAACACTTCTGCTTCCCAGGCACAGAGAAGGTGCTATCAGGGAATTCTCTGCCTGCCTTTCCCCAGTGCTCTGCAAGCTCTCCAGGACAACATAAAATCTGGGGCTCTGTGCTTTCTTTACTTCTGAACAAGTGTTACTGTTTTCTGCACAAAAGCGATTCTGCGAAGCAATGTGAACAGGCACAGAGAAGGTGCTAGCAGGGAATTCTCTGCCTGCCTTTCCCCAGTGCTCTGCAAGCTCTCCAGGACAACATAAAATCTGGGGCTCTGTGCTTTCTTTCGTTCTGAACAAGTGTTAGTGTTTTCTGCACAAAAGCGATTCTTGCGAAGCAATGTGAACACTTCTGCTTCCCAGGCACAGAGAAGGTGCTAGCAGGGAATTCTCTGCCTGCCTTTCCCCAGTGCTCTGCAAGCTCTCCAGGACAACATAAAATCTGGGGCTCTGTGCTTTCTTTACTTCTGAACAAGTGTTACTGTTTTCTGCACAAAAGCGATTCTGCGAAGCAATGTGAACAGGCACAGAGAAGGTGCTAGCAGGGAATTCTCTGCCTGCCTTTCCCCAGTGCTCTGCAAGCTCTCCAGGACAACATAGAATCTGGGGCTCTGTGCTTTCTTTCCTTCTGAACAAGTGTTAGTGTTTTCTGCACAAAAGCGATTCTGCGAAGCAATGTGAACACTTCTGCTTCCCAGGCACAGAGAAGGTGCTATCAGGGAATTCTCTGCCTGCCTTTCCCCAGTGCTCTGCAAGCTCTCCAGGACAACATAGAATCTGGGGCTCTGTGCTTTCTTTCGTTCTGAACAAGTGTTACTGTTTTCTGCACAAAAGCGATTCTGCGAAGCAATGTGAACACTTCTGCTTCCCAGGCACAGAGAAGGTGCTAGCAGGGAATTCTCTGCCTGCCTTTCCCCAGTGCTCTGCAAGCTCTCCAGGACAACATAAAATCTGGGGCTCTGTGCTTTCTTTCCTTCTGAACAAGTGTTAGTGTTTTCTGCACAAAAGCGATTCTGCGAAGCAATGTGAACAGGCACAGAGAAGGTGCTAGCAAGGAATTCTCTGCCTGCCTTTCCCCAGTGCTCTGCAAGCTCTCCAGGACAACATAGAATCTGGGGCTCTGTGCTTTCTTTCCTTCTGAACAAGTGTTAGTGTTTTCTGCACAAAAGCGATTCTTGCGAAGCAATGTGAACACTTCTGCTTCCCAGGCACAGAGAAGGTGCTAGCAGGGAATTCTCTGCCTGCCTTTCCCCAGTGCTCTGCAAGCTCTCCAGGACAACATAGAATCTGGGGCTCTGTGCTTTCTTTCGTTCTGAACAAGTGTTACTGTTTTCTGCACAAAAGCGATTCTGCGAAGCAATGTGAACAGGCACAGAGAAGGTGCTAGCAGGGAATTCTCTGCCTGCCTTTCCCCAGTGCTCTGCAAGCTCTCCAGGACAACAGCAAATCTGGGGCTCTGTGCTTTCTTTCGTTCTGAACAAGTGTTAGTCTTTTCTGCACAAAAGCGATTCTGCGAAGCAATGTGAACACTTCTGCTTCCCAGGCACAGAGAAGGTGCTAGCAGGGAATTCTCTGCCTGCCTTTCCCCAGTGCTCTGCAAGCTCTCCAGGACAACATAAAATCTGGGGCTCTGTGCTTTCTTTCCTTCTGAACAAGTGTTAGTGTTTTCTGCACAAAAGCGATTCTGCGAAGCAATGTGAACAGGCACAGAGAAGGTGCTAGCAAGGAATTCTCTGCCTGCCTTTCCCCAGTGCTCTGCAAGCTCTCCAGGACAACATCAAATCTGGGGCTCTGTGCTTTCTTTCCTTCTGAACAAGTGTTAGTGTTTTCTGCACAAAAGCGATTCTTGCGAAGCAATGTGAACACTTCTGCTTCCCAGGCACAAAGAAGGTGCTAGCAGGGAATTCTCTGCCTGCCTTTCCCCAGTGCTCTGCAAGCTCTCCAGGACAACATAGAATCTGGGGCTCTGTGCTTTCTTTCGTTCTGAACAAGTGTTACTGTTTTCTGCACAAAAGCGATTCTGCGAAGCAATGTGAACAGGCACAGAGAAGGTGCTAGCAGGGAATTCTCTGCCTGCCTTTCCCCAGTGCTCTGCAAGCTCTCCAGGACAACATAGAATCTGGGGCTCTGTGCTTTCTTTCGTTCTGAACAAGTGTTACTGTTTTCTGCACAAAAGCGATTCTTGCGAAGCAATGTGAACACTTCTGCTTCCCAGGCACAGAGAAGGTGCTAGCAGGGAATTCTCTGCCTGCCTTTCCCCAGTGCTCTGCAAGCTCTCCAGGACAACATAAAATCTGGGGCTCTGTGCTTTCTTTCCTTCTGAACAAGTGTTACTGTTTTCTGCACAAAAGCGATTCTTGCGAAGCAATGTGAACACTTCTGCTTCCCAGGCACAGAGAAGGTGCTAGCAAGGAATTCTCTGCCTGCCTTTCCCCAGTGCTCTGCAAGCTCTCCAGGACAACATAAAATCTGGGGCTCTGTGCTTTCTTTCCTTCTGAACAAGTGTTACTGTTTTCTGCACAAAAGCGATTCTTGCGAAGCAATGTGAACACTTCTGCTTCCCAGGCACAGAGAAGGTGCTATCAGGGAATTCTCTGCCTGCCTTTCCCCAGTGCTCTGCAAGCTCTCCAGGACAACATAGAATCTGGGGCTCTGTGCTTTCTTTCGTTCTGAACAAGTGTTACTGTTTTCTGCACAAAAGCGATTCTTGCGAAGCAATGTGAACACTTCTGCTTCCCAGGCACAGAGAAGGTGCTATCAGGGAATTCTCTGCCTGCCTTTCCCCAGTGCTCTGCAAGCTCTCCAGGACAACATAGAATCTGGGGCTCTGTGCTTTCTTTCCTTCTGAACAAGTGTTAGTGTTTTCTGCACAAAAGTGATTCTTGCAAAGCAATGTGAACACTTCTGCTTCCCAGGCACAGAGAAGGTGCTAGCAAGGAATTCTCTGCCTGCCTTTCCCCAGTGCTCTGCAAGCTCTCCAGGACAACAGCAAATCTGGGGCTCTGTGCTTTCTTTCGTTCTGAACAAGTGTTACTGTTTTCTGCACAAAAGCGATTCTGCGAAGCAATGTGAACAGGCACAGAGAAGGTGCTATCAGGGAATTCTCTGCCTGCCTTTCCCCAGTGCTCTGCAAGCTCTCCAGGACAACATAGAATCTGGGGCTCTGTGCTTTCTTTCGTTCTGAACAAGTGTTACTGTTTTCTGCACAAAAGCGATTCTTGCGAAGCAATGTGAACACTTCTGCTTCCCAGGCACAGAGAAGGTGCTAGCAGGGAATTCTCTGCCTGCCTTTCCCCAGTGCTCTGCAAGCTCTCCAGGACAACAGCAAATCTGGGGCTCTGTGCTTTCTTTCGTTCTGAACAAGTGTTACTGTTTTCTGCACAAAAGCTGTTCTGCGAAGCAATGTGAACAGGCACAGAGAAGGTGCTATCAGGGAATTCTCTGCCTGCCTTTCCCCAGTGCTCTGCAAGCTCTCCAGGACAACATAGAATCTGGGGCTCTGTGCTTTCTTTCCTTCTGAACAAGTGTTAGTGTTTTCTGCACAAAAGCGATTCTGCGAAGCAATGTGAACACTTCTGCTTCCCAGGCACAGAGAAGGTGCTATCAGGGAATTCTCTGCCTGCCTTTCCCCAGTGCTCTGCAAGCTCTCCAGGACAACATAAAATCTGGGGCTCTGTGCTTTCTTTACTTCTGAACAAGTGTTACTGTTTTCTGCACAAAAGCGATTCTGCGAAGCAATGTGAACAGGCACAGAGAAGGTGCTAGCAGGGAATTCTCTGCCTGCCTTTCCCCAGTGCTCTGCAAGCTCTCCAGGACAACATAAAATCTGGGGCTCTGTGCTTTCTTTCGTTCTGAACAAGTGTTAGTGTTTTCTGCACAAAAGCGATTCTTGCGAAGCAATGTGAACACTTCTGCTTCCCAGGCACAGAGAAGGTGCTAGCAGGGAATTCTCTGCCTGCCTTTCCCCAGTGCTCTGCAAGCTCTCCAGGACAACATAAAATCTGGGGCTCTGTGCTTTCTTTACTTCTGAACAAGTGTTACTGTTTTCTGCACAAAAGCGATTCTGCGAAGCAATGTGAACAGGCACAGAGAAGGTGCTAGCAGGGAATTCTCTGCCTGCCTTTCCCCAGTGCTCTGCAAGCTCTCCAGGACAACATAGAATCTGGGGCTCTGTGCTTTCTTTCCTTCTGAACAAGTGTTAGTGTTTTCTGCACAAAAGCGATTCTGCGAAGCAATGTGAACACTTCTGCTTCCCAGGCACAGAGAAGGTGCTATCAGGGAATTCTCTGCCTGCCTTTCCCCAGTGCTCTGCAAGCTCTCCAGGACAACATAGAATCTGGGGCTCTGTGCTTTCTTTCGTTCTGAACAAGTGTTACTGTTTTCTGCACAAAAGCGATTCTGCGAAGCAATGTGAACACTTCTGCTTCCCAGGCACAGAGAAGGTGCTAGCAGGGAATTCTCTGCCTGCCTTTCCCCAGTGCTCTGCAAGCTCTCCAGGACAACATAAAATCTGGGGCTCTGTGCTTTCTTTCCTTCTGAACAAGTGTTAGTGTTTTCTGCACAAAAGCGATTCTGCGAAGCAATGTGAACAGGCACAGAGAAGGTGCTAGCAAGGAATTCTCTGCCTGCCTTTCCCCAGTGCTCTGCAAGCTCTCCAGGACAACATAGAATCTGGGGCTCTGTGCTTTCTTTCCTTCTGAACAAGTGTTAGTGTTTTCTGCACAAAAGCGATTCTTGCGAAGCAATGTGAACACTTCTGCTTCCCAGGCACAGAGAAGGTGCTAGCAGGGAATTCTCTGCCTGCCTTTCCCCAGTGCTCTGCAAGCTCTCCAGGACAACATAGAATCTGGGGCTCTGTGCTTTCTTTCGTTCTGAACAAGTGTTACTGTTTTCTGCACAAAAGCGATTCTGCGAAGCAATGTGAACAGGCACAGAGAAGGTGCTAGCAGGGAATTCTCTGCCTGCCTTTCCCCAGTGCTCTGCAAGCTCTCCAGGACAACAGCAAATCTGGGGCTCTGTGCTTTCTTTCGTTCTGAACAAGTGTTAGTCTTTTCTGCACAAAAGCGATTCTGCGAAGCAATGTGAACACTTCTGCTTCCCAGGCACAGAGAAGGTGCTAGCAGGGAATTCTCTGCCTGCCTTTCCCCAGTGCTCTGCAAGCTCTCCAGGACAACATAGAATCTGGGGCTCTGTGCTTTCTTTCCTTCTGAACAAGTGTTACTGTTTTCTGCACAAAAGCGATTCTGCGAAGCAATGTGAAGAGGCACAGAGAAGGTGCTAGCAGGGAATTCTCTGCCTGCCTTTCCCCAGTGCTCTGCAAGCTCTCCAGGACAACATAAAATCTGGGGCTCTGTGCTTTCTTTCGTTCTGAACAAGTGTTAGTGTTTTCTGCACAAAAGCGATTCTTGCGAAGCAATGTGAACACTTCTGCTTCCCAGGCACAGAGAAGGTGCTAGCAAGGAATTCTCTGCCTGCCTTTCCCCAGTGCTCTGCAAGCTCTCCAGGACAACATAAAATCTGGGGCTCTGTGCTTTCTTTCGTTCTGAACAAGTGTTACTGTTTTCTGCACAAAAGCGATTCTGCGAAGCAATGTGAACAGGCACAGAGAAGGTGCTAGCAAGGAATTCTCTGCCTGCCTTTCCCCAGTGCTCTGCAAGCTCTCCAGGACAACATCAAATCTGGGGCTCTGTGCTTTCTTTCCTTCTGAACAAGTGTTAGTGTTTTCTGCACAAAAGCGATTCTTGCGAAGCAATGTGAACACTTCTGCTTCCCAGGCACAGAGAAGGTGCTAGCAGGGAATTCTCTGCCTGCCTTTCCCCAGTGCTCTGCAAGCTCTCCAGGACAACATAAAATCTGGGGCTCTGTGCTTTCTTTCGTTCTGAACAAGTGTTACTGTTTTCTGCACAAAAGCGATTCTGCGAAGCAATGTGAACAGGCACAGAGAAGGTGCTAGCAAGGAATTCTCTGCCTGCCTTTCCCCAGTGCTCTGCAAGCTCTCCAGGACAACATAAAATCTGGGGCTCTGTGCTTTCTTTCCTTCTGAACAAGTGTTAGTGTTTTCTGCACAAAAGCGATTCTTGCGAAGCAATGTGAACACTTCTGCTTCCCAGGCACAGAGAAGGTGCTAGCAGGGAATTCTCTGCCTGCCTTTCCCCAGTGCTCTGCAAGCTCTCCAGGACAACATAGAATCTGGGGCTCTGTGCTTTCTTTCGTTCTGAACAAGTGTTACTGTTTTCTGCACAAAAGCGATTCTGCGAAGCAATGTGAACAGGCACAGAGAAGGTGCTAGCAGGGAATTCTCTGCCTGCCTTTCCCCAGTGCTCTGCAAGCTCTCCAGGACAACATAGAATCTGGGGTTCTGTGCTTTCTTTCCTTCTGAACAAGTGTTAGTGTTTTCTGCACAAAAGCGATTCTGCGAAGCAATGTGAACACTTCTGCTTCCCAGGCACAGAGAAGGTGCTATCAGGGAATTCTCTGCCTGCCTTTCCCCAGTGCTCTGCAAGCTCTCCAGGACAACATAGAATCTGGGGCTCTGTGCTTTCTTTCGTTCTGAACAAGTGTTACTGTTTTCTGCACAAAAGCGATTCTTGCGAAGCAATGTGAACACTTCTGCTTCCCAGGCACAGAGAAGGTGCTAGCAGGGAATTCTCTGCCTGCCTTTCCCCAGTGCTCTGCAAGCTCTCCAGGACAACATAAAATCTGGGGCTCTGTGCTTTCTTTCCTTCTGAACAAGTGTTAGTGTTTTCTGCACAAAAGCGATTCTGCGAAGCAATGTGAACAGGCACAGAGAAGGTGCTAGCAAGGAATTCTCTGCCTGCCTTTCCCCAGTGCTCTGCAAGCTCTCCAGGACAACATAGAATCTGGGGCTCTGTGCTTTCTTTCCTTCTGAACAAGTGTTAGTGTTTTCTGCACAAAAGCGATTCTTGCGAAGCAATGTGAACACTTCTGCTTCCCAGGCACAGAGAAGGTGCTAGCAGGGAATTCTCTGCCTGCCTTTCCCCAGTGCTCTGCAAGCTCTCCAGGACAACATAGAATCTGGGGCTCTGTGCTTTCTTTCGTTCTGAACAAGTGTTACTGTTTTCTGCACAAAAGCGATTCTGCGAAGCAATGTGAACAGGCACAGAGAAGGTGCTAGCAGGGAATTCTCTGCCTGCCTTTCCCCAGTGCTCTGCAAGCTCTCCAGGACAACAGCAAATCTGGGGCTCTGTGCTTTCTTTCGTTCTGAACAAGTGTTACTGTTTTCTGCACAAAAGCGATTCTGCGAAGCAATGTGAACACTTCTGCTTCCCAGGCACAGAGAAGGTGCTAGCAGGGAATTCTCTGCCTGCCTTTCCCCAGTGCTCTGCAAGCTCTCCAGGACAACATAGAATCTGGGGCTCTGTGCTTTCTTTCCTTCTGAACAAGTGTTACTGTTTTCTGCACAAAAGCGATTCTGCGAAGCAATGTGAAGAGGCACAGAGAAGGTGCTAGCAGGGAATTCTCTGCCTGCCTTTCCCCAGTGCTCTGCAAGCTCTCCAGGACAACATAAAATCTGGGGCTCTGTGCTTTCTTTCGTTCTGAACAAGTGTTAGTGTTTTCTGCACAAAAGCGATTCTTGCGAAGCAATGTGAACACTTCTGCTTCCCAGGCACAGAGAAGGTGCTAGCAAGGAATTCTCTGCCTGCCTTTCCCCAGTGCTCTGCAAGCTCTCCAGGACAACATAAAATCTGGGGCTCTGTGCTTTCTTTCGTTCTGAACAAGTGTTACTGTTTTCTGCACAAAAGCGATTCTGCGAAGCAATGTGAACAGGCACAGAGAAGGTGCTAGCAAGGAATTCTCTGCCTGCCTTTCCCCAGTGCTCTGCAAGCTCTCCAGGACAACATCAAATCTGGGGCTCTGTGCTTTCTTTCCTTCTGAACAAGTGTTAGTGTTTTCTGCACAAAAGCGATTCTTGCGAAGCAATGTGAACACTTCTGCTTCCCAGGCACAGAGAAGGTGCTAGCAGGGAATTCTCTGCCTGCCTTTCCCCAGTGCTCTGCAAGCTCTCCAGGACAACATAAAATCTGGGGCTCTGTGCTTTCTTTCGTTCTGAACAAGTGTTACTGTTTTCTGCACAAAAGCGATTCTGCGAAGCAATGTGAACAGGCACAGAGAAGGTGCTAGCAAGGAATTCTCTGCCTGCCTTTCCCCAGTGCTCTGCAAGCTCTCCAGGACAACATAAAATCTGGGGCTCTGTGCTTTCTTTCCTTCTGAACAAGTGTTAGTGTTTTCTGCACAAAAGCGATTCTTGCGAAGCAATGTGAACACTTCTGCTTCCCAGGCACAGAGAAGGTGCTAGCAGGGAATTCTCTGCCTGCCTTTCCCCAGTGCTCTGCAAGCTCTCCAGGACAACATAGAATCTGGGGCTCTGTGCTTTCTTTCGTTCTGAACAAGTGTTACTGTTTTCTGCACAAAAGCGATTCTGCGAAGCAATGTGAACAGGCACAGAGAAGGTGCTAGCAGGGAATTCTCTGCCTGCCTTTCCCCAGTGCTCTGCAAGCTCTCCAGGACAACATAGAATCTGGGGTTCTGTGCTTTCTTTCCTTCTGAACAAGTGTTAGTGTTTTCTGCACAAAAGCGATTCTGCGAAGCAATGTGAACACTTCTGCTTCCCAGGCACAGAGAAGGTGCTATCAGGGAATTCTCTGCCTGCCTTTCCCCAGTGCTCTGCAAGCTCTCCAGGACAACATAGAATCTGGGGCTCTGTGCTTTCTTTCGTTCTGAACAAGTGTTACTGTTTTCTGCACAAAAGCGATTCTTGCGAAGCAATGTGAACACTTCTGCTTCCCAGGCACAGAGAAGGTGCTAGCAGGGAATTCTCTGCCTGCCTTTCCCCAGTGCTCTGCAAGCTCTCCAGGACAACATAAAATCTGGGGCTCTGTGCTTTCTTTCCTTCTGAACAAGTGTTACTGTTTTCTGCACAAAAGCGATTCTTGCGAAGCAATGTGAACACTTCTGCTTCCCAGGCACAGAGAAGGTGCTATCAGGGAATTCTCTGCCTGCCTTTCCCCAGTGCTCTGCAAGCTCTCCAGGACAACATAGAATCTGGGGCTCTGTGCTTTCTTTCGTTCTGAACAAGTGTTACTGTTTTCTGCACAAAAGCGATTCTTGCGAAGCAATGTGAACACTTCTGCTTCCCAGGCACAGAGAAGGTGCTATCAGGGAATTCTCTGCCTGCCTTTCCCCAGTGCTCTGCAAGCTCTCCAGGACAACATAGAATCTGGGGCTCTGTGCTTTCTTTCCTTCTGAAGAAGTGTTAGTGTTTTCTGCACAAAAGTGATTCTTGCAAAGCAATGTGAACACTTCTGCTTCCCAGGCACAGAGAAGGTGCTACAAGGAATTCTCTGCCTGCCTTTCCCCAGTGCTCTGCAAGCTCTCCGGGACAACAGCAAATCTGGGGCTCTGTGCTTTCTTTCGTTCTGAACAAGTGTTACTGTTTTCTGCACAAAAGCGATTCTGCGAAGCAATGTGAACAGGCACAGAGAAGGTGCTATCAGGGAATTCTCTGCCTGCCTTTCCCCAGTGCTCTGCAAGCTCTCCAGGACAACATAGAATCTGGGGCTCTGTGCTTTCTTTCGTTCTGAACAAGTGTTACTGTTTTCTGCACAAAAGCGATTCTTGCGAAGCAATGTGAACACTTCTGCTTCCCAGGCACAGAGAAGGTGCTAGCAGGGAATTCTCTGCCTGCCTTTCCCCAGTGCTCTGCAAGCTCTCCAGGACAACAGCAAATCTGGGGCTCTGTGCTTTCTTTCGTTCTGAACAAGTGTTACTGTTTTCTGCACAAAAGCTGTTCTGCGAAGCAATGTGAACAGGCACAGAGAAGGTGCTATCAGGGAATTCTCTGCCTGCCTTTCCCCAGTGCTCTGCAAGCTCTCCAGGACAACATAGAATCTGGGGCTCTGTGCTTTCTTTCCTTCTGAACAAGTGTTAGTGTTTTCTGCACAAAAGCGATTCTGCGAAGCAATGTGAACACTTCTGCTTCCCAGGCACAGAGAAGGTGCTATCAGGGAATTCTCTGCCTGCCTTTCCCCAGTGCTCTGCAAGCTCTCCAGGACAACATAAAATCTGGGGCTCTGTGCTTTCTTTCGTTCTGAGCAAGTGTTACTCTTTTCTGCACAAAAGCGATTCTGCGAAGCAATGTGAACAGGCACAGAGAAGGTGCTAGCAGGGAATTCTCTGCCTGCCTTTCCCCAGTGCTCTGCAAGCTCTCCAGGACAACATAAAATCTGGGGCTCTGTGCTTTCTTTCGTTCTGAACAAGTGTTAGTGTTTTCTGCACAAAAGCGATTCTTGCGAAGCAATGTGAACACTTCTGCTTCCCAGGCACAGAGAAGGTGCTAGCAGGGAATTCTCTGCCTGCCTTTCCCCAGTGCTCTGCAAGCTCTCCAGGACAACATAAAATCTGGGGCTCTGTGCTTTCTTTACTTCTGAACAAGTGTTACTGTTTTCTGCACAAAAGCGATTCTGCGAAGCAATGTGAACAGGCACAGAGAAGGTGCTAGCAGGGAATTCTCTGCCTGCCTTTCCCCAGTGCTCTGCAAGCTCTCCAGGACAACATAGAATCTGGGGCTCTGTGCTTTCTTTCCTTCTGAACAAGTGTTAGTGTTTTCTGCACAAAAGCGATTCTGCGAAGCAATGTGAACACTTCTGCTTCCCAGGCACAGAGAAGGTGCTATCAGGGAATTCTCTGCCTGCCTTTCCCCAGTGCTCTGCAAGCTCTCCAGGACAACATAGAATCTGGGGCTCTGTGCTTTCTTTCGTTCTGAACAAGTGTTACTGTTTTCTGCACAAAAGCGATTCTGCGAAGCAATGTGAACAGGCACAGAGAAGGTGCTAGCAGGGAATTCTCTGCCTGCCTTTCCCCAGTGCTCTGCAAGCTCTCCAGGACAACATAGAATCTGGGGCTCTGTGCTTTCTTTCCTTCTGAACAAGTGTTAGTGTTTTCTGCACAAAAGCGATTCTGCGAAGCAATGTGAACACTTCTGCTTCCCAGGCACAGAGAAGGTGCTAGCAGGGAATTCTCTGCCTGCCTTTCCCCAGTGCTCTGCAAGCTCTCCAGGACAACATAGAATCTGGGGCTCTGTGCTTTCTTTCGTTCTGAACAAGTGTTACTGTTTTCTGCACAAAAGCGATTCTGCGAAGCAATGTGAACAGGCACAGAGAAGGTGCTAGCAAGGAATTCTCTGCCTGCCTTTCACCAGTGCTCTGCAAGCTCTCCAGGACAACAGCAAATCTGGGGCTCTGTGCGTTCTTTCCTTCTGAACAAGTGTTAGTGTTTTCTGCACAAAAGCGATTCTTGCGAAGCAATGTGAACACTTCTGCTTCCCAGGCACAGAGAAGGTGCTAGCAAGGAATTCTCTGCCTGCCTTTCCCCAGTGCTCTGCAAGCTCTCCAGGACAACATAGAATCTGGGGCTCTGTGCTTTCTTTCCTTCTGAACAAGTGTTACTGTTTTCTGCACAAAAGCGATTCTGCGAAGCAATGTGAACAGGCACAGAGAAGGTGCTAGCAGGGAATTCTCTGCCTGCCTTTCCCCAGTGCTCTGCAAGCTCTCCAGGACAACATAGAATCTGGGGCTCTGTGCTTTCTTTCCTTCTGAACAAGTGTTAGTGTTTTCTGCACAAAAGTGATTCTTGCGAAGCAATGTGAACACTTCTGCTTCCCAGGCACAGAGAAGGTGCTAGCAGGGAATTCTCTGCCTGCCTTTCCCCAGTGCTCTGCAAGCTCTCCAGGACAACATAAAATCTGGGGCTCTGTGCTTTCTTTCCTTCTGAACAAGTGTTAGTGTTTTCTGCACAAAAGTGATTCTTGCGAAGCAATGTGAACACTTCTGCTTCCCAGGCACAGAGAAGGTGCTATCAGGGAATTCTCTGCCTGCCTTTCCCCAGTGCTCTGCAAGCTCTCCAGGACAACATAGAATCTGGGGCTCTGTGCTTTCTTTCGTTCTGAACAAGTGTTACTGTTTTCTGCACAAAAGCGATTCTGCGAAGCAATGTGAACAGGCACAGAGAAGGTGCTAGCAGGGAATTCTCTGCCTGCCTTTCCCCAGTGCTCTGCAAGCTCTCCAGGACAACATAGAATCTGGGGCTCTGTGCTTTCTTTCCTTCTGAACAAGCGTTACTGTTTTCTGCACAAAAGCGATTCTGCGAAGCAATGTGAACACTTCTGCTTCCCAGGCACAGAGAAGGTGCTAGCAAGGAATTCTCTGCCTGCCTTTCCCCAGTGCTCTGCAAGCTCTCCAGGACAACATAAAATCTGGGGCTCTGTGCTTTCTTTCCTTCTGAACAAGTGTTACTGTTTTCTGCACAAAAGCGATTCTGCGAAGCAATGTGAACAGGCACAGAGAAGGTGCTAGCAGGGAATTCTCTGCCTGCCTTTCCCCAGTGCTCTGCAAGCTCTCCAGGACAACATAGAATCTGGGGCTCTGTGCTTTCTTTCCTTCTGAACAAGTGTTAGTGTTTTCTGCACAAAAGCGATTCTGCGAAGCAATGTGAACACTTCTGCTTCCCAGGCACAGAGAAGGTGCTAGCAGGGAATTCTCTGCCTGCCTTTCCCCAGTGCTCTGCAAGCTCTCCAGGACAACATAGAATCTGGGGCTCTGTGCTTTCTTTCGTTCTGAACAAGTGTTAGTGTTTTCTGCACAAAAGCGATTCTGCGAAGCAATGTGAACAGGCACAGAGAAGGTGCTAGCAGGGAATTCTCTGCCTGCCTTTCCCCAGTGCTCTGCAAGCTCTCCAGGACAACATAGAATCTGGGGCTCTGTGCTTTCTTTCCTTCTGAACAAGTGTTACTGTTTTCTGCACAAAAGCGATTCTTGCGAAGCAATGTGAACACTTCTGCTTCCCAGGCACAGAGAAGGTGCTAGCAAGGAATTCTCTGCCTGCCTTTCCCCAGTGCTCTGCAAGCTCTCCAGGACAACATAAAATCTGGGGCTCTGTGCTTTCTTTCCTTCTGAACAAGTGTTACTGTTTTCTGCACAAAAGCGATTCTGCGAAGCAATGTGAACACTTCTGCTTCCCAGGCACAGAGAAGGTGCTAGCAGGGAATTCTCTGCCTGCCTTTCCCCAGTGCTCTGCAAGCTCTCCAGGACAACATAGAATCTGGGGCTCTGTGCTTTCTTTCCTTCTGAACAAGTGTTACTGTTTTCTGCACAAAAGCGATTCTGCGAAGCAATGTGAACAGGCACAGAGAAGGTGCTAGCAGGGAATTCTCTGCCTGCCTTTCCCCAGTGCTCTGCAAGCTCTCCAGGACAACATAGAATCTGGGGCTCTGTGCTTTCTTTCCTTCTGAACAAGTGTTAGTGTTTTCTGCACAAAAGCGATTCTGCGAAGCAATGTGAACACTTCTGCTTCCCAGGCACAGAGAAGGTGCTAGCAGGGAATTCTCTGCCTGCCTTTCCCCAGTGCTCTGCAAGCTCTCCAGGACAACATAGAATCTGGGGCTCTGTGCTTTCTTTCGTTCTGAACAAGTGTTACTGTTTTCTGCACAAAAGCGATTCTGCGAAGCAATGTGAACAGGCACAGAGAAGGTGCTAGCAGGGAATTCTCTGCCTGCCTTTCCCCAGTGCTCTGCAAGCTCTCCAGGACAACATAAAATCTGGGGCTCTGTGCTTTCTTTCCTTCTGAACAAGTGTTAGTGTTTTCTGCACAAAAGCGATTCTTGCGAAGCAATGTGAACACTTCTGCTTCCCAGGCACAGAGAAGGTGCTAGCAAGGAATTCTCTGCCTGCCTTTCCCCAGTGCTCTGCAAGCTCTCCAGGACAACATAAAATCTGGGGCTCTGTGCTTTCTTTCCTTCTGAACAAGTGTTAGTGTTTTCTGCACAAAAGCGATTCTTGCGAAGCAATGTGAACACTTCTGCTTCCCAGGCACAGAGAAGGTGCTAGCAAGGAATTCTCTGCCTGCCTTTCCCCAGTGCTCTGCAAGCTCTCCAGGACAACATAAAATCTGGGGCTCTGTGCTTTCTTTCCTTCTGAACAAGTGTTACTGTTTTCTGCACAAAAGCGATTCTGCGAAGCAATGTGAACAGGCACAGAGAAGGTGCTAGCAGGGAATTCTCTGCCTGCCTTTCCCCAGTGCTCTGCAAGCTCTCCAGGACAACATAGAATCTGGGGCTCTGTGCTTTCTTTCCTTCTGAACAAGTGTTAGTGTTTTCTGCACAAAAGCGATTCTGCGAAGCAATGTGAACACTTCTGCTTCCCAGGCACAGAGAAGGTGCTAGCAGGGAATTCTCTGCCTGCCTTTCCCCAGTGCTCTGCAAGCTCTCCAGGACAACATAGAATCTGGGGCTCTGTGCTTTCTTTCCTTCTGAACAAGTGTTACTGTTTTCTGCACAAAAGCGATTCTTGCGAAGCAATGTGAACACTTCTGCTTCCCAGGCACAGAGAAGGTGCTAGCAAGGAATTCTCTGCCTGCCTTTCCCCAGTGCTCTGCAAGCTCTCCAGGACAACATAAAATCTGGGGCTCTGTGCTTTCTTTCCTTCTGAACAAGTGTTACTGTTTTCTGCACAAAAGCGATTCTGCGAAGCAATGTGAACACTTCTGCTTCCCAGGCACAGAGAAGGTGCTATCAGGGAATTCTCTGCCTGCCTTTCCCCAGTGCTCTGCAAGCTCTCCAGGACAACATAGAATCTGGGGCTCTGTGCTTTCTTTCCTTCTGAACAAGTGTTACTGTTTTCTGCACAAAAGCGATTCTGCGAAGCAATGTGAACAGGCACAGAGAAGGTGCTAGCAGGGAATTCTCTGCCTGCCTTTCCCCAGTGCTCTGCAAGCTCTCCAGGACAACATAGAATCTGGGGCTCTGTGCTTTCTTTCCTTCTGAACAAGTGTTAGTGTTTTCTGCACAAAAGCGATTCTGCGAAGCAATGTGAACACTTCTGCTTCCCAGGCACAGAGAAGGTGCTAGCAGGGAATTCTCTGCCTGCCTTTCCCCAGTGCTCTGCAAGCTCTCCAGGACAACATAGAATCTGGGGCTCTGTGCTTTCTTTCGTTCTGAACAAGTGTTACTGTTTTCTGCACAAAAGCGATTCTGCGAAGCAATGTGAACAGGCACAGAGAAGGTGCTAGCAGGGAATTCTCTGCCTGCCTTTCCCCAGTGCTCTGCAAGCTCTCCAGGACAACATAAAATCTGGGGCTCTGTGCTTTCTTTCCTTCTGAACAAGTGTTAGTGTTTTCTGCACAAAAGCGATTCTTGCGAAGCAATGTGAACACTTCTGCTTCCCAGGCACAGAGAAGGTGCTAGCAAGGAATTCTCTGCCTGCCTTTCCCCAGTGCTCTGCAAGCTCTCCAGGACAACATAAAATCTGGGGCTCTGTGCTTTCTTTCCTTCTGAACAAGTGTTAGTGTTTTCTGCACAAAAGCGATTCTTGCGAAGCAATGTGAACACTTCTGCTTCCCAGGCACAGAGAAGGTGCTAGCAAGGAATTCTCTGCCTGCCTTTCCCCAGTGCTCTGCAAGCTCTCCAGGACAACATAGAATCTGGGGCTCTGTGCTTTCTTTCCTTCTGAACAAGTGTTACTGTTTTCTGCACAAAAGCGATTCTGCGAAGCAATGTGAACAGGCACAGAGAAGGTGCTAGCAGGGAATTCTCTGCCTGCCTTTCCCCAGTGCTCTGCAAGCTCTCCAGGACAACATAGAATCTGGGGCTCTGTGCTTTCTTTCGTTCTGAACAAGTGTTACTGTTTTCTGCACAAAAGCGATTCTGCGAAGCAATGTGAACAGGCACAGAGAAGGTGCTAGCAGGGAATTCTCTGCCTGACTTTCCCCAGTGCTCTGCAAGCTCTCCAGGACAACATAGAATCTGGGGCTCTGTGCTTTCTTTCGTTCTGAACAACTGTTACTGTTTTCTGCACAAAAGCGATTCTTGCGAAGCAATGTGAACACTTCTGCTTCCCAGGCACAGAGAAGGTGCTAGCAGGGAATTCTCTGCCTGCCTTTCCCCAGTGCTCTGCAAGCTCTCCAGGACAACAGCAAATCTGGGGCTCTGTGCTTTCTTTCCTTCTGAACAAGCGTTACTGTTTTCTGCACAAAAGCGATTCTGCGAAGCAATGTGAACAGGCACAGAGAAGGTGCTATCAGGGAATTCTCTGCCTGCCTTTCCCCAGTGCTCTGCAAGCTCTCGAGGACAACATAAAATCTGGGGCTCTGTGCTTTCTTTCCTTCTGAACAAGTGTTAGTGTTTTCTGCACAAAAGCGATTCTTGCGAAGCAATGTGAACACTTCTGCTTCCCAGGCACAGAGAAGGTGCTAGCAGGGAATTCTCTGCCTGCCTTTCCCCAGTGCTCTGCAAGCTCTCCAGGACAACAGCAAAGCTGGGGCTCTGTGCTTTCTTTTGTTCTGAACAAGTGTTACTGTTTTCTGCACAAAAGCGATTCTGCGAAGCAATGTGAACAGGCACAGAGAAGGTGCTATCAGGGAATTCTCTGCCTGCCTTTCCCCAGTGCTCTGCAAGCTCTCCAGGACAACATAGAATCTGGGGCTCTGTGCTTTCTTTCCTTCTGAACAAGTGTTAGTGTTTTCTGCACAAAAGCGATTCTTGCGAAGCAATGTGAACACTTCTGCTTCCCAGGCACAGAGAAGGTGCTAGCAGGGAATTCTCTGCCTGCCTTTCCCCAGTGCTCTGCAAGCTCTCCAGGACAACATAAAATCTGGGGCTCTGTGCTTTCTTTACTTCTGAACAAGTGTTACTGTTTTCTGCACAAAAGCGATTCTGCGAAGCAATGTGAACAGGCACAGAGAAGGTGCTAGCAGGGAATTCTCTGCCTGCCTTTCCCCAGTGCTCTGCAAGCTCTCCAGGACAACATAGAATCTGGGGCTCTGTGCTTTCTTTCCTTCTGAACAAGTGTTAGTGTTTTCTGCACAAAAGCGATTCTGCGAAGCAATGTGAACACTTCTGCTTCCCAGGCACAGAGAAGGTGCTAGCAGGGAATTCTCTGCCTGCCTTTCCCCAGTGCTCTGCAAGCTCTCCAGGACAACATAGAATCTGGGGCTCTGTGCTTTCTTTCCTTCTGAACAAGTGTTACTGTTTTCTGCACAAAAGCGATTCTGCGAAGCAATGTGAACAGGCACAGAGAAGGTGCTAGCAGGGAATTCTCTGCCTGCCTTTCCCCAGTGCTCTGCAAGCTCTCCAGGACAACATAAAATCTGGGGCTCTGTGCTTTCTTTCCTTCTGAACAAGTGTTAGTGTTTTCTGCACAAGAGCGATTCTTGCGAAGCAATGTGAACACTTCTGCTTCCCAGGCACAGAGAAGGTGCTATCAGGGAATTCTCTGCCTGCCTTTCCCCAGTGCTCTGCAAGCTCTCCAGGACAACATAAAATCTGGGGCTCTGTGCTTTCTTTCCTTCTGAACAAGTGTTACTGTTTTCTGCACAAAAGCGATTCTTGCGAAGCAATGTGAACACTTCTGCTTCCCAGGCACAGAGAAGGTGCTAGCAAGGAATTCTCTGCCTGCCTTTCCCCAGTGCTCTGCAAGCTCTCCAGGACAACATAAAATCTGGGGCTCTGTGCTTTCTTTCGTTCTGAACAAGTGTTACTGTTTTCTGCACAAAAGCGATTCTGCGAAGCAATGTGAACAGGCACAGAGAAGGTGCTAGCAGGGAATTCTCTGCCTGCCTTTCCCCAGTGCTCTGCAAGCTCTCCAGGACAACATAGAATCTGGGGCTCTGTGCTTTCTTTCCTTCTGAACAAGTGTTACTGTTTTCTGCACAAAAGCGATTCTGCGAAGCAATGTGAACACTTCTGCTTCCCAGGCACAGAGAAGGTGCTAGCAGGGAATTCTCTGCCTGCCTTTCCCCAGTGCTCTGCAAGCTCTCCAGGACAACATAGAATCTGGGGCTCTGTGCTTTCTTTCCTTCTGAACAAGTGTTACTGTTTTCTGCACAAAAGCGATTCTGCGAAGCAATGTGAACAGGCACAGAGAAGGTGCTAGCAGGGAATTCTCTGCCTGCCTTTCCCCAGTGCTCTGCAAGCTCTCCAGGACAACATAAAATCTGGGGCTCTGTGCTTTCTTTCCTTCTGAACAAGTGTTACTGTTTTCTGCACAAAAGCGATTCTTGCGAAGCAATGTGAACACTTCTGCTTCCCAGGCACAGAGAAGGTGCTAGCAAGGAATTCTCTGCCTGCCTTTCCCCAGTGCTCTGCAAGCTCTCCAGGACAACATAAAATCTGGGGCTCTGTGCTTTCTTTCCTTCTGAACAAGTGTTACTGTTTTCTGCACAAAAGCGATTCTTGCGAAGCAATGTGAACACTTCTGCTTCCCAGGCACAGAGAAGGTGCTATCAGGGAATTGTCTGCCTGCCTTTCCCCAGTGCTCTGCAAGCTCTCCAGGACAACATAAAATCTGGGGCTCTGTGCTTTCTTTCGTTCTGAACAAGTGTTACTGTTTTCTGCACAAAAGCGATTCTGCGAAGCAATGTGAACAGGCACAGAGAAGGTGCTAGCAAGGAATTCTCTGCCTGCCTTTCCCCAGTGCTCTGCAAGCTCTCCAGGACAACATAAAATCTGGGGCTCTGTGCTTTCTTTCCTTCTGAACAAGTGTTACTGTTTTCTGCACAAAAGCGATTCTTGCGAAGCAATGTGAACACTTCTGCTTCCCAGGCACAGAGAAGGTGCTAGCAGGGAATTCTCTGCCTGCCTTTCCCCAGTGCTCTGCAAGCTCTCCAGGACAACATAGAATCTGGGGCTCTGTGCTTTCTTTCCTTCTGAACAAGTGTTACTGTTTTCTGCACAAAAGCGATTCTGCGAAGCAATGTGAACACTTCTGCTTCCCAGGCACAGAGAAGGTGCTATCAGGGAATTCTCTGCCTGCCTTTCCCCAGTGCTCTGCAAGCTCTCCAGGACAACATAGAATCTGGGGCTCTGTGCTTTCTTTCGTTCTGAACAAGTGTTACTGTTTTCTGCACAAAAGCGATTCTGCGAAGCAATGTGAACAGGCACAGAGAAGGTGCTAGCAGGGAATTCTCTGCCTGCCTTTCCCCAGTGCTCTGCAAGCTCTCCAGGACAACATAGAATCTGGGGCTCTGTGCTTTCTTTCCTTCTGAACAAGTGTTAGTGTTTTCTGCACAAAAGCGATTCTGCGAAGCAATGTGAACACTTCTGCTTCCCAGGCACAGAGAAGGTGCTAGCAGGGAATTCTCTGCCTGCCTTTCCCCAGTGCTCTGCAAGCTCTCCAGGACAACATAGAATCTGGGGCTCTGTGCTTTCTTTCCTTCTGAACAAGTGTTACTGTTTTCTGCACAAAAGCGATTCTGCGAAGCAATGTGAACAGGCACAGAGAAGGTGCTAGCAGGGAATTCTCTGCCTGCCTTTCCCCAGTGCTCTGCAAGCTCTCCAGGACAACATAGAATCTGGGGCTCTGTGCTTTCTTTCGTTCTGAACAAGTGTTAGTGTTTTCTGCACAAAAGCGATTCTGCGAAGCAATGTGAACACTTCTGCTTCCCAGGCACAGAGAAGGTGCTAGCAGGGAATTCTCTGCCTGCCTTTCCCCAGTGCTCTGCAAGCTCTCCAGGACAACATAAAATCTGGGGCTCTGTGCTTTCTTTCCTTCTGAACAAGTGTTACTGTTTTCTGCACAAAAGCGATTCTGCGAAGCAATGTGAACAGGCACAGAGAAGGTGCTAGCAGGGAATTCTCTGCCTGCCTTTCCCCAGTGCTCTGCAAGCTCTCCAGGACAACATAGAATCTGGGGCTCTGTGCTTTCTTTCCTTCTGAACAAGTGTTAGTGTTTTCTACACAAAAGCGATTCTGCGAAGCAATGTGAACACTTCTGCTTCCCAGGCACAGAGAAGGTGCTAGCAGGGAATTCTCTGCCTGCCTTTCCCCAGTGCTCTGCAAGCTCTCCAGGACAACATAGAATCTGGGGCTCTGTGCTTTCTTTTGTTCTGAACAAGTGTTACTGTTTTCTGCACAAAAGCGATTCTGCGAAGCAATGTGAACAGGCACAGAGAAGGTGCTAGCAGGGAATTCTCTGCCTGCCTTTCCCCAGTGCTCTGCAAGCTCTCCAGGACAACATAGAATCTGGGGCTCTGTGCTTTCTTTCCTTCTGAACAAGTGTTAGTGTTTTCTGCACAAGAGCGATTCTTGCGAAGCAATGTGAACACTTCTGCTTACCAGGCACAGAGAAGGTGCTGGCAAGGAATTCTCTGCCTGCCTTTCCCCAGTGCTCTGCAAGCTCTCCAGGACAACATAAAATCTGGGGCTCTGTGCTTTCTTTCGTTCTGAACAAGTGTTACTGTTTTCTGCACAAAAGCGATTCTGCGAAGCAATGTGAACAGGCACAGAGAAGGTGCTAGCAAGGAATTCTCTGCCTGCCTTTCCCCAGTGCTCTGCAAGCTCTCCAGGACAACATAAAATCTGGGGCTCTGTGCTTTCTTTCCTTCTGAACAAGTGTTACTGTTTTCTGCACAAAAGCGATTCTTGCGAAGCAATGTGAACACTTCTGCTTCCCAGGCACAGAGAAGGTGCTAGCAAGGAATTCTCTGCCTGCCTTTCCCCAGTGCTCTGCAAGCTCTCCAGGACAACATAAAATCTGGGGCTCTGTGCTTTCTTTCCTTCTGAACAAGTGTTACTGTTTTCTGCACAAAAGCGATTCTTGCGAAGCAATGTGAACACTTCTGCTTCCCAGGCACAGAGAAGGTGCTATCAGGGAATTCTCTGCCTGCCTTTCCCCAGTGCTCTGCAAGCTCTCCAGGACAACATAAAATCTGGGGCTCTGTGCTTTCTTTCGTTCTGAACAAGTGTTACTGTTTTCTGCACAAAAGCGATTCTGCGAAGCAATGTGAACAGGCACAGAGAAGGTGCTAGCAAGGAATTCTCTGCCTGCCTTTCCCCAGTGCTCTGCAAGCTCTCCAGGACAACATAAAATCTGGGGCTCTGTGCTTTCTTTCCTTCTGAACAAGTGTTACTGTTTTCTGCACAAAAGCGATTCTTGCGAAGCAATGTGAACACTTCTGCTTCCCAGGCACAGAGAAGGTGCTAGCAGGGAATTCTCTGCCTGCCTTTCCCCAGTGCTCTGCAAGCTCTCCAGGACAACATAGAATCTGGGGCTCTGTGCTTTCTTTCCTTCTGAACAAGTGTTAGTGTTTTCTGCACAAAAGCGATTTTTGCGAAGCAATGTGAACACTTCTGCTTCCCAGGCACAGAGAAGGTGCTAGCAGGGAATTCTCTGCCTGCCTTTCCCCAGTGCTCTGCAAGCTCTCCAGGACAACATAGAATCTGGGGCTCTGTGCTTTCTTTCCTTCTGAACAAGTGTTACTGTTTTCTGCACAAAAGCGATTCTGCGAAGCAATGTGAACAGGCACAGAGAAGGTGCTAGCAGGGAATTCTCTGCCTGCCTTTCCCCAGTGCTCTGCAAGCTCTCCAGGACAACATAGAATCTGGGGCTCTGTGCTTTCTTTCCTTCTGAACAAGTGTTAGTGTTTTCTGCACAAAAGCGATTCTTGCGAAGCAATGTGAACACTTCTGCTTCCCAGGCACAGAGAAGGTGCTATCAGGGAATTCTCTGCCTGCCTTTCCCCAGTGCTCTGCAAGCTCTCCAGGACAACATAAAATCTGGGGCTCTGTGCTTTCTTTCGTTCTGAACAAGTGTTACTGTTTTCTGCACAAAAGCGATTCTGCGAAGCAATGTGAACAGGCACAGAGAAGGTGCTAGCAGGGAATTCTCTGCCTGCCTTTCCCCAGTGCTCTGCAAGCTCTCCAGGACAACATAGAATCTGGGGCTCTGTGCTTTCTTTCCTTCTGAACAAGTGTTAGTGTTTTCTACACAAAAGCGATTCTGCGAAGCAATGTGAACACTTCTGCTTCCCAGGCACAGAGAAGGTGCTATCAGGGAATTCTCTGCCTGCCTTTCCCCAGTGCTCTGCAAGCTCTCCAGGACAACATAGAATCTGGGGCTCTGTGCTTTCTTTCGTTCTGAACAAGTGTTACTGTTTTCTGCACAAAAGCGATTCTGCGAAGCAATGTGAACAGGCACAGAGAAGGTGCTAGCAGGGAATTCTCTGCCTGCCTTTCCCCAGTGCTCTGCAAGCTCTCCAGGACAACATAAAATCTGGGGCTCTGTGCTTTCTTTCCTTCTGAACAAGTGTTAGTGTTTTCTGCACAAGAGCGATTCTTGCGAAGCAATGTGAACACTTCTGCTTACCAGGCACAGAGAAGGTGCTAGCAAGGAATTCTCTGCCTGCCTTTCCCCAGTGCTCTGCAAGCTCTCCAGGACAACATAAAATCTGGGGCTCTGTGCTTTCTTTCGTTCTGAACAAGTGTTACTGTTTTCTGCACAAAAGCGATTCTGCGAAGCAATGTGAACAGGCACAGAGAAGGTGCTAGCAGGGAATTCTCTGCCTGCCTTTCCCCAGTGCTCTGCAAGCTCTCCAGGACAACATAGAATCTGGGGCTCTGTGCTTTCTTTCCTTCTGAACAAGTGTTAGTGTTTTCTGCACAAAAGCGATTCTGCGAAGCAATGTGAACACTTCTGCTTCCCAGGCACAGAGAAGGTGCTAGCAGGGAATTCTCTGCCTGCCTTTCCCCAGTGCTCTGCAAGCTCTCCAGGACAACATAAAATCTGGGGCTCTGTGCTTTCTTTCCTTCTGAACAAGTGTTACTGTTTTCTGCACAAAAGCGATTCTTGCGAAGCAATGTGAACACTTCTGCTTCCCAGGCACAGAGAAGGTGCTAGCAAGGAATTCTCTGCCTGCCTTTCCCCAGTGCTCTGCAAGCTCTACAGGACAACATAAAATCTGGGGCTCTGTGCTTTCTTTCCTTCTGAACAAGTGTTACTGTTTTCTGCACAAAAGCGATTCTTGCGAAGCAATGTGAACACTTCTGCTTCCCAGGCACAGAGAAGGTGCTATCAGGGAATTCTCTGCCTGCCTTTCCCCAGTGCTCTGCAAGCTCTCCAGGACAACATAGAATCTGGGGCTCTGTGCTTTCTTTCCTTCTGAACAAGTGTTAGTGTTTTCTGCACAAAAGCGTTTTTTGCGAAGCAATGTGAACACTTCTGCTTCCCAGGCACAGAGAAGGTGCTAGCAGGGAATTCTCTGTCTGCCTTTCCCCAGTGCTCTGCAAGCTCTCCAGGACAACATAGAATCTGGGGCTCTGTGCTTTCTTTCCTTCTGAACAAGTGTTACTGTTTTCTGCACAAAAGCGATTCTGCGAAGCAATGTGAACAGGCACAGAGAAGGTGCTAGCAGGGAATTCTCTGCCTGCCTTTCCCCAGTGCTCTGCAAGCTCTCCAGGACAACATAGAATCTGGGGCTCTGTCCTTTCTTTCCTTCTGAACAAGTGTTAGTGTTTTCTGCACAAAAGCGATTCTGCGAAGCAATGTGAACACTTCTACTTCCCAGGCACAGAGAAGGTGCTAGCAGGGAATTCTCTGCCTGCCTTTCCCCAGTGCTCTGCAAGCTCTCCAGGACAACATAGAATCTGGGGCTCTGTGCTTTCTTTCGTTCTGAACAAGTGTTACTGTTTTCTGCACAAAAGCGATTCTGCGAAGCAATGTGAACAGGCACAGAGAAGGTGCTAGCAGGGAATTCTCTGCCTGCCTTTCCCCAGTGCTCTGCAAGCTCTCCAGGACAACATAGAATCTGGGGCTCTGTGCTTTCTTTCCTTCTGAACAAGTGTTAGTGTTTTCTGCACAAAAGCGATTCTGCGAAGCAATGTGAACACTTCTGCTTCCCAGGCACAGAGAAGGTGCTAGCAGGGAATTCTCTGCCTGCCTTTCCCCAGTGCTCTGCAAGCTCTCCAGGACAACATAAAATCTGGGGCTCTGTGCTTTCTTTCGTTCTGAACAAGTGTTACTGTTTTCTGCACAAAAGCGATTCTGCGAAGCAATGTGAACAGGCACAGAGAAGGTGCTAGCAGGGAATTCTCTGCCTGCCTTTCCCCAGTGCTCTGCAAGCTCTCCAGGACAACATAGAATCTGGGGCTCTGTGCTTTCTTTCCTTCTGAACAAGTGTTACTGTTTTCTGCACAAAAGCGATTCTGCGAAGCAATGTGAACACTTCTGCTTCCCAGGCACAGAGAAGGTGCTAGCAAGGAATTCTCTGCCTGCCTTTCCCCAGTGCTCTGCAAGCTCTCCAGGACAACATAAAATCTGGGGCTCTGTGCTTTCTTTCCTTCTGAACAAGTGTTACTGTTTTCTGCACAAAAGCGATTCTTGCGAAGCAATGTGAACACTTCTGCTTCCCAGGCACAGAGAAGGTGCTAGCAAGGAATTCTCTGCCTGACTTTCCCCAGTGCTCTGCAAGCTCTCCAGGACAACATAGAATCTGGGGCTCTGTGCTTTCTTTCGTTCTGAACAAGTGTTACTGTTTTCTGCACAAAAGTGATTCTTGCGAAGCAATGTGAACACTTCTGCTTCCCAGGCACAGAGAAGGTGCTATCAGGGAATTCTCTGCCTGCCTTTCCCCAGTGCTCTGCAAGCTCTCCAGGACAACATAGAATCTGGGGCTCTGTGCTTTCTTTCGTTCTGAACAAGTGTTACTGTTTTCTGCACAAAAGCGATTCTGCGAAGCAATGTGAACAGGCACAGAGAAGGTGCTAGCAGGGAATTCTCTGCCTGCCTTTCCCCAGTGCTCTGCAAGCTCTCCAGGACAACATAGAATCTGGGGCTCTGTGCTTTCTTTCCTTCTGAACAAGCGTTACTGTTTTCTGCACAAAAGCGATTCTGCGAAGCAATGTGAACACTTCTGCTTCCCAGGCACAGAGAAGGTGCTAGCAAGGAATTCTCTGCCTGCCTTTCCCCAGTGCTCTGCAAGCTCTCCAGGACAACATAAAATCTGGGGCTCTGTGCTTTCTTTCCTTCTGAACAAGTGTTAGTGTTTTCTGCACAAAAGCGATTCTTGCGAAGCAATGTGAACACTTCTGCTTCCCAGGCACAGAGAAGGTGCTATCAGGGAATTCTCTGCCTGCCCTTCCCCAGTGCTCTGCAAGCTCTCCAGGACAACATAGAATCTGGGGCTCTGTGCTTTCTTTCCTTCTGAACAAGTGTTAGTGTTTTCTGCACAAAAGCGATTCTGCGAAGCAATGTGAACACTTCTGCTTCCCAGGCACAGAGAAGGTGCTAGCAGGGAATTCTCTGCCTGCCTTTCCCCAGTGCTCTGCAAGCTCTCCAGGACAACATAGAATCTGGGGCTCTGTGCTTTCTTTCGTTCTGAACAAGTGTTAGTGTTTTCTGCACAAAAGCGATTCTGCGAAGCAATGTGAACAGGCACAGAGAAGGTGCTAGCAGGGAATTCTCTGCCTGCCTTTCCCCAGTGCTCTGCAAGCTCTCCAGGACAACATAGAATCTGGGGCTCTGTGCTTTCTTTCCTTCTGAACAAGTGTTACTGTTTTCTGCACAAAAGCGATTCTTGCGAAGCAATGTGAACACTTCTGCTTCCCAGGCACAGAGAAGGTGCTAGCAAGGAATTCTCTGCCTGCCTTTCCCCAGTGCTCTGCAAGCTCTCCAGGACAACATAGAATCTGGGGCTCTGTGCTTTCTTTCATTCTGAACAAGTGTTACTGTTTTCTGCACAAAAGCGATTCTGCGAAGCAATGTGAACAGGCACAGAGAAGGTGCTAGCAGGGAATTCTCTGCCTGCCTTTCCCCAGTGCTCTGCAAGCTCTCCAGGACAACATAAAATCTGGGGCTCTGTGCTTTCTTTCCTTCTGAACAAGTGTTAGTGTTTTCTGCACAAAAGCGATTCTTGCGAAGCAATGTGAACACTTCTGCTTCCCAGGCACAGAGAAGGTGCTAGCAAGGAATTCTCTGCCTGCCTTTCCCCAGTGCTCTGCAAGCTCTCCAGGACAACATAGAATCTGGGGCTCTGTGCTTTCTTTCCTTCTGAACAAGTGTTACTGTTTTCTGCACAAAAGCGATTCTGCGAAGCAATGTGAACAGGCACAGAGAAGGTGCTAGCAGGGAATTCTCTGCCTGCCTTTCCCCAGTGCTCTGCAAGCTCTCCAGGACAACAGAGAATCTGGGGCTCTGTGCTTTCTTTCCTTCTGAACAAGTGTTACTGTTTTCTGCACAAAAGCGATTCTGCGAAGCAATGTGAACACTACTGCTTCCCAGGCACAGAGAAGGTGCTAGCAGGGAATTCTCTGCCTGCCTTTCCCCAGTGCTCTGCAAGCTCTCCAGGACAACATAGAATCTGGGGCTCTGTGCTTTCTTTCCTTCTGAACAAGTGTTACTGTTTTCTGCACAAAAGCGATTCTGCGAAGCAATGTGAACAGGCACAGAGAAGGTGCTAGCAGGGAATTCTCTGCCTGCCTTTCCCCAGTGCTCTGCAAGCTCTCCAGGACAACATAAAATCTGGGGCTCTGTGCTTTCTTTCGTTCTGAACAAGTGTTACTGTTTTCTGCACAAAAGCGATTCTGCGAAGCAATGTGAACAGGCACAGAGAAGGTGCTAGCAGGGAATTCTCTGCCTGCCTTTCCCCAGTGCTCTGCAAGCTCTCGAGGACAACATAAAATCTGGGGCTCTGTGCTTTCTTTCCTTCTGAACAAGTGTTAGTGTTTTCTGCACAAAAGCGATTCTTGCGAAGCAATGTGAACACTTCTGCTTCCCAGGCACAGAGAAGGTGCTAGCAGGGAATTCTCTGCCTGCCTTTCCCCAGTGCTCTGCAAGCTCTCCAGGACAACAGCAAATCTGGGGCTCTGTGCTTTCTTTTGTTCTGAACAAGTGTTACTGTTTTCTGCACAAAAGCGATTCTGCGAAGCAATGTGAACAGGCACAGAGAAGGTGCTATCAGGGAATTCTCTGCCTGCCTTTCCCCAGTGCTCTGCGAGCTCTCCAGGACAACATAGAATCTGGGGCTCTGTGCTTTCTTTCGTTCTGAACAAGTGTTACTGTTTTCTGCACAAAAGCGATTCTGCGAAGCAATGTGAACAGGCACAGAGAAGGTGCTAGCAGGGAATTCTCTGCCTGCCTTTCCCCAGTGCTCTGCAAGCTCTCCAGGACAACATAAAATCTGGGGCTCTGTGCTTTCTTTCCTTCTGAACAAGCGTTACTGTTTTCTGCACAAAAGCGATTCTGCGAAGCAATGTGAACACTTCTGCTTCCCAGGCACAGAGAAGGTGCTAGCAAGGAATTCTCTGCCTGCCTTTCCCCAGTGCTCTGCAAGCTCTCCAGGACAACATAAAATCTGGGGCTCTGTGCTTTCTTTCGTTCTGAACAAGTGTTAGTGTTTTCTGCACAAAAGCGATTCTGCGAAGCAATGTGAACAGGCACAGAGAAGGTGCTAGCAGGGAATTCTCTGCCTGCCTTTCCCCAGTGCTCTGCAAGCTCTCCAGGACAACATAGAATCTGGGGCTCTGTGCTTTCTTTCCTTCTGAACAAGTGTTAGTGTTTTCTACACAAAAGCGATTCTGCGAAGCAATGTGAACACTTCTGCTTCCCAGGCACAGAGAAGGTGCTAGCAGGGAATTCTCTGCCTGCCTTTCCCCAGTGCTCTGCAAGCTCTCCAGGACAACATAGAATCTGGGGCTCTGTGCTTTCTTTTGTTCTGAACAAGTGTTACTGTTTTCTGCACAAAAGCGATTCTGCGAAGCAATGTGAACAGGCACAGAGAAGGTGCTAGCAGGGAATTCTCTGCCTGCCTTTCCCCAGTGCTCTGCAAGCTCTCCAGGACAACATAAAATCTGGGGCTCTGTGCTTTCTTTCCTTCTGAACAAGTGTTAGTGTTTTCTGCACAAGAGCGATTCTTGCGAAGCAATGTGAACACTTCTGCTTACCAGGCACAGAGAAGGTGCTAGCAAGGAATTCTCTGCCTGCCTTTCCCCAGTGCTCTGCAAGCTCTCCAGGACAACATAAAATCTGGGGCTCTGTGCTTTCTTTCGTTCTGAACAAGTGTTACTGTTTTCTGCACAAAAGCGATTCTGCGAAGCAATGTGAACAGGCACAGAGAAGGTGCTAGCAGGGAATTCTCTGCCTGCCTTTCCCCAGTGCTCTGCAAGCTCTCCAGGACAACATAAAATCTGGGGCTCTGTGCTTTCTTTCCTTCTGAACAAGTGTTACTGTTTTCTGCACAAAAGCGATTCTTGCGAAGCAATGTGAACACTTCTGCTTCCCAGGCACAGAGAAGGTGCTAGCAAGGAATTCTCTGCCTGCCTTTCCCCAGTGCTCTGCAAGCTCTCCAGGACAACATAAAATCTGGGGCTCTGTGCTTTCTTTCCTTCTGAACAAGTGTTACTGTTTTCTGCACAAAAGCGATTCTTGCGAAGCAATGTGAACACTTCTGCTTCCCAGGCACAGAGAAGGTGCTATCAGGGAATTCTCTGCCTGCCTTTCCCCAGTGCTCTGCAAGCTCTCCAGGACAACATAAAATCTGGGGCTCTGTGCTTTCTTTCGTTCTGAACAAGTGTTACTGTTTTCTGCACAAAAGCGATTCTGCGAAGCAATGTGAACAGGCACAGAGAAGGTGCTAGCAAGGAATTCTCTGCCTGCCTTTCCCCAGTGCTCTGCAAGCTCTCCAGGACAACATAAAATCTGGGGCTCTGTGCTTTCTTTCCTTCTGAACAAGTGTTACTGTTTTCTGCACAAAAGCGATTCTTGCGAAGCAATGTGAACACTTCTGCTTCCCAGGCACAGAGAAGGTGCTAGCAGGGAATTCTCTGCCTGCCTTTCCCCAGTGCTCTGCAAGCTCTCCAGGACAACATAGAATCTGGGGCTCTGTGCTTTCTTTCCTTCTGAACAAGTGTTAGTGTTTTCTGCACAAAAGCGATTTTTGCGAAGCAATGTGAACACTTCTGCTTCCCAGGCACAGAGAAGGTGCTAGCAGGGAATTCTCTGCCTGCCTTTCCCCAGTGCTCTGCAAGCTCTCCAGGACAACATAGAATCTGGGGCTCTGTGCTTTCTTTCCTTCTGAACAAGTGTTAGTGTTTTCTGCACAAAAGCGATTCTGCGAAGCAATGTGAACAGGCACAGAGAAGGTGCTAGCAGGGAATTCTCTGCCTGCCTTTCCCCAGTGCTCTGCAAGCTCTCCAGGACAACATAGAATCTGGGGCTCTGTGCTTTCTTTCGTTCTGAACAAGTGTTAGTCTTTTCTGCACAAAAGCGATTCTGCGAAGCAATGTGAACACTTCTGCTTCCCAGGCACAGAGAAGGTGCTAGCAGGGAATTCTCTGCCTGCCTTTCCCCAGTGCTCTGCAAGCTCTCCAGGACAACATAAAATCTGGGGCTCTGTGCTTTCTTTCCTTCTGAACAAGTGTTAATGTTTTCTGCACAAAAGCGATTCTGCGAAGCAATGTGAACAGGCACAGAGAAGGTGCTAGCAGGGAATTCTCTGCCTGCCTTTCCCCAGTGCTCTGCAAGCTCTCCAGGACAACATAGAATCTGGGGCTCTGTGCTTTCTTTCCTTCTGAACAAGTGTTAGTGTTTTCTGCACAAAAGCGATTCTTGCGAAGCAATGTGAACACTTCTGCTTCCCAGGCACAGAGAAGGTGCTAGCAGGGAATTCTCTGCCTGCCTTTCCCCAGTGCTCTGCAAGCTCTCCAGGACAACATAAAATCTGGGGCTCTGTGCTTTCTTTCGTTCTGAACAAGTGTTACTGTTTTCTGCACAAAAGCGATTCTGCGAAGCAATGTGAACAGGCACAGAGAAGGTGCTAGCAGGGAATTCTCTGCCTGCCTTTCCCCAGTGCTCTGCAAGCTCTCCAGGACAACATAGAATCTGGGGCTCTGTGCTTTCTTTCCTTCTGAACAAGTGTTAGTGTTTTCTACACAAAAGCGATTCTGCGAAGCAATGTGAACACTTCTGCTTCCCAGGCACAGAGAAGGTGCTAGCAGGGAATTCTCTGCCTGCCTTTCCCCAGTGCTCTGCAAGCTCTCCAGGACAACATAGAATCTGGGGCTCTGTGCTTTCTTTTGTTCTGAACAAGTGTTACTGTTTTCTGCACAAAAGCGATTCTGCGAAGCAATGTGAACAGGCACAGAGAAGGTGCTAGCAGGGAATTCTCTGCCTGCCTTTCCCCAGTGCTCTGCAAGCTCTCCAGGACAACATAAAATCTGGGGCTCTGTGCTTTCTTTCCTTCTGAACAAGTGTTAGTGTTTTCTGCACAAGAGCGATTCTTGCGAAGCAATGTGAACACTTCTGCTTACCAGGCACAGAGAAGGTGCTAGCAAGGAATTCTCTGCCTGCCTTTACCCAGTGCTCTGCAAGCTCTCCAGGACAACATAAAATCTGGGGCTCTGTGCTTTCTTTCGTTCTGAACAAGTGTTACTGTTTTCTGCACAAAAGCGATTCTGCGAAGCAATGTGAACAGGCACAGAGAAGGTGCTAGCAGGGAATTCTCTGCCTGCCTTTCCCCAGTGCTCTGCAAGCTCTCCAGGACAACATAGAATCTGGGGCTCTGTGCTTTCTTTCCTTCTGAACAAGTGTTAGTGTTTTCTGCACAAAAGCGATTCTGCGAAGCAATGTGAACACTTCTGCTTCCCAGGCACAGAGAAGGTGCTAGCAGGGAATTCTCTGCCTGCCTTTCCCCAGTGCTCTGCAAGCTCTCCAGGACAACATAAAATCTGGGGCTCTGTGCTTTCTTTCCTTCTGAACAAGTGTTACTGTTTTCTGCACAAAAGCGATTCTTGCGAAGCAATGTGAACACTTCTGCTTCCCAGGCACAGAGAAGGTGCTAGCAAGGAATTCTCTGCCTGCCTTTCCCCAGTGCTCTGCAAGCTCTCCAGGACAACATAAAATCTGGGGCTCTGTGCTTTCTTTCCTTCTGAACAAGTGTTACTGTTTTCTGCACAAAAGCGATTCTTGCGAAGCAATGTGAACACTTCTGCTTCCCAGGCACAGAGAAGGTGCTATCAGGGAATTCTCTGCCTGCCTTTCCCCAGTGCTCTGCAAGCTCTCCAGGACAACATAGAATCTGGGGCTCTGTGCTTTCTTTCCTTCTGAACAAGTGTTAGTGTTTTCTGCACAAAAGCGATTTTTGCGAAGCAATGTGAACACTTCTGCTTCCCAGGCACAGAGAAGGTGCTAGCAGGGAATTCTCTGTCTGCCTTTCCCCAGTGCTCTGCAAGCTCTCCAGGACAACATAGAATCTGGGGCTCTGTGCTTTCTTTCCTTCTGAACAAGTGTTACTGTTTTCTGCACAAAAGCGATTCTGCGAAGCAATGTGAACAGGCACAGAGAAGGTGCTAGCAGGGAATTCTCTGCCTGCCTTTCCCCAGTGCTCTGCAAGCTCTCCAGGACAACATAGAATCTGGGGCTCTGTCCTTTCTTTCCTTCTGAACAAGTGTTAGTGTTTTCTGCACAAAAGCGATTCTGCGAAGCAATGTGAACACTTCTACTTCCCAGGCACAGAGAAGGTGCTAGCAGGGAATTCTCTGCCTGCCTTTCCCCAGTGCTCTGCAAGCTCTCCAGGACAACATAGAATCTGGGGCTCTGTGCTTTCTTTCGTTCTGAACAAGTGTTACTGTTTTCTGCACAAAAGCGATTCTGCGAAGCAATGTGAACAGGCACAGAGAAGGTGCTAGCAGGGAATTCTCTGCCTGCCTTTCCCCAGTGCTCTGCAAGCTCTCCAGGACAACATAGAATCTGGGGCTCTGTGCTTTCTTTCCTTCTGAACAAGTGTTAGTGTTTTCTGCACAAAAGCGATTCTGCGAAGCAATGTGAACACTTCTGCTTCCCAGGCACAGAGAAGGTGCTAGCAGGGAATTCTCTGCCTGCCTTTCCCCAGTGCTCTGCAAGCTCTCCAGGACAACATAAAATCTGGGGCTCTGTGCTTTCTTTCGTTCTGAACAAGTGTTACTGTTTTCTGCACAAAAGCGATTCTGCGAAGCAATGTGAACAGGCACAGAGAAGGTGCTAGCAAGGAATTCTCTGCCTGCCTTTCCCCAGTGCTCTGCAAGCTCTCCAGGACAACAGCAAATCTGGGGCTCTGTGCTTTCTTTCCTTCTGAACAAGTGTTACTGTTTTCTGCACAAAAGCGATTCTTGCGAAGCAATGTGAACACTTCTGCTTCCCAGGCACAGAGAAGGTGCTAGCAAGGAATTCTCTGCCTGCCTTTCCCCAGTGCTCTGCAAGCTCTCCAGGACAACATAAAATCTGGGGCTCTGTGCTTTCTTTCGTTCTGAACAAGTGTTACTGTTTTCTGCACAAAAGCGATTCTGCGAAGCAATGTGAACAGGCACAGAGAAGGTGCTATCAGGGAATTCTCTGCCTGCCTTTCCCCAGTGCTCTGCAAGCTCTCCAGGACAACATAGAATCTGGGGCTCTGTGCTTTCTTTCCTTCTGAACAAGTGTTAGTGTTTTCTGCACAAAAGTGATTCTTGCGAAGCAATGTGAACACTTCTGCTTCCCAGGCACAGAGAAGGTGCTAGCAGGGAATTCTCTGCCTGCCTTTCCCCAGTGCTCTGCAAGCTCTCCAGGACAACATAGAATCTGGGGCTCTGTGCTTTCTTTCCTTCTGAACAAGTGTTACTGTTTTCTGCACAAAAGCGATTCTGCGAAGCAATGTGAACACTTCTGCTTCCCAGGCACAGAGAAGGTGCTAGCAAGGAATTCTCTGCCTGCCTTTCCCCAGTGCTCTGCAAGCTCTCCAGGACAACATAAAATCTGGGGCTCTGTGCTTTCTTTCCTTCTGAACAAGTGTTACTGTTTTCTGCACAAAAGCGATTCTTGCGAAGCAATGTGAACACTTCTGCTTCCCAGGCACAGAGAAGGTGCTAGCAAGGAATTCTCTGCCTGACTTTCCCCAGTGCTCTGCAAGCTCTCCAGGACAACATAAAATCTGGGGCTCTGTGCTTTCTTTCCTTCTGAACAAGTGTTACTGTTTTCTGCACAAAAGTGATTCTTGCGAAGCAATGTGAACACTTCTGCTTCCCAGGCACAGAGAAGGTGCTATCAGGGAATTCTCTGCCTGCCTTTCCCCAGTGCTCTGCAAGCTCTCCAGGACAACATAGAATCTGGGGCTCTGTGCTTTCTTTCGTTCTGAACAAGTGTTACTGTTTTCTGCACAAAAGCGATTCTGCGAAGCAATGTGAACAGGCACAGAGAAGGTGCTAGCAGGGAATTCTCTGCCTGCCTTTCCCCAGTGCTCTGCAAGCTCTCCAGGACAACATAGAATCTGGGGCTCTGTGCTTTCTTTCCTTCTGAACAAGCGTTACTGTTTTCTGCACAAAAGCGATTCTGCGAAGCAATGTGAACACTTCTGCTTCCCAGGCACAGAGAAGGTGCTAGCAAGGAATTCTCTGCCTGCCTTTCCCCAGTGCTCTGCAAGCTCTCCAGGACAACATAAAATCTGGGGCTCTGTGCTTTCTTTCCTTCTGAACAAGTGTTAGTGTTTTCTGCACAAAAGCGATTCTTGCGAAGCAATGTGAACACTTCTGCTTCCCAGGCACAGAGAAGGTGCTAGCAGGGAATTCTCTGCCTGCCCTTCCCCAGTGCTCTGCAAGCTCTCCAGGACAACATAGAATCTGGGGCTCTGTGCTTTCTTTCCTTCTGAACAAGTGTTACTGTTTTCTGCACAAAAGCGATTCTGTGAAGCAATGTGAACAGGCACAGAGAAGGTGCTAGCAGGGAATTCTCTGCCTGCCTTTCCCCAGTGCTCTGCAAGCTCTCCAGGACAACATAGAATCTGGGGCTCTGTGCTTTCTTTCCTTCTGAACAAGTGTTAGTGTTTTCTGCACAAAAGCGATTCTGCGAAGCAATGTGAACACTTCTGCTTCCCAGGCACAGAGAAGGTGCTAGCAGGGAATTCTCTGCCTGCCTTTCCCCAGTGCTCTGCAAGCTCTCCAGGACAACATAGAATCTGGGGCTCTGTGCTTTCTTTCGTTCTGAACAAGTGTTAGTGTTTTCTGCACAAAAGCGATTCTGCGAAGCAATGTGAACAGGCACAGAGAAGGTGCTAGCAGGGAATTCTCTGCCTGCCTTTCCCCAGTGCTCTGCAAGCTCTCCAGGACAACATAGAATCTGGGGCTCTGTGCTTTCTTTCCTTCTGAACAAGTGTTACTGTTTTCTGCACAAAAGCGATTCTTGCGAAGCAATGTGAACACTTCTGCTTCCCAGGCACAGAGAAGGTGCTAGCAGGGAATTCTCTGCCTGCCTTTCCCCAGTGCTCTGCAAGCTCTCCAGGACAACATAGAATCTGGGGCTCTGTGCTTTCTTTCCTTCTGAACAAGCGTTACTGTTTTCTGCACAAAAGCGATTCTTGCGAAGCAATGTGAACACTTCTGCTTCCCAGGCACAGAGAAGGTGCTATCAGGGAATTCTCTGCCTGCCTTTCCCCAGTGCTCTGCAAGCTCTCCAGGACAACATAGAATCTGGGGCTCTGTGCTTTCTTTCCTTCTGAACAAGAGTTACTGTTTTCTGCACAAAAGCGATTCTGCGAAGCAATGTGAACAGGCACATAGAAGGTGCTAGCAGGGAATTCTCTGCCTGCCTTTCCGCAGTGCTCTGCAAGCTCTCCAGGACAACATAGAATCTGGGGCTCTGTGCTTTCTTTCCTTCTGAACAAGTGTTAGTGTTTTCTGCACAAAAGCGATTCTGCGAAGCAATGTGAACACTTCTGCTTCCCAGGCACAGAGAAGGTGCTAGCAGGGAATTCTCTGCCTGCCTTTCCCCAGTGCTCTGCAAGCTCTCCAGGACAACATAGAATCTGGGGCTCTGTGCTTTCTTTCATTCTGAACAAGTGTTACTGTTTTCTGCACAAAAGCGATTCTGCGAAGCAATGTAAACAGGCACAGAGAAGGTGCTAGCAAGGAATTCTCTGCCTGCCTTTCCCCAGTGCTCTGCAAGCTCTCCAGGACAACATAAAATCTGGGGCTCTGTGCTTTCTTTCCTTCTGAACAAGTGTTAGTGTTTTCTGCACAAAAGCGATTCTTGCGAAGCAATGTGAACACTTCTGCTTCCCAGGCACAGAGAAGGTGCTATCAGGGAATTCTCTGCCTGCCCTTCCCCAGTGCTCTGCAAGCTCTCCAGGACAACATAGAATCTGGGGCTCTGTGCTTTCTTTCCTTCTGAACAAGTGTTACTGTTTTCTGCACAAAAGCGATTCTGTGAAGCAATGTGAACAGGCACAGAGAAGGTGCTAGCAGGGAATTCTCTGCCTGCCTTTCCCCAGTGCTCTGCAAGCTCTCCAGGACAACATAGAATCTGGGGCTCTGTGCTTTCTTTCCTTCTGAACAAGTGTTAGTGTTTTCTGCACAAAAGCGATTCTGCGAAGCAATGTGAACACTTCTGCTTCCCAGGCACAGAGAAGGTGCTAGCAGGGAATTCTCTGCCTGCCTTTCCCCAGTGCTCTGCAAGCTCTCCAGGACAACATAGAATCTGGGGCTCTGTGCTTTCTTTCGTTCTGAACAAGTGTTAGTGTTTTCTGCACAAAAGCGATTCTGCGAAGCAATGTGAACAGGCACAGAGAAGGTGCTAGCAGGGAATTCTCTGCCTGCCTTTCCCCAGTGCTCTGCAAGCTCTCCAGGACAACATAGAATCTGGGGCTCTGTGCTTTCTTTCCTTCTGAACAAGTGTTACTGTTTTCTGCACAAAAGCGATTCTTGCGAAGCAATGTGAACACTTCTGCTTCCCAGGCACAGAGAAGGTGCTAGCAGGGAATTCTCTGCCTGCCTTTCCCCAGTGCTCTGCAAGCTCTCCAGGACAACATAGAATCTGGGGCTCTGTGCTTTCTTTCCTTCTGAACAAGTGTTACTGTTTTCTGCACAAAAGCGATTCTTGCGAAGCAATGTGAACACTTCTGCTTCCCAGGCACAGAGAAGGTGCTATCAGGGAATTCTCTGCCTGCCTTTCCCCAGTGCTCTGCAAGCTCTCCAGGACAACATAGAATCTGGGGCTCTGTGCTTTCTTTCCTTCTGAACAAGAGTTACTGTTTTCTGCACAAAAGCGATTCTGCGAAGCAATGTGAACAGGCACATAGAAGGTGCTAGCAGGGAATTCTCTGCCTGCCTTTCCGCAGTGCTCTGCAAGCTCTCCAGGACAACATAGAATCTGGGGCTCTGTGCTTTCTTTCCTTCTGAACAAGTGTTAGTGTTTTCTGCACAAAAGCGATTCTGCGAAGCAATGTGAACACTTCTGCTTCCCAGGCACAGAGAAGGTGCTAGCAGGGAATTCTCTGCCTGCCTTTCCCCAGTGCTCTGCAAGCTCTCCAGGACAACATAGAATCTGGGGCTCTGTGCTTTCTTTCATTCTGAACAAGTGTTACTGTTTTCTGCACAAAAGCGATTCTGCGAAGCAATGTAAACAGGCACAGAGAAGGTGCTAGCAGGGAATTCTCTGCCTGCCTTTCCCCAGTGCTCTGCAAGCTCTCCAGGACAACATAAAATGTGGGGCTCTGTGCTTTCTTTCCTTCTGAACAAGTGTTAGTGTTTTCTGCACAAAAGCGATTCTTGCGAAGCAATGTGAACACTTCTGCTTCCCAGGCACAGAGAAGGTGCTAGCAAGGAATTCTCTGCCTGCCTTTCCCCAGTGCTCTGCAAGCTCTCCAGGACAACATAGAATCTGGGGCTCTGTGCTTTCTTTCCTTCTGAACAAGTGTTACTGTTTTCTGCACAAAAGCGATTCTGCGAAGCAATGTGAACAGGCACAGAGAAGGTGCTAGCAGGGAATTCTCTGCCTGCCTTTCCCCAGTGCTCTGCAAGCTCTCCAGGACAACAGAGAATCTGGGGCTCTGTGCTTTCTTTCCTTCTGAACAAGTGTTACTGTTTTCTGCACAAAAGCGATTCTGCGAAGCAATGTTAACACTACTGCTTCCCAGGCACAGAGAAGGTGCTAGCAGGGAATTCTCTGCCTGCCTTTCCCCAGTGCTCTGCAAGCTCTCCAGGACAACATAGAATCTGGGGCTCTGTGCTTTCTTTCCTTCTGAACAAGTGTTACTGTTTTCTGCACAAAAGCGATTCTGCGAAGCAATGTGAACAGGCACAGAGAAGGTGCTAGCAGGGAATTCTCTGCCTGACTTTCCCCAGTGCTCTGCAAGCTCTCCAGGACAACATAAAATCTGGGGCTCTGTGCTTTCTTTCGTTCTGAACAAGTGTTACTGTTTTCTGCACAAAAGCGATTCTGCGAAGCAATGTGAACATGCACAGAGAAGGTGCTAGCAGGGAATTCTCTGCCTGCCTTTCCCCAGTGCTCTGCAAGCTCTCGAGGACAACATAAAATCTGGGGCTCTGTGCTTTCTTTCCTTCTGAACAAGTGTTAGTGTTTTCTGCACAAAAGCGATTCTTGCGAAGCAATGTGAACACTTCTGCTTCCCAGGCACAGAGAAGGTGCTAGCAGGGAATTCTCTGCCTGCCTTTCCCCAGTGCTCTGCAAGCTCTCCAGGACAACAGCAAATCTGGGGCTCTGTGCTTTCTTTTGTTCTGAACAAGTGTTACTGTTTTCTGCACAAAAGCGATTCTGCGAAGCAATGTGAACAGGCACAGAGAAGGTGCTAGCAGGGAATTCTCTGCCTGCCTTTCCCCAGTGCTCTGCGAGCTCTCCAGGACAACATAGAATCTGGGGCTCTGTGCTTTCTTTCGTTCTGAACAAGTGTTACTGTTTTCTGCACAAAAGCGATTCTGCGAAGCAATGTGAACAGGCACAGAGAAGGTGCTAGCAGGGAATTCTCTGCCTGCCTTTCCCCAGTGCTCTGCAAGCTCTCCAGGACAACATAAAATCTGGGGCTCTGTGCTTTCTTTCCTTCTGAACAAGTGTTACTGTTTTCTGCACAAAAGCGATTCTGCGAAGCAATGTGAACACTTCTGCTTCCCAGGCACAGAGAAGGTGCTAGCAAGGAATTCTCTGCCTGCCTTTCCCCAGTGCTCTGCAAGCTCTCCAGGACAACATAAAATCTGGGGCTCTGTGCTTTCTTTCGTTCTGAACAAGTGTTACTGTTTTCTGCACAAAAGTGATTCTTGCGAAGCAATGTGAACACTTCTGCTTCCCAGGCACAGAGAAGGTGCTAGCAAGGAATTCTCTGCCTGCCTTTCCCCAGTGCTCTGCAAGCTCTCCAGGACAACATAAAATCTGGGGCTCTGTGCTTTCTTTCCTTCTGAACAAGTGTTAGTGTTTTCTGCACAAAAGCGATTCTTGCGAAGCAATGTGAACACTTCTGCTTCCCAGGCACAGAGAAGGTGCTAGCAGGGAATTCTCTGCCTGCCTTTCCCCAGTGCTCTGCAAGCTCTCCAGGACAACATAGAATCTGGGGCTCTGTGCTTTCTTTCCTTCTGAACAAGTGTTACTGTTTTCTGCACAAAAGCGATTCTGCGAAGCAATGTGAACAGGCACAGAGAAGGTGCTAGCAGGGAATTCTCTGCCTGACTTTCCCCAGTGCTCTGCAAGCTCTCCAGGACAACATAAAATCTGGGGCTCTGTGCTTTCTTTCCTTCTGAACAAGTGTTACTGTTTTCTGCACAAAAGCGATTCTGTGAAACAATGTGAACAGGCACAGAGAAGGTGCTATCAGGGAATTCTCTGCCTGCCTTTCCCCAGTGCTCAGCAAGCTCTCCAGGACAACATAGAATCTGGGGCTCTGTGCTTTCTTTCGTTCTGAACAAGTGTTACTGTTTTCTGCACAAAAGCGATTCTTGCGAAGCAATGTGAACACTTCTGCTTCCCAGGCACAGAGAAGGTGCTAGCAGGGAATTCTCTGCCTGCCTTTCCCCAGTGCTCTGCAAGCTCTCCAGGACAACAGCAAATCTGGGGCTCTGTGCTTTCTTTCGTTCTGAACAAGTGTTACTGTTTTCTGCACAAAAGCGATTCTGCGAAGCAATGTGAACAGGCACAGAGAAGGTGCTAGCAGGGAATTCTCTGCCTGCCTTTCCCCAGTGCTCTGCAAGCTCTCGAGGACAACATAAAATCTGGGGCTCTGTGCTTTCTTTCCTTCTGAACAAGTGTTACTGTTTTCTGCACAAAAGCGATTCTTGCGAAGCAATGTGAACACTTCTGCTTCCCAGGCACAGAGAAGGTGCTAGCAAGGAATTCTCTGCCTGCCTTTCCCCAGTGCTCTGCAAGCTCTCCAGGACAACATAAAATCTGGGGCTCTGTGCTTTCTTTCGTTCTGAACAAGTGTTACTGTTTTCTGCACAAAAGCGATTCTGCGAAGCAATGTGAACAGGCACAGAGAAGGTGCTATCAGGGAATTCTCTGCCTGCCTTTCCCCAGTGTTCTGCAAGCTCTCCAGGACAACATAGAATCTGGGGCTCTGTGCTTTCTTTCCTTCTGAACAAGTGTTAGTGTTTTCTGCACAAAAGTGATTCTGCGAAGCAATGTGAACACTTCTGCTTCCCAGGCACAGAGAAGGTGCTAGCAGGGAATTCTCTGCCTGCCTTTCCCCAGTGCTCTGCAAGCTCTCCAGGACAACAGCAAATCTGGGGCTCTGTGCTTTCTTTCGTTCTGAACAAGTGTTACTGTTTTCTGCACAAAAGCGATTCTGCGAAGCAATGTGAACAGGCACAGAGAAGGTGCTAGCAGGGAATTCTCTGCCTGCCTTTCCCCAGTGCTCTGCAAGCTCTCCAGGACAACATAAAATCTGGGGCTCTGTGCTTTCTTTCCTTCTGAACAAGTGTTACTGTTTTCTGCACAAAAGCGATTCTTGCGAAGCAATGTGAACACTTCTGCTTCCCAGGCACAGAGAAGGTGCTAGCAGGGAATTCTCTGCCTGCATTTCCCCAGTGCTCTGCAAGCTCTCCAGGACAACATAGAATCTGGGGCTCTGTGCTTTCTTTCGTTCTGAACAAGTGTTACTGTTTTCTGCACAAAAGCGATTCTGCGAAGCAATGTGAACAGGCACAGAGAAGGTGCTAGCAGGGAATTCTCTGCCTGCCTTTCCCCAGTGCTCTGCAAGCTCTCCAGGACAACATAAAATCTGGGGCTCTGTGCTTTCTTTCCTTCTGAACAAGTGTTACTGTTTTCTGCACAAAAGCGATTCTTGCGAAGCAATGTGAACACTTCTGCTTCCCAGGCACAGAGAAGGTGCTAGCAAGGAATTCTCTGCCTGCCTTTCCCCAGTGCTCTGCAAGCTCTCCAGGACAACAGCAAATCTGGGGCTCTGTGCTTTCTTTCGTTCTGAACAAGTGTTACTGTTTTCTGCACAAAAGCGATTCTGCGAAGCAATGTGAACAGGCACAGAGAAGGTGCTAGCAGGGAATTCTCTGCCTGCCTTTCCCCAGTGCTCTGCAAGCTCTCCAGGACAACATAAAATCTGGGGCTCTGTGCTTTCTTTCGTTCTGAACAAGTGTTACTGTTTTCTGCACAAATGTGATTCTTGCGAAGCAATGTGAACACTTCTGCTTCCCAGGCACAGAGAAGGTGCTAGCAGGGAATTCTCTGCCTGCCTTTCCCCAGTGCTCTGCAAGCTCTCCAGGACAACATAGAATCTGGGGCTCTGTGCTTTCTTTCATTCTGAACAAGTGTTACTGTTTTCTGCACAAAAGCGATTCTGCGAAGCAATGTGAACAGGCACAGAGAAGGTGCTAGCAGGGAATTCTCTGCCTGCCTTTCCCCAGTGCTCTGCAAGCTCTCCAGGACAACATAAAATCTGGGGCTCTGTGCTTTCTTTCCTTCTGAACAAGCGTTACTATTTTCTGCACAAAAGCGATTCTGCGAAGCAATGTGAACACTTCTGCTTCCCAGGCACAGAGAAGGTGCTAGCAAGGAATTCTCTGCCTGCCTTTCCCCAGTGCTCTGAAAGCTCTCCAGGACTACATAAAATCTGGGGCTCTGTGCTTTCTTTCCTTCTGAACAAGTGTTACTGTTTTCTGCACAAAAGTGATTCTTGCGAAGCAATGTGAACACTTCTGCTTCCCAGGCACAGAGAAGGTGCTAGCAAGGAATTCTCTGCCTGCCTTTCCCCAGTGCTCTGCAAGCTCTCCAGGACAACATAGAATCTGGGGCTCTGTGCTTTCTTTCGTTCTGAACAAGTGTTACTGTTTTCTGCACAAAAGCGATTCTGCGAAGCAATGTGAACAGGCACAGAGAAGGTGCTAGCAGGGAATTCTCTGCCTGCCTTTCCCCAGTGCTCTGCAAGCTCTCCAGGACAACATAAAATCTGGGGCTCTGTGCTTTCTTTCCTTCTGAACAAGTGTTAGTGTTTTCTGCACAAAAGCGATTCTTGCGAAGCAATGTGAACACTTCTGCTTCCCAGGCACAGAGAAGGTGCTAGCAAGGAATTCTCTGCCTGCCTTTCCCCAGTGCTCTGCAAGCTCTCCAGGA